>NC_050068.2:165454524-165767667 GCF_009764565.3 Dermochelys coriacea | reverse complement strand
TTTCCTCTCTGATTTCCCCTGTTAATGCATAAGAACTGGTTAGAACTTACAATTAAGGGCAGGCTGCCTGTTTTCAATGAACTAAAAATGTGGACCTGCCTCTTTTCTAAATTAATTGAATACAAAGCTTGAAAACACTGTGTCTCATTCTGCTCACATGGGTGTGACTCAGGAATATCGCCACTGGAGTCAATGGAGTTGTGCCGGAGAGAGCAGAATCAAGTCTGTAAAACTGGCAATCACTGCGTAATTGACAGACTGCGGGAAAAGGAGGGGACTAGGTCTGGAACTCAGCCAATACTTGGAAGTATGGTATGTATTTTGTTTGGGCTAATACTGCCCACTTTATTTTAATAGCTTTTTTTCTTTGGAATCACTAGAACAGCTGTAATTTATTTATGAAAACGAGAACTCCACATATTTTTTGTTGGTAGAATTTCAACAAGCTAATGTTATTCCTAATTATAATTTATTTTCTTTGGAATGTTAATAAAGACTTCTGGGGACCACCATTTCCCTTTTCTATACATTACTTATGCAAAAGTGATACCTATAAAGATAACATCACTTTGAAATATTGATTGCTTTGCTTTAAAAATATAAAGGAAATGAACTGAAACTAGATTAAAATATAGGCACGGAATTCATTTGCTGAAAATTCCACAGACCCACATTACAGCAGTCCCCATGAAAAAGGCAGTACTTGCCAACAGTCACCACAAAGTGGTATCTTGAGAATACCACTGTTTCTCTGACATTTGGAACAGGAGATAGCTGTAGTAAATGTGGGTTCACTGTGGGTGGTATCTGTTGGCAAATGTTGACTTTTTCATAGCAATCACTATATTTACTTTCTGTCTTTTTCATGATCAGAAGCCCTAAGCCTCTAGTTTAAAAGAGAATGCATTTTTCAAGAGCAATTTTTTAAATGGGAGTAAAAAAATAAAAGTACTCAACATTTATATGGATAATGAGAATATTCACAGTTACACAAGACAAGATGGTAAAGTGTTTTTAGAAGTGATATAAATCTTCATGTTTCAGATCATCAGCCAACTCCCTGCTGAAGCTTCTTGCTGACATTGGGAAGATACTTTTCTTATGGACAGGATATTCAAAAATTATCCACTACTTTGTTTTGTGCACCTTGTTCTGGACACTGTCAGAAACAGGATACAGGAGTAATGGACTCCTGGTGTGATCTGTTATGGGAATTCTTATATTCCATCTGGAAAAAGCAAATGGTACTAAAGGTATTGGCTTATAAAGTAATGGAGAGAAAAATCTGTTAACGTATAGAAACTATGTTAATAAATCTCTAAGGCTCATTCACTGTAGCACAATAAATGTTTTAATCTGATTACCTTCAGGTGATATGTGTAAATTACACACAGGAGTGTACAGTGAATGGAGTTTGGGTCATTTGTACATAGAATATCTAACTCATTTGAAGTACGCCAATGAATATGGTTGTGTTTTTCTCTAATAAATGTGCTCTGTGGGACTTTAAAATATGATACAAGAAACTGCATTTAATTCAAACATCCATTTCAAAGCAGTGCCATTTTATGTCATGTAATATGCTGATTTGGCTTCTCCCACAATAGCCCACTATGGCATCTAGCCAAAATGGTCATTTTCACAACAGCAGCTTCATACACAATTACTGGGCTAAATTCATCCCTGGTGCAAATCCAATGGATATAGTGCAGACACAAATTTGGTCTGTTAAACAAAGGTGTGCAGAAATATGAAAAAATATTTATCATGCAACATAATTCAATATATTTTTATGTAAATACAAAATTTCTTTGTTAAAGACAGTTACTGTTGCACTAGTAAGTACTCAAAATTCTGCTACGGTTCAATGTACAAACTGAACTCTCTTATTCACAAGCATTATGACAGAGAGGAAATCCTCGCCCCACTGAAGTCGATGGCAAAACTGTCATTGGTTTCATACAGGGTCTTTAATGATCTGGTCAGATACAGTACTATTTTCACATATTACACTGTAATGTCAAACAACTATTTCTCCAACCATACAGCCACATAGTCTTTGTATCTAAGACAAAATGTGACTAAAATGGAAAGTCGATGTAACAATACATACACACAAGGGGAAAGAGTTAAGTTTGTACATGTAGTCTTGATTTATGCATAATGGGTGAAATTCAAACCCCCACCCTGCTCCAAGCCCAAGGCCAGCACAAGGCCTATCATAACTTAAATCCCACTTAAGCTCTGCTTTGATGGCTGACATGGTGCATAAGACGCATGATAGTTTTTTACATGAATGAATTTCATGTTTTTTGATTCACTTACCAAAACTAGTTACTAGAGGAATTGATCAAAACACTGCTATATTGTGGTGTTGTTTTTTTATAATGTAGTATCATGGACTATACCTGGAGAATACTGGTTTTGGGAGCTTCACTAGGCAAACCTTAATGTTGTCTCAAATTAGTTTTTTATATATTAATTTTCAAAGTACTTGTTATAAAGGAGAAAATCCCCCCCAGCTCAATAGCTAGCAGGATAAAGAGTTGTTTACAGTGTTGTTGCTGCTGTTTTGGTCCCAGGATACTGGAGAGACAAGGTTGGTGAGGTAATATGTTTTATTGGACTAACTTCTGTTGGTGAGAGAGACAAGCTTTCAAGCGCCACAGAGAACTCTGTGGAACACAAAAGCTTGTCTCTTTCACCAACAGAAGTTGTCCAATAAAGGATAGAATGTTGTAAGACCTGATCCAAAGACCAATGAAGTCAATGGAAAGACTCCTATTGACTTCAGTAGACTTTAGGTTAGGTCCATATTGCAGCCTTGACTACAAAAAGTTGTTACAGTTATGGTTCTAGCTGTATTCTACAACTGTATCAAAACATCTTACAAAGGAAGTCATGATCTATGAAAAAAAGTAAGGTTTTAGTATTCTATTTAAAACAGAGTAGGGAGCTCAGTGACTTGACAGCAAAGAATAGCCCCCCAGTTGTGGAGAGCTGAGGCTGAAACTGGAGAAGCAGAATAAATTGGTAGTTTATTCGAAGTCTCAAGTATTTCAAGCCCATTAAGACGTGTGAAAATCACGCAGACAGTTGTGAATGGAACACAGAGATCCATGGATAGGAAGTTAATAAAAGTGAACAGAAAATGAGGGTGATGTTGTCCCAATTCCTTGCAGGCAAGAGTAGCCTGGCAACAGCATTTTTGTAATTATGAATTTAGAGACATGGCAAAAATCCCACAGACTTCGGTACAGCCATGATTTCGTCCTACAGATTTAAGAAAGTATCCAAGAGGGAATTACAGTAGCTGTGATGGAAAGAAAGGCATGAATTAAAAAATTAAATAAAGGCAAGATCAAGGTGATTCTGTCACAATCCTGGGGATGGGATTATTTACCCATAGGGGAGGTCTGGGAGAAAAATAAAGTGTTAGGCAAAAGCTCACTCCCAGCTTTGTGGCAGAGGACTTTAAGTCTAAGCAAAAGAGAGAGAGAGTCAGAGACATGGACAAATGAATTTTTTTCTCAGAAGGACTTAAGTCTTGCATAGTAGAAAGTTATACTGTACCTAATAGCTGATGGAGGGCCACATTGTTCCATGCTTACTCACACGGAATAGTATCTTATCCCATGAGGAGTCTGTGACATTCTGTACCTCAGCGGGCATAACTGGACACTGCAAGATGGAGGTTCCTAGGGTTGTGTCTAGGACCAGAGATAGTGGCTAGTGTCATTCCGTTGCACAATCCAAGGAGCAGCTTACATGCCAGAGGCTGTGCATGAACAGCCCAGGAGTGGAGGTTCTCACAGCAGGGCAGGGTAAGGCTGGCTCCCACAGTCAAGAATTGGAGTGGCCTAGCTGATCACCCGTCCAGATAACACCATGGGAGAACGTCACAGAGTCCCATTTTTTTCAGTGAGACTTCTTGGGGACTAAAATACTGATATGAATAAGGGTAGCAGAATATGTCCAGAGTCAAAACAAGGAGATAAATGGAAGACAGAACACTAGAGAGTGAACTAACAAAGCTGTATCATTGAGCATTATCTGCATAGAACTGATGGTCATTTCTGAGACAAAATAAGATTGAGTATCTTGATGAAAAGCATCAATCAATGAGTTGACTTCACTGAGGCATTTCTCATGAACCTAAGACATTCCGTGCACAATTTTTCTGTCCCCTAGTGTTATATATATTATGAATTGCACATCAATGGTCCAATACTAATCTTAGGGCTTGATCCTGCAAGGTGCTAAGCACTTTTGTGAGGTGCTAAACACCCTTAGTTCCTACAAAGTCATCTCTTATTAACTTTTCGTGCTGGAGAATAACAAATGTGGTTCCTGTTTTTAAAAAAGGAGTTAGATTTAATTGTGGGTATTTCAAGCTAGTGAGCCTTTTTTAGTACCAAGCAAACTGTTTGAAATTTTCATTAAAAACAGAATTATAGAATACCTAGATAAATATGATATGATAGGGACAAACCAGCATGGCTTGTGTCAGAGAAAATTATCCCTTTAATTAAGAAAATTCTTTGAGTGTCAGCAAAATAGTGGCTAAAGGGGAACAGTTGATATAATTTATTTGGATGTGCAAAGAGCCTTTGGCAAAATCCCTCACAAGAGGCTATTAAAAAAGGATTAGAAACTGGCTAAGGGACATAAATGAAAGAGTAGGAATGAATGGTCAGTTTTCATCATGACAACCCAAAGGTCCTGGAGATTTAATATATTAATTAAAGCTCTTGAAAAAGGTGAAAGCAGTGAAGTAAGGTGGCAAAATTTGCGAATGACACAAAATGCTTAAGGGTTAGTCAAGACTATAACTGCCTGGTGTGATTAGAGGACTGGGAGGAACTTCAGAGGGACCTAACAAAGGCAGGTTAACAATCAACACATTTGCATATCTGATGTTGACAAATGCAAGATAATCTATGTTTGTATGGAGAAGATGGTGAACTTTCTTCAGGATGAAAAATAAAAATAAATTAAATAAATACCCAAATAGAGTTGTGCGAATAATGGACGTTTCAGTCCACTGGCAATTTTGAAAAATTGAAAAAAAAAAGTTTTGGGTCAACCTGAAAACAATGAAAAAAAATTTGTTTGTGAATTGTCAAGTCAAAAGGTACTGCATTTTGGGTTGGACTAAATATTTTGTTTCCATTTAAAGCTTTTTTCTTTTAAAATGTTTTTTAAAATAAAATTCAAATCAAATTCAATTCATTTTCAAAACGAAAAAGTCAAAATGTTTTGTTTTTAAAATGTCTAAACAAAATGTTTTTACTTTTTTGGATTTTTAGGTTTGTTTTTTTTTTTAACGAAATCAGTTCACCAAAATCTACATAAATTTGTGAAATATTTCAATCAACCAGTAGCTGCATTTCCCACTGAAAAATGCTTTTTATTGAAAAATTTCTCCCAGCTATTTACTCAAATTAAAAGTCAGTGTTGGCGACAGAGAAGGCATTCTCATTAACAGGTGCTTTCAGACTTATTTGTGTACAGAGCAACATATCTTTTTTTCATTAAATGGGATGACTCTTCTTTTAAAACACAAAAACTGAGCAGCAAGAATAAAACATATTGGTTATTTTTACTTTGCTATTGCAAATGGAAAAGCAAGTATCAGAGGGGTAGCCGTGTTAGTCTGTATCCACAAAAACAACTAGGAGTCCGGTGGCACCTTAAAGACTAATAGATTTATTTGGGCATAAGCTTTTGTGGGTAAAAAACCCACTTCTTCAGATGCATGAACTCCATGCATCTGAAGAAATGGAAAAGCAATTATCTCATCAAAATTCTCCTGTCCATAAACACATATGTGCACTACTAGTCTGAGGAATTACAATAACTCTCTTTTGCAAGTCTTCTAGGCCATGGAACTGAGATTTTTTTAAACTCATTATTAGACTGCCTGTGTTTTGCATTGTTCAACAACTCAGTTACAAGCTGCAAAATGAGAAAAGATGTGGGTTTCAATAAGGGACCATAGATATTTTTCCCCCTATGTAAAGAGTTTTTAGTATGAATTGCCTTTCAGTGAAGACCTTTATTCTTCAGTAGAAAAATTCAGCATTTGTCTATGGGATGCAACATTCCGTACACTGCCAATAAATTATTCCTCAAATTCTCATGCACCCAGATGATGGGAAAAACAATTCAGTCTAATTTCAACTGAGCTTTACAGATCAAAGATAATAGTCTTAACTCCCTTCCCATTTGATATAAGAAATTATTTTCAAACTCAGGATAACTAGTTGTCTTTTAAATCAACTAGAAATATCACCTGGGTTGGGAAGATGAGACTAAGTAAAATAATGTTGAAGTGATTAGACTTCTTGATTTAGTTAGGGCAGATTGATATTCAAAGGGATGGCCTCACTGTGAAGAAATCCTCTTTGATGTCTACTGATAATTTGAGAAAGACTGTATTCAGGAACAGCAATAACATGAACTTGAGAAATGGTTAGGAAAAGTGGCAGAAAGTTTCTAGATTTCAGACTAAAATTGCTGTTTGTTTCTGGCAGCTCAAAGTACTTAAGTCCATGACAAACCATCTATTAGCATCAACAGACATAGGGTTGGGCCCCCCCAAGAGAAATCTGGCCATGTGCTCCACATTGTCCTCCAGCTCTACTTCCCCAAGTGCCACTTGGTTATAGAGGTTGAGTCCGCTGGCCACTGCCTCCAGTCCCACCAAAGTATCCACGGAGCTGTTGGCAGTGGAGGTAGGGTCTTCGCCAACGATGCTGTGTAGCTCCTTAGAAGGGCATGTCTTTGGCACTGCACCAGAGCAATGGTTGGCCTCCCTTGACCATAGCACAGCACTGCTGCATGTCCTTCTCATGCCCCTTCTCTTGTATGAAACTAGCAATCAGCCCATAGGTATCAAAGTTCCTACGGCAAGAGTGAAGCTGCTACTGCACAGCTTCCTCTCCCCATAGATTCAGCAGATCCAACAGGTCTGGTGTGCTCCATGCGGGAAAGTGTCTGCTGTGGAAAACCGGCATGGTCAGCTGGGCGGAGCAAACAGAAAGAGGAATTTCAAAAATTCCCAGGCCTTTAAGTGGGGATATATATCTATATATCTATGTACCTTCAGGGCTGTGGAGTTCAAACTGCTGACCACAGTGGTCAAGATAGGCTTGTAGGACACCTCCTGAAGGCCAATTAGGGTGACATAACCAAGCGCAGGGGGTACAGTGATGCTGTGTCACCCTAAGTACATCGCCAAAAGCTCTTTTAGCTCATCGAGATGGTTTTATTATGTTGGCGTAGTAGGGGAGTTACATCCATGGGATCATAGGAGCTGACTTTTGTTTTTGCTGGTGGGTGCTTTTGAAGAGGTGTTTGCATTGGGGGGAAGGGGGGCACTCTGCCAGTTTTGAGGGGAGGCTATTTTCAGCATATTTATACACTTCTTTCATATTCTAGTTATTGAATGTGTCTATCATTGGTATCTTTACTATTTTCATAATCATTCAATTGTTATGAACAACATAATTTATCATGAATTACTGTATATTAAAATCATTGCAATCATCTAAAAGCTGTCTTCACTAACGTCCCAATTTAAAGATATTATGTCTCACTGTTGCTTTCTGGATGAAACTGTTAGCAATCTTATTTACATGTAGGTTCCGTGGTATTGTTTTGATGCACGTTAAGGACAGCTACATTATTCAGTTACATCTCTCTCACTGATGACTGGAGATAATTTTTAAGTCTTCTGAAGATGGAGAATGAGTTCAGGATGATACAGGCGCAGTGAAAAGGGTTCTTATGAATTTGCAGTACTCTAGAAACATAATGCTTCCAGAGTACTGCAAATGACTCCAGGATCTCTTTCTTGATGGGTAACAGCTAATTTAGGCACCATCATTTTGTGTGTATAGTTAGGATTATATTTTGCCATGTGCATTACTTTGAATTTCACATTGAATTTCATCTGCCATTTTCTTGCTCAGTCACCCAGTTTTGTGAGACCCCTTTGTAATTCTATGCAGACTGTTTTGGATTTAACTATCTTGAATAATTTTGTATCATCTGCAAACTTTGCCACCTCACTGTTTACTTCTTTTGCAGATAATTTATGAATATGTGGAATAGCCCTAATCTCAGACCAGTACAAACCCCTCGGGGGACACCACTATTTACTTCTCTCCATTCTGAAAATGGACCATTTATTCCTACCCTTTCTTTCCTATCTTTTAACTGTACTGCCTGGGAATACTTTCAGGATCATCTAACGATCCTTAATTTAATTTAATGACAAGCCTTTTGTTGTCTTAATCACCCTGCCTGTTTATAAACAAAAAGAAAAGGAGTACTTGTGGCACCTTAGAGACTAACACATTTATTTGAGCATAAGCTTTCGTGAGCTACCGCTCACTTCATCAGATGCATTTGGTGAAAAATACAGTGGGGAGATTTATATACACACACAGAGAACATGAAACAATGGGTTTTATAATACACACTGTAAGGAGAGTGATCACTTAAGATGAGCTATTACCAGCAGGAAGTGGGGAGGGAGGAAGAAAACCTTTTATGGTGATAATCAAGGTGGGCCATTTCCAGCAGTTAACAAGAACGTCTGAGGAACAGTGGGGGGTGGGATGGGCGGGGAGAAATAACATGGGGAAATAGTTTTACTTTGTGTAATGACCCATCCACTCCCAGTCTCTATTCAAGCCTAAGTTAATTGTATCCAGTATGCAAATTAATTCCAATTCAGCAGTCTCTCATTGGAGTCTATTTCTGACGTTTTTTTGTTGAAGGATAGCCACTCTCAGGTCTGTAATGGAGTGACCGGACTTTCTACACTACTTTCTACAAGCCATTATCCTCTGATCCCACTGAGGGTTACCAAAAGAAACTACACCATTTGCTCAAGAAACTTCCTGAAAAAGCACAAAAACAAATCCGCACAGATACACCCCTGGAACCCCGACCTGGGGTATTCTATCTGCTACCCAAGATCCATAAACCTGGAAATCCTGGACGCCCCATCATCTCAGGCATTGGCACCCTGACAGCAGGATTGCCTGGCTATGTAGACTCCCTCCTCAGGCCCTACACTACCAGAACTCCCAGTATCTTTGAGACACCACGGACTTCCTGAGGAAACTACAATCCATCAGTGATCTTCCTAAAAACACCATCCTAGCCACTATGGATGTAGAAGCCCTCGACACCAACATTCCACACAAAGATGGACTACAAGCCGTCAGGAACAGTATCCCCGATAATGTCACAGCTAACCTGGTGGCTGAACTTTGTGACTTTGTCCTCACCCATAACTATTTCACATTTGGGGACAATGTATACCTTCAAATCAGAGGCACTGCTATGGGTACCCACATGTCCCCACAGTATGCCAACATTTTTATGGCTGACTTAGAACAACACTTCCTCAGCTCTCGTCCCCTAATGCCCCTACTCTACTTGCGCTACATTGATGACATCTTCATCATCTGGACCCATGGAAAAGAAGCCCTTGAGGAATTCCACCATGATTTCAACAATTTCCATCCCACCATCAACCTCAGCCTGGACCAGTCCACACAAGAGATCTACTTCCTGGACACTACGGTGCTAATAAGCGACGGTCACATTAACAGTACCCTATATCGGAAACCTACTGACCGCTATTCCTACCTACATGCCTCTAGCTTTCATCCAGATCACACCACATGATCCATTGTCTACAGCCAAGCTCTACGATATAACTGCATTTGCTCCAACCCCTCAGACAGAGACAAACACCTACAAGTTCTCTATCATGCATTCCTACAACTACAATACCCACCTGCTGAAGTGAAGAAACAGATTGACAGAGCCAGAAGAGTACCCAGAAGTCACCTAGTACAGGACAGGCCCAACAAAGAAAATAACAGAACGCCACTAGCCATCACCTTCAGCCCCCAACTAAAACCTCTCCAATGCATCATCAAGGATCTACAACCTATCCTGAAGGATGACCCATCACTCTCACAGATCTTGGGAGATAGGAAAGTCCTTACTTACAGACAGCCCCCCAACCTGAAGCAAATACTCACCAGCAACAACACACCACACAACAAAACCACTAACCCAGGAACCTATCCTTGCAACAAAGCCCGTTGCCAACTGTGTCCACATATCTATTCAAGGGACACCATCATAGGGCTTAATCACATCAGCCACACTATCAGAGGCTCGTTCACCTGCGCATCTATCAATGTGATATATGCCATCATGTGCCAGCAATGCCCCTCTGCCATGTACATTGGTCAAACTGGACAGTCTCTACGTAAAGGAATAAATGGACACAAATCAGACGTCAAGAATTATAATATTCAAAAACCAGTTGGAGAACACTTCAATCTCTCCGGTCACTCGATTACAGACCTGAGAGTGGCTATCCTTCAGCAAAAAAACTTCAGAAACAGACTCCAAGGAGAGACTGCTGAATTGGAATTAATTTGCAAATTGGATACAATTAACTTAGGCTTGAATAGAGACTGGAAGTGGATGGGTCATTACACAAAGTAAAACTATTTCCCCATGTTATTTCTTCCTCCCCCCCGCCCCCCACTGTTCCTCAGATGTTCTTGTTAGCTGCTGGAAATGGCCCACCTTGATTATCACCATAAAAGGTTTTCTTCCTCCCTCCCCCCTTCCTGCTGGTAATAGCTCATCTTAAGTGATCACTCTCCTTACAATGTGTCTGATAAAACCCATTGTTTCATGTTCTCTGTGTGTGTATATAAATCTCCCACTGTATTTCCACCGAATGCATCCAATGAAGTGAGCTGTAGCTCACGAAAGCTTATGCTCAAATAAATTTGTTACTCTCTAAGGTGCCACAAGTACTCCTTTTCTTTTTGCGAATACAGACTAACACAGTTGCTACTCTGAAACCTGTTTATAAACAAACTCCCTGCCCCAAGAGCAGAAATTGTTAGTAGCACAGATCTCATCAGATTCCACACTCAAGCTCTGATTTCTGGGTGCTAAGCACCCACTATTCCCTCCCTCCTCCTCCTCCCACCCCATGGGTACTTGAGCCCCAGGGCACTCACGGAGTCAGCCCCATGTGTGGGAGAAATATTTCAGTGTGTACACTTGCACTGTTGTGTCCATGAAAGCTGACTTTTTTCAAGAAAACTGTGTAGTGTAGATCAGGCCTAAGAATCATGTCTCTACCATAGCCTCCTGCACATCCTCTGTTTCCTGATAGTGTCCTGCTGTGGTGCCTGGATCCCAAGAGTCCAAACATCTTGTCTGAATTTGTCCCGAATATATTTAAACTTAATTTCCCCATGTCTTTTAGACTTGATACCACAATGCTGTCTCCTTGCATTTGCACTGACATTGTTATGTCGTAGTAATGACATGCTTATGTCATCTTCATAGGCTTGTAATGACAGGTTTCATGTGGTCTTGATGTGAAAATTTGCTCTCCGCTAAGTTGCATTTACAGCTTCATGACAGCATAGTAAAAATGCAGTCATGGGTAAGTTGAGGTGTGGAATCAGCTGTTGCAGACTTAAAGCATTTCGAGTAGCAAGGGGGGCCTTGCTTGCTGGAAGAATTAACTCCCCACTAAGTTATTCTTCAATTACAGTTTTGCAAAACAAAAGTTTTGAAGTTAGGTAAAGATGAAGGAAGCCATGTCCTACACTGAAGAGACAGCTTAATGCTTTGCAAATGTTTGGTTTTTGGCCTCACAAATTTGTTTGCTAAATTTCAGCCTGATGCAATCGGAAGCAGCTGGGACATTTCAACTCTGTGATGAGACTGACCATTTTCTAATGATAGCTTTCAACACCATGTTTTTTCTGGGCACTGCAGAACTGCCTTCTCCCTTTCATTTAGCAGCAAGAACACTGGAGCCATTGCCAGAGGCCACAAGGCCTCTGGATCTCGGCAGTTGTCGTATTCCTCTATATTAGGATGAATAAGGTCTTCTGATTACTACCCTCCCCTTCTCCCAATACTTGCAGCCTTCACTGATGAAGTTCATTTCAAGTGAATGTGGTGAAATTGCTTGAATTTCCCCTTTTCAGTCTTCAGGGTGACAGCAAGGAAAGGATCTTCCCTTGTTCAAGTACTGAAGCTCCTCACTATTATCCTCTTTGTGCTTTGGCTGTTGTTTATATTTGATTTTCTGGCATACTTTATATCCCATGTGGACGAGTAACCCCAGTTCCCTTTAAGGGTGATGTCAGCATTCCTGTGTGTGCCACAGCTAATAGCATACAGTGTATATTGCTTTCTATTACTTTATCCATAAATTGTTATGATTCTGTAACATAGCAGGATGTGGCCCATTTAAGTGGCCAAGGAAGCAGTATCTCTACCTCCCTCACTGGTTACGTGCAGTCAAGCTGTCTGCCCTCCAGTGGGAAAACAGAGTATGGGAGAGAATGAGCAAGCACCCTGTCCCGGAGGAGTGTAGATGCTACATTTGAGAACTGCACATCAAGGTGTGATAGAGTGGGAATTTTTCATAATATTTTGTGTGAATATTGTATGTGCCTCAGTTTCCCCAACATGGTGCATGGTTAAATATGTGGTGGGAAAAGGTTGCTTACTTTTTGCAGAGACCCAGAAATCTGGGTGTGACTGATGCCTAGCTAGCTGGGCCCTGGGCCCCCATTACCATGGAGTGTCCAAGAAGACAATGGCCACTCCAGGTGCCCAGATGTCTGACACCTAGCAACTAATGACCATGGATGGCCTACCTCCTTAGGAAGCCAGCTGGGTGTGACCAACCGGAGAATAAAGGGCTAAGGAGGAAGGCCAGGTGACAATGTTTGCCTGGGAACAAGGAAAAGACTGAGGAGAGGCCAGGTAGGGTGTTAAGTGTAGGCTGCTGGAAGGAGGGGAGATGCTCCTGGACTGGGACTAAAAGGGATTAAAGGGCTCTGGGACTGACCCAGATATGATGTAACTTTCTGTTCTCTATGTTAACTAAGGACTTCCTATGCTGTGCTCCAGACATCTAATAAATTCTTCTGCTTTTACAAGGCTGGTTGAGAGTCACGCCAGTTTAAGGAATTTGGGGGTGCATTGCTCCCTTTGGGTGTACAAGTCTCCTCAGATAGCCAACTCAGGTGGACTTGCGGCAGGGAACTCGGAGCATGGAGCAGATTTCTTTTCTGAAGGCTCCGAGGTTCAATTCCTGGAGAAGGTGAAGCCAAGGGGGCTTACCCTAGTGAAAGAGAGTGACCCGAAGGGGGAGAGGGCTGACACACTGAAGGGGTACTCCCAGTGACTGTTCCAGAGCTGTCCAAGAGCACTAGACCTGTGGATTCATGACACAAGGCTCAAAGTATAATGTGATAGGGAACTATATGAGATGATAATGCACTGGAGCTAGAGCCACTGTAATCAAAGGCTGTGCTGAATAAAGCTATGTAATCATCATCTCCACATGCTGTTACTCTAGCCTATCCAACTCCTGCAGAGCACCCAGCAAGCTGACCCTCCAAGACCCCACTAGATTTTGAATTGAAATGAGCTGCTGTCTCCTGTTATAAGAACTCAAGGGGGAATAAAACCAGCCAGCAAATACATTACATCACACATTTATTTTCATTTTCTCCTGCAGTTGAAGCTGGCATTTTGCTTATTAAATTTAAATACCCATCCAAAGATTTCATTTGTAGGAAAGATTTGCTCTTTGCTTAGCTGGCTTTAAGCCAAAGTGTTACGATTTAGACATGGCATGTGTTGTAAAACCCTGCCAATGCACTGAAATGAAACCTTTTGATGTCCTGCACAAATCTTTATAGAGGATGTGGCCTTTAGTTTAGTTGTTCTGCAGTGAGATACTCAGGGTATTGCAGCAAGATACATTTTTGGGCACCAAATCATGCAGCACTCACAGAAAGAAAATATGCTATTTCAGCATACCCAGATGATTTCTGCTTTTCACCATGGGCCTGATTAAAAGCTCATTGAAGTCAATGGAAAGACTTCACAGCAAGCACAGTGAGCACAGCGCAAACTCATTTTGCTAGATTGCACCTCCACACAGTATTACACATCATACTCTACATTTGTAACAGGATTGCAATCCAGCCATCAATTCCATGGAGGATTTTTAAGCATGGTTATATTAGAAAAGTTCCCAGTGGAGAATATGTCTAGATGAAATGCACTGTGCAGATAGAGAAATGCCCCAACGAAGTCAGTGAAAGCCCACTGAAGCTGTGATCTCAACTGAGCCCCTTCTGGGCTCATAGGACTGGATTTCCCTTCAGGATTACAAATCTGCTTAATGCACAAGAGCTCATTGTAAAATTCCTACCTCTTCCCCAGCCATGTAGAGTCTTACAGTAAGTTTTTGAAATGGCTCAGGTCCAGCTGTGCCTCTATGGCAAAGAGAATCTTTCCACAAATCTACTGAACAGCTAGAATTACTCAGAAGTCATTTGTAATTTTTTTAAAATAAACAAAATAGATGTTCAATGTTTACTTCTTTAATGAGAGGAGGAGGAGGCAGTGTGTGTGTGTGTGTGTGTGTGTGAGTGAGCACGTGAATTCATTTGGTCTGAAAAATAAAACAAAAAGTTAAATCCCACTAGGGCTTCAAACGGAGGCAAAGGCTCTCTGTAAGTAGTGGAAATGCAAATAATCAGAGTTATTTTAGTAACTGAATAAATAGTAAAATCCTGTTTTAGGCAGGGTGGCTCACAAGCAAATGAATAGTTCTTTCAAAGAAAATAAATCCTAGAGCATATATATATATATGCTAAATCCTATTGCAGTCTTGAAAAGTAACAATCTTGCAGAAGGTAATCTTCAAAGTAGTTTGTAATTTGTACTCTGGTAAGAGTTAATAATACAATGGCAAAAGTGATAAAATATGCAGCTTATAAATTTTTGAAATCAATTAAGTCTGATACAGAAAGTGTTGTCCTATAGAGAAGAGTAGGGACTGAGTCTCATTTACACTACTATTCCTTTACACTGCTGCAGTGATGGAAAGGGGCCCTACAGTAAATGAAAATCTTGTTCAAAATCTTTATAGCGGACCATCCCAACCTGATAATGTTTTCAGACACTTTAGGGAGGAATTTAGACAATACAGATCTCCTTGAAAAGGAGTTCATAGTGCCTATTGTCTCAAAAGGAAAGAACTTATGGAGTCACTTTTGAGCTTCAAATAACTCCTTTTGGTTTAAGAAGATCCAGGTGTAGCTGCACCAACCCAAAGGTGGTTGTGACTGACACTTGGACCACTTACCTGGGGTGAGAGTGATAGAACAAGGGATTTAGTGTGCTGAGGACATAATGAATACACAGTAAATTCAGCCCTGGTGTAGGCAGTCACAATTCCCATTCTCCTTCAAATCAGCCAAGGCTGGTTGTGGTCTAAAGTGCTTCCTCTTTTAAGTCATGTTGATTATTATTGGTTTTTGCTTTGTGTTTGGGTTTTTTTGGTTATTTTTTGCATTGGCACATTATTGTAGCAGATACTAGGAGCCCAACTCTGTTCCCCACCTTCTTTAGGGGATGTCCTCCCCTACTTCTACTTTCAATTCTAGTTTACTAGGGAGTCAGACCACCTATTAAAGCAACTGACAGAGCAATACACTGAACAAGCATACCCTAAATTTAGGCTAAATAAAAAATCCCTGAGTGCAACATTATGATTCTCCGCTTCCTGGGCAAGTAGCGTATGTATGCATGTGGTGCAAGCAACTCATTGCCTTCAGAGTCAGAGGACGGGCTGTAGAGGCCAGAGTGGCTGAATTGGAGGAGCAAAGGGAGACAATGGTACACACAGGAGACTTTTAGGGACATAGCACAGCAGTCCCACCTCCTATCCAATAGCCCCTGTGTTGTTAAGGAGGATGAAAGTCTTGGGGCAAGACAGTGTCAAGCAGGTGTGCAATGAAACAATCCCATCTTTCAGATAATGTCATGATATCTTTTCACACAGAGTATATCCCTTAGGGGCTGGGGACTACAGTTATTAGGAAGAGACAGACAGTAGTAATGGGAAATTTGATTATTAGAAATGTAGATAGTTGGGTTTGTGATGAGCAGGAGAACCGCATGCCAGATGGTAGCAGATCTTAAAGAATCATTGAATTGTAGGACTGGAAGGGACCTCAAGAGGTCATCTAGTCCAGGCCCCTGTCCTCAAAGCAGGACTAAGTATTATCTAGACCATCCCTGACAGATGATTGTCTGACCTGCTTTTAAAAATCTCCAATGACAGAGATTCCACAACTTCCCTAGGCAATTTATTCCAGTGCTTAACTACTCTGACAGGAAGAAATGTCCAGCCTAAACCTCCCTTGCTGCAATTTAAGTCCACTACTTCTTGTCCTAGCCTCAGAGGTTAATGAGAACAATTTTTCTCCCTCCTCCTTGTAATAACCTTTTATGTATTTGAAAACTGTCATCATGTCCCCCTCCCCAGTCTTCTCTTCCCCAGACTAAACAAAACCCATTCTTTCAATCTTTCCTCATAGCTCATGTTTTCTAGACCTTTAATCATTTTTGTTACTCTCCTCTGCACTTTCTCCAATTTGGCCACATCTTTCCTGCAATGTGGCACCCAGAACTGGACACAATACTCCAGTGGAGGCCTTATCAGTGCAGAATAGAGCAGAAGAATTACTTCTCAGGTCTTGCTTACAGCACTCCTGCTAACACATCCCAGAATGCTGACTGCTTTTTTTGCAACAGTGTTACACTGTTGATTCATATTTAGCTGGTGATCAACTATGACCATGTGATGGGGCGCCTGCCCCACACTGGGCTCTAAGGGGTTAATAGAGCCTTAGTGGGGCTGCACAGGAGGCAGCCAATCAGAGAAGGACTGAAGGGAGCAGCCAAGCAGGGCCAAGCAGGCCCATATGAAAAGGGAGCTGCAGGGCAGAGGAGGGCAGTTCTCTGCTGGGAACCCAGGGAGGAAGGACTGTGTCTCTGGAGGGCTAAGAGAACTACCAGCACTCTGGACAGAGCAGCGCTGCTAGCAGGGACCAGGGGAGTGGGAGACAGCTCCTGGCTGGCTGCTGGGGTTTGCAGGCTGAGATCCTGAGGCAAGGGTAAAGACGATGCTGGGGCCACGAGGAAGTAGCCAGACAATTTGCTGAGGTAGGCACTAAGGGAAGTGGCTGAAAGCAGACTCCAGGTCCCTCAGAAGGGTGGAGCACATTGTCTGACATGTCCGGACTGTTGTGTCACTGAAGAGGACGCTGCGGTCCTTGGAGAAATGTGGGTCCAGGGCAGGAGTGATGGTGGCAGGGCACCATCAGAAGAGGGCGCACTAACACTCAGAGCTAATTCCCATGACAGCCAGCAGGAGGCACCAGAGTGATGAGAGAACCCCGTTACAGACCCCAGATCCCTTTCCACAGTACTCCTTCCTCGGCAGTCATTTCCCATTTTGTATGTGTGCAACTGATTGTTCCTTCCTAAGTGGAGTACTTTGCATTTGACCTTATTGAATTTCATCCTATTTACTTCAGACCATTTCTCCAGTTTGTCCAGATTATTTTGAATTTTATTCCTATCCTTCAAAGCACTTGCAACCCCTCCCAGCTTGGTATCTTCTGCAAATTTTATAAGTGTACTCTCTCTGCCATTATCTAAATCATTAATGAAGATATTGAACAGAACAGGACCTGGGACCAATCCCTGTGGGATACACTCAATATGCCCTTCCAGCTTGACTTTGAACCACTGATAACTACTCTCTGGAAACGGTTTTCCAACCAGTTATGCACCCACCTTATAGTAGCTCCATCAAGTTTGTATTTCCCTAGTTTATTTATGAGGTCAGACAAGACTGTATCAAAAACCTTACTAAAGTCAAGATATACCACATCTACCACTTCCCCCCTGTCCACCAGGGTTGTCATCCTGTCAAAGAAAGCTATTAAGTTGGTTTGACATGATTTGTTCTTGACAAATCCATGCTGACTATTCCTTATCACCTTATTATCCTATTACCTTATTATCTCCTAGGACCTAGGTGGTTGAAAATTGATTGCTTGATTATTTTTCCAGGTACTGAAGTGAAGCTGACTGGTCTGTAATTCCCTGGGTTGTTCTTATTTTATAGATCAGCACTATATTTGCCCTTTTCCAGTCCCCTGGAATCTCTCCCATCTTCCATGACTTTTCAAAGATAATTGCTACTGTTTCAGATATCTCCTTAGTCAGCTCCTTGAATATTCTAGGATGTATTTCATCAGGTCCTGCTGATTTGAAGACATCTAACTTGTCTAAGTAATTTTTAACTTGTTCTTTCCCTATTTTAGCCTCAGAAACTACCTCATTTTCACTGGCATTCACTATATTAGACATCCAATCGCTTTTTGGTGAAAACTGGAAAAAAAAAGTCATTTAGCACTTCTGCCATTTACATATTTTCTGTTATTCTCTTCCCCCCAGCCCCATTTACTAATGGGCCTATCTTATCCTTGGTCTTCCTCTTGCTTCTAGTGTATTTGTAGAAAGGTTCTTTTTGTTACCTTTTATATCTCTAGGTAGTTTAATATAGTTTTGTACCTTGGCCTTTCTAATTTTGTCCCTACATACTTGTTTTGTTTTATATTTGTCCTTTGTAATTTGACCTAGTTTCCACTTTTTTGTAGGACTCTTTTTTGAGTTTCAGATCCTTGAAAATCTCCTGTTAAGCTATGATGGTCTCTTGCTATACTTCCTATCTTTCCTACACAGTGATATACTTTGCTCTTGTGCCCTGAATAATGTCTCCTTGAAAAATTGTCAGCTCTCTCAAACTGTTTTTCCCCTTAGACTTGCTTCCCATGGGCTCTTACCTACTAACTTCCTGAGTTTGCTAAAGTCTGCCTTCTTGAAATCCATTATCTGTATTGTGCTGTTTTCCCTCCTACCATTCTTTAGAATCATGAACTCTACCATTTCATGATCAGTTTCACCCAAGCTGCCTTCTACTTTCATAATCTCAACCAGTCCCTCCCTATTTCTCAAAATCAAACCTAGAACAGCCTCTCCCCAATAGGTTTCTCCACCTTCTGAAATAAAAAATTGTCTCCAATACATTCAAAGAACTTCTTGGGTAATCTGTGCCCTGCCGTGTTATTTTTCCCAACAGATGTCTGGGTAGTTGAAGTCCCCCATCATCACCAAGTCCTGTGCTTTGGATGATTTTGTTAGCTGTTTTTTTTTTTTTAAAAGGCTTCATCCACATCTTCTTCCTGGTTACAGGTAGTCTGTAGTAGACCCGTATCATGATAGCACCTTCCTTTTTACCCCTTTGATCCTTACCCAGAGACTTTCAACAAATCTGTTTCTTATTTCCGGTGCTGGAGAGGAGCTGGTGGTCATGGTACATGTACTTAGCAGTGACAGAAGAAAAGGTAGGAAGGAGGTCCTGGAGGCCAAATTTAGGCAGCTAGGTAAGAGTTTAAAGTCCAGGACTTGCATAGTAGCATTCTGTGAAATAATGCAGGGCCAATGAGACAGGCAGAACTACAAAGTCTCAATGCATGGCTTAAATGATGATATAGGGAGGAATGATTTAGATTTATTAGGAACTGGGGAACCTTTTGGGGAAGGAATGGCCTATACAGGGAGAATGGGCTCCACCTAAATCAAAAAGGAAACCAGATTTTTGGAAAGTAAAATTAAAAAGATTGTAGAGGATTTTTTAAACTAAGGGCTGAGGGAATGCCAACAGGCGTGGAGGAGTGCATGGTTCAGGCAGAGATGTTCCTTAGGGATGAGTTTATTAAAAGGGGAACTCTGTATCCTAATAAAGAGGATAGGAAAGAAGTTGGTAAAGTACAGGTAGGAGCTAATGAGGAATAGTCAAAAGTAATAGAGTCCTATTTAAATATAACACATGAAGGCCAGCAACTGAACATTATCAAAATGTACACATTTTTAGAAGTCTAAATACTAAGATGGGTGAACTAGAGTGTCTGGTGTTAAATGAGGATATAATAAGCATTACAGAAACTTGATGGATTGAGGATAATCAATGGGACACTGTAATATCAGGGTACAACATATATAGGAATGACAAAGTAGGTCATGCTGGTTTAGGTTTGCCAGGTGTCTGGTTTTCGACCGGAATTCCTGGTTGAAAAGGGGCCCTGGCGGCTCCAATTGGCACTGCTGACCGGACAGTTAAAAATCCGGGCAGTGGGGCAACGGGGGCCTGGGGCTAAGGCAGGCTCCCTGCCTGCCGTAGTTCCACACAGTTCCTGGAAGTGGCCACCAGGTCCTTGTGGCCCCTAGGTGCATGGGCAGCCAGGGAGGCTCTACATGCTGACCCCGCCCCTAGTGCCAGCTCCACAGCTCCCATTGGCCAGGAATTGTGACCAATGAGAACTGAGAGGACAGTGCCTGTGGGCACAAGGGCAGCATGTGGAGACTTCCTGACTGCCCATGCACCTAGAGGCCACAGGGACCTGGTGGCAGCTTTGTGGGAGCCGTGGTAAGCACCTCCATGACCCCACACCCCAAACCCCCTCCTGCACCCCAACCCCTGCCACAGCCTGGAGTCCCCTCCTACACTCAAACTCCCTCCCGGAGCCCAAACCTCGCACCCCCCCCCAACATCTCAACCCTCTGCCCCAGCCTGGTGAAAGTGAGTGAGAAAGGGGAGAGTGAGTGACAGGGGCAGAGAGGATGGAGTGAGTGGGGGCAGGGCCTTGGGGAAGGGGCAGGGCAGGGGGTGGGGCAGGGGTGTTTGGTTTTGTGCAATTAGAAAGTTGGCAACCCTATGCTGGTTAGGAAGTGGTATTGTATATAAAAGAAAATATAGAGTTAAATAAGGTAAATATCTTGACATGCTATTGTACAGTTTGTTTCATTCTATTGATAGAAATTCCATGATTAAATAAAAAGAGTATAGCAATAAGAATATACTACTGACCATCAGACCAGGATGGTGACAGTGGCTGTGAAATGCTAAGGGAGGTTTTAGACAAGCTACAAAAGCAGAAAGGGCAGTAATAAAAGGGCATTTCAACAATCATCAAATTGACTGGGTAAATGTCACCTCAGGGCATGATGCAGAGATAAAATATCTAGCCATGATTGATTGCTTCTTGGAGCAGCTAGTCCTGGAATCCACAAGGGGAAGGCAATTCTTGATTTAGTCCTAAAGTGAAGTACAGGATCTGGTCCAAGAGGTGAATATAGATGAACCATTTTGTAGTAGTGACTATAATGTAATTAAATGTAACATCCTTGCAGAAATAATACAAAAAACCCCCACATCTCCATCATGGTAGCATTTAACTTAAAAAAGGGAAACTACACATAAATGACAGGTTTCAGAGTAGCAGCCGTGTTAGTCTGTATTCGCAAAAAGAAAAGGAGTACTTGTGGCACCTTAGAGACTAACAAATTTATTCGAGCATAAGCTTTCGTGAGCTACAGCTCAATTCATCCGATGAAGTGAGCTGTAGCTCACGAAAGCTTATGCTCTAATAAATTTGTTAGTCTCTAAGGTGCCACAAGTACTCCTTTTCTTTTTACACATAAATGAGGATGTTTGTTTGATAGAAATTAAAAGGAGATGTCACAAGGGTTAAAAGCCTGCAAGCAGCATGGGGACTATTAATAAAGACCATATTAGAGGCTCAGGCTAACCTATACCCCAAATCAGATGAGACAATAAGAGGACCAAAAAAATTCCACCATGGAGAAACAGCAGAGTAATGGAGGATGGTAGAGACAAAAAGGCATCATTTAAAATTTGGAAGGCAAACCTATTGAGTCAAAAACATGGAGATGAGTCGGAAGTTGAGGGGAGAATGGGCTATTATTGCAGGGATAAAGGAGACACAAGACCGAACTGGGGAGGGAAATCATATCAGTATCTTAGCTGTCTGTATACTAATGCAAGAAGTATGGGGAATAACAGGAAGAACCCGAAATGCTAGTAAATAAACACAATTCTGACAGCTGGCATCACAGAGACTTGGTGGGATAATATGCATGACTGGTATAGAAGGGTACAGCTTGCTCAGGAAGGATACTGATTGTGTTTTATGGGGGAACAAATGGTACATTCCAGCGAGATTTAGCTGTATCAAGGGAGACTATGCCAGGCTAGGGAAAATGCTTAAGGAAATGGAGGCACAGCTGATCTTCAGTGGTGCTATAAGGAGGGCTTTGGGATGTTTGATCACTGGAGGCATTCATGGACAGAGGACTGTTCTCATGGGATGGACTCCACCTGAGTAAGGAGAGAAATCAATTTCTAGGATGGATGTTGGCACTTAAAATAGCTTTAAACTAGGCATTTGGGGGAAACGGTTGGGTGATGCTCATGTAATCTCCATGCCTGATTCTATCATTGAGCAGGAGGAAAATCAAATAAAGGATATGGCAGTGGAGAATGGAACAGCAGTGGGTGGGAGAATGGACGTTAGGAGGAAAGAGTGCCATTACCAATCAAGTTAAGTCAGGTAAGCCATACTGGCATTAGAGTGACAGTACCTAATTGGTTGAGGAGTGCGGGCAAAGTCAAGCAGCAACAACTAAGATGTCTGTACACCAGTGCAAGGAGTCTGGACTCCCAGAAAAATGATGCTAGGTCAGATTTAGCTGCTGCACCCTCTGCTCTGCTGGCCAGGCTGGCCATTTTCTGGGGCAAGGCTTCTTGGATGAGCCGGTGAGGGGATCAGCCGGTGAGTGTGGCTGGAGGGAGCAGCAGCAGCTGCAGTCTCTTCCTCTCCTGCTTGTTGTTTTGTTCGCTGCTGTCCATGGCTTCTCGCCGCCGTTGGTGATAGGCTCCCCCTGCATCCTCTCACACTTGGCTGGGTGGCCAGGGCTAGGCGGCGAACGAAGACGAGGAACTCCTGCTGCGTCTCCTCCAGCCCCAAACTGCATAGGAATGCCCACTCCCAGCTGGAGCTGCGAGGACACATCAGCGACCAAGAGAAAATAGACAGTAAGAGGAGTGTGGCGGCTACAGGGATAGGGAGCTCCCCGCAGCCGGGGGAGCAGGGGAAATCCCTCCCACAGCCTGGCCAGGGAAGTCCCTGCTACCTCAACCCACAGGGGCAAACCCCAGTGAAATGCAATCCTCACAAGCACACAGGGAGCTTAGGGGCAGGGAGGAACTCTTTGGTCCTGTTCAAGGCGGGAAATATGGCATCCGTGCCAAGCCTCTCTCCCCTCGTACACACTATGGGACGCCCCATCACCTCTTCCTTGCCTCTCCATGTTCAATCACTTCTCTCTCCCAGGCATGACCTATTCTCTCCTCTCCTCTTCCAGTTTTTTTCCTGTGTCTTTTGATGATTGCAAAATATATGGTGAGACAGTGGCTTTGTTTGGGTTTGTATGCCTCTATCCATAGTTTCAAGGCCTCTGGATGCCCCTATCCCTGCATCACACAGTACAGCATTATTTGCTTCCACCCTAATATGTCATGATGTAGCCCAATTTATGCCCACCTGCACCCTGTGCACGTGGTTCACAATCTTAGGATCTTAGTGTGGATTCTTCCCATGCACATTGTGTTATGGCATTATTTGCCCACCTGCTCAGCTAATATGAGGCCTTCCATAGTATAGTTCTCCCACTTTATCATTGGATGAAAGACTATAGTGCTATTTACCCCAGACCATATTTGTAAGATATTTATGTGTAGTTCCAGCCTCATCCAGCATGGACTGATGTGGCCCTGTTCACACTGGTTCACAACTTCCAGACCCAACTCACTCAACTATGGATTTCACAAATGACTTGTGGCCCACCCAAATTTACTTAATAAAGATGATCAGTGGAATCAACTGTTGTCACGGACTAATGGTTATCTGTTGCTATGTGAATGTCAAAGCGAAGGCTGGTTGGGGAATAAAACTTAAAGGACAAACCCAGATAGTTATGGAAGTGGGAGAAATTTATCATATGAGAACCTTCAGTTCCAGTGACTTTTGTCCCTTCATTACACTGATGATGAGGCACTGGTATATTGGAGTGATGCATATTCTCTCTGCAGTATTATTGGAAAAACTGTATTGGCTTAGTAATAACCAAACATCCTGTTGTGTGCTCTGGCTAATCAAAACCTGACCTGTTCTTAAAAGTGTGATTTAATGTAGACGTATAAGGTAGTGTCTGATTAGCTGAAACAGTTAGTCCTAAAATTTAATTGGTAAAATGTAAACTTTCTCATGGTTTGACATAAATTGCCTTTGGCAGAAAGCAAAAGAGTCACTTTGGCACACATCAGATTCTTTCAACATTTTTTCATAGCTTTTGTGATCAATTGCAAACTTTGTTTTAGACCGGTTCTCACCATTGGCTGAAACTTAAAGTTCTGCATAATAAGGTAATTTTACCTCGGGTTAGGATTGTGTCTTTTAATTAAATTACATTCCGGAATTGTGACTGTCGTCTTTCAGACATCTTTACTTCCACAGTAGAAAACCTGGTCTGTAACAGGCTCAATGGGGCGGGGCTGGGGGGAGGGAATGCGTAATGGTCAGGTTTAAGAAAATTGGGGGAGATGGAAAAAACCACTTGTGGACATGTGAATGACTGATTCTTGTAACACCGCTGTTGTCCAGATTAGCAGTGAACACCTTTGTGTGGAGAATATCTAACCATATTCATTTTCTATGTGGAAAAATTAAGCAGTTAATTTAGGCATAATAAACTGGAATATGATTTGCTTTATTATTAAGGCAGGGTGTGAACACAACGCAGTCTTAGTATTAATGCATTTAGATACATTCATGTTCTTAATGGAGCGTGGGGGGCCCAAATGTTCTTTGTGCCCAGGGCCCTAATAAATCTTAATCTGCCTCTGCCCATAAGAACCCAAAACCTAGGACAGGGAGCCCTACACTTAGTGTGACAGGGTGTAACAACCACACACTAGCAAGGAACGGGTTAAAGAGCTTCTCTGGATGCAGGAAGCCATGCCCTTTCTCCTCTGCTGGGCATGCTCCCAGTGGCGAGACTGTTCAAAAGACAGCAGCTTGAGTCAGTCTGAGCTGAGAGGGGAGGAGAGTAGTCTCATGCAGTAGCCTCCGGCCGGGAAGGCTGCAGGATTGCAAGCTGCCAGGGTCGGGATGCATATCTGAGCTGCTGGAAACCCATTGACCACAGGAATTGAGGGAGAAAACTTCTGTTGGCAATGGAAGAGATTCTAGAAACAGAGCAGATGGGACTACAGGAAGGACAAGTCCCCTACCGATATGAAACTGTAAACCTAGTACGGAGAGCCCAACCTGCAGGTAACCAAACTGTTGCTACAAGTACACTACCCATAGGAAACCTATCCCTAGGGTGGGGAGCCTTGCCCATAGGATGCCTAACCCTAGGGAAGGGAGGCATGCCCATTTGAATTATATCTCCAAGTATCCTACACTCAGTGGTGAGCTGGAGCCAGTTCGCACCGGTTCATGCAAACCAGATGTTAAATTTTGCAGCCGGTTTAGAACTGGTTGTTAAAGGGGTTCGGCAAACTCCAGCCCGCAGGCCACATGCGGTCCGTGGGACCGTCCTGTCTGTCCTGCCTGAGCTCTACTCACCCGGTGGCCCTGCGGCCCTTTGGGAGCACTTCGGCGGCGGGTCCTTCAGTCGCTCCAGGTCTTTGGCGGCACTTCGGCGGCACGTCATTCACTCACTCCAGGTCTTCGGTGGTGGGCCCTTCAGTGCCGCTGAAGACCCGGAGCGACTGAAGGAACCAGTTCTTCAGCTTCTGGCAGCTCATCACTGCCTACACTTAGAAATGCTATCCCTAGTTCAATGTACAGGGCCTACAGGAACACTAACTCTGGGGCGGGGAGCTGGGAGCTGAGGAATGCTAACCCTGAGGAGGAAAGCCAGGAACCCAGAAACCCTAACCCTGAGGCGGGGAGCACTATTCATAGGAACCGTAACCGTAGCCGCAAGTCCTCTACCCATAGGAACCCTGACCCTAACATAAAGTAATTTACCCATAGGAACTCTAACCATAGCTCCAACTCCGCTACCCAAAAGAACCATAAATATAAGAATGCTAAAACTAGCCACAAGTGCCCTACCCAGAGGAACCCTAACGTAGGATAGGGAGCTCTACTCATAGGAAGTCTACCTCAAGAGTGGGGAGTCCTACCAACAGGAACCCTATGCATAGTCCCAAGTCCCATACCCATAGGAATCCTAGGTTGGGGGGGAGCCCTACACTTAGGAACCCTAACCCTAGGATGGGGAGCCCAACCCATTGGCCTAGCCCTCAAAACTTAAATATACAAACCCTAACGCTAGCCCAAAGTCCCCTATCATAGGAACCCTAACCCTAACACCAAATGCATAACCCATAGGAACCCTAACCCTAGGGTGAGGAGCCGTACCGATAGGAACTGCTAAAGTATGATCTGCTGTTTGAATGAGAAATGATTTGTACATTGCTGAGGACAGGTGCCAGATTAACTGAGCTGCAAAAAACAGTCTCATATTTCTTATCAGTGAAAGTGAGTTGCCATCAATATTTTTGGTGCTGCTTCTAGTAAAAAAACAAGTTGGGGGGAGGGATAGCTCAGTGGTTTGAGCATTGGCCTGCTAAACCCAGGGTTGTGAGTTCAATCCTTGAGAAGGCCATTTAGGGATCGGGGCAAAAATCAGTGATTGGTCCTGCTTTGAGCAGGGGGTTGGACTAGATGACCTTCTGAGGTCCCTTCCAACCCTGATATTCTATGATTCTATGAACCCTAACCACAGGGCGGGGAATCCTACCCATAAGAACCTTAACATTGGTCCCAAGTCCCCTAGCAATAGGAACCCTAATCCTACTGTGGGAAGACCTACCCATAGAACCTTAACCCTAAGATGGGGAGACCTTCCCCTAGGAATCCTAACCCAAGCCCCAAGTTCCCTACCCATATGAATCCTAATGCTAGCCCCAAGTCCCTTTCCCATAGGAACCTTAACCCTAGGGGAGGAGCACTACACATAGGAACCATAAATCTTGGGTGGGGAGATCGACTTATAGGAACCATAACACTAATCCCAATTCCCCTACCCATAGCAACCCTAATCCTAGCCACAAGTGTACTAAACATAGGAACCCTAACCCTAGGGCATAGACCCCTAATTTTAGGAACCAGAACCCTAGGGCGGGAGACCTACCCATAGGAATCCTAAAGCTAGGGCAGGGACCCCGACCAACAGGAACCCTAACTTTAGCCAGAAGTCCCATACCCATAGGAACCCCCACCTTATGGTGGGGAGACTTACGCATGGGAATCCAAGCTTTCCTCCAAGTCCCCAACCATAGGAACCCTAACCCTAAGAAAGGGACCCATACCCATAGGAACTCTAACCCAAGGGTGGGGACCTCTACCCATAAGAACAATAACCCTAGTGCTAGGACACCTACCCATGGGAACCTTAAACCTATCACCAAGTACCACAGGAATCCTAACCCTAGAGTAGGGACTCATAGCCATAGGAACCCTAACCCAGGGCAAGGACCTCTACCCATAGGAACATTAACTCTAACTCCAAGGGCCCTACCCATAGGAACCCTAACCCTAATGTGGGGAGCCCTACCAGTAGGAAACCTAACCCTAACTTCAAGCTGTATGTGAGCAGACCAAGAGTGATAGCGCTCACAGTAAAGCTTAGGAAGCCTAACCCTAGGGCAGGTAAAAGGCACCTCAGGCTGGAGAACTGAGGGGACAAAGCTGTTCATTGGTCCAGATTGTACCCTGGGTAATGTCACACCTATCCACTAGTTCCCTGGGTTGGTGAGAGGAAAGCAAAAAAACCTCAACCTGATCAGACTACTCTGGCAGTGATCAAAAATTCCTTCCTAGTCCCCAGAGCCTATTAGTATGATGCCCGCGGCTAAACCCAATAACGCAGTCCTACGCTAATCCCAATGGTGGGAGTTGCTGCTCTTGGATACAGAATAGCACCCCAGGCAACGGTGGCACTTCCCCACCGGTGTGTGGGAACCATTGAGCTTCTGCCAAACATTTCTATCCAGCCCAGGAGCTCCCACTCCCTTTCCCCAGACCACTGAGGAGATAGCCTTCACTAGGAAGGGGAGGGTAAAAAGGACAACACAGTCCTTAAAGGGGACCGAGTGTTTTCTTTTCCCTGCTAGCCCGATAAAAGCCTCCCCATCTCTGAGGCTGTGGTCTGTAGCATTGGCCTGGAACAAAAACAAAAAGGAGTCCCCACAAAGCCAGCAAGGGAAAGAATAATGTGGTTTTAGGATATATAAAGAAGGTCTGAAAGGTGCTGGGGGTTTCAAAGTCTTTATTTCTGCTTGTTTTTTCTATTATAAATTCTGGTCTTGTCTACCTGTTTTTTCCTGGCAGAGACTGTGGATGCCTTGAGAACGAGTAGGATTATGATATCAGAGAAAACATGCAAGTGAACCTTGATTAATTGAGAAGGGGAAGTGGTTTTTTTTATTCAGACCATTTTAAACTGTTTTATGTTACTAACACTTACTTCACTTTTAGGAAATGCTTGTTGAAGATTCAGGACCACTTGTCCCTTTGATTTCTGACGTTTTAAAAAACTCCCGCACCCCAATCTGGGTCTATGCTGGTTATGTGCTATGTATATATCTTATGAACCTTGTAACTGACACTTGTAATCCCTCATGACCCAAGGCTGATCTCAGATGTACAGTACCTTTCCTCTTAACTTGTGTAAATTTGATTTTAAACATTAACTTTAATAAAATGTTTAGGATTTAGTATTCTGATGGTGCAAGGGGGCAGAGTCTGAGATAAGAAACCGCAGCAGTAACCCTCTAAAAGAAACTTTTTCTATGTAAAATACTGAAGCTTGTGAAATTTCTTGATTATATCCAATGGTTGCCTTTAATTTATTTATTCATTGCATTTTTTTTCTGTTGTGGTAGTGCCTAAGGACCCCAAACAAAAATTGGAGTCCCATAGTACTAGAAATTGTATGAACAAATAACATAAATGTGGCTTCTTTCATACTCTGCCCTAGATAGTTTATAGTCTAGGAGTCAGACAATATGCAATAAGTGAATAAACACATGGGGTATAGAGAGGTGAGGTATAGTGAGGAAAAGAAGGCAAGGGTAGAGAAAGGTGTTTGCGCATGATTAGTAGTCACACTGGTGTCAGAAATCACAAGAGGTCACCAGCCCAACCAATGCCGGATAGCAGGGATTTGTAGGCATCACAGCAAAGGTGTAATCACTGAAACAAATAGCAAAGATGCGCAACTTGTTTTGTCCCTAGACAGCTAGCCCTCATGATAACTCAACTGAGGAAGCATCTGAAATGGCAACTACCCCAAAACACACAATCCTTCTGGACAGTAATGGGCCTCTATGCTGAGCTAATGGTAGGCCAAATTCTGTAGAATCTTCATGATGGCAAGTACAGTTCCTATACTTTTCCACAATGCAAAGCCAGCCCAGGTTAAAAAGAGTTGTTACACTAATGGCATCTATGTGCTAGCAAAAGACCTATAATTAGAGCTGGTAAATGAAGAGATCAGCAACATCATCACTTAATGTACTGGTCATATGAAGATCTCTTGACAACCATGAAGAAGTGCAAGCTGAAATGGTACGGCAATGTAACAAGATCATCTGGCCTATCCAAGATCATCCTACCAGGGACAGTACAGGGGAAGAGAAGAAGAGGTAGACAGAAGCAGAGATGGACTAACAACATAAAAGAGTGGACAGGAAAGGACTTCACGGAGACTCAAGCACTGACACACAATCTTCGTGGGGGGGGAGACAATTGGTTGATTGCTCATCAGTGATGGTGCCCCAACAATCAATGTGGTCATGGGAATGATGATGATAATTTTATAAATGAAAAGTTTTTGTTGAAAAATGACCGGTTTGCAAAAACAACATTTTTGGTAAGAACTTCCCGACAGTTTTGAAATTTGGGAGCTTTTGAGGAAAAAACTGTTCTAAAAACATGTTATCAAAATGCTTATGAAAATTTTTCATTTACTGAAAACCCAGATGTTGGTAAACAAATTTGATAACCATTTCTGATCCTAAGACCGCCTCAGTGCCCAATGGCAGACAGTGCATTATACTGTAACTCGTATCAGGCCTGATACATTCACTATCCAAACACACTGTTGTCATACTATGCAGCTAAAAGGTGTCATGTAAGGTATTGTATGTAAACTGATGACATGCTGGTCCCAAAAATAGTGTCATATGTACAAGTTGTATATAGAAAGAGTTGTGTTTGTGCTGGAAATATGGTATTAAAATATGTTTGGGAGGCAGTGCATACATCAAGCCTACTCTAAAGAAAGGAACGTGTATTCCCCCTCTGACTGGAGGGCTAGAGATTCTGGTAACTTGATGTGAATAAGAAAACTGCTTAAGCAAAGACTGTAACTTGCTAAAAATTAAGTTTTAGTCACTGGAAAGCATGTTTTATTTTGTTTTGTTTGTAACAGTACCTGTATTTTTCTATTGTTTAGTCTCTGTTCTTTGTTAAAAAAAACCTTATTTTTATGGTTTCAGAGTAGCAGCCGTGTTAGTCTGTATTCGCAAAAAAGAAAAGGAGTACTTGTGGCACCTTAGAGACTAACATTTATTTGAGCATAAGCTTTCGTGAGCTACAGCTCACTTCATCGGATACATCCGATGAAGTGAACTGTAGCTCACGAAAGCTTATGCTCAAATAAATTTGTTAGTGTCTAAGGTGCCACAAGTACTCTTTTTCTTTTTTGCTTATTTTTATGTTATTACAAAACCAGCTCAGTGCTGTGTATTAAAGTAAAGAGTGAGTCTTCAACTAACCAAACAGGCTGATGTGTGTTCCTTCTCTTTGGAGGCAGCAAACGTAATTTCCGTAGGTGTCCAGTGAGAGGGACTGGACACCGCAGGGAGATGTCTCTGGGAAACTTGGGTACATTGATTGTTACCTGCAAAGCAAGGGTTAGACTTGAAGAGTTTGCTCGCAAGGCAGACAGGCTGGTGTGTCAGAGAAGCCAATACACAGCTTAGCATCATCAAAGCTTTCACTTGCTGAGGTAGAGGTGCAGCACAGTGGCTTATAGTTCTGGGTGTCCTGAGCAGACTGCAAAGCTTTGACAAAAATTTTAAATAATTGTAGAAAAAGTTTTAAAATTCTCAAAACTACTTGTGACCAGGGTCCTAGGGGGGAAACCAGCTGTGGTCACTTAATTAGGGTGAACTGCAAAGAATGGGGCAGCCAAACCCCAAAGAGCTGGTGGATATTCCAATACTTAGATTCACCAAGCCAGCATAATGAGTGGGGTCCCACAGGAATTGGTTCTGGGTCAGGTTCTGTTCAAGATCTTCAATGATTTAGATAATGGCATAGAGAGTGCACTTATAAAGTTTGCAAACAATATCAAGCTGGAAGGGATTGCAAGTGCTTTGGAGGATAGGATTAAAATTCAAAATTATCTGGACAAACTGGAGAAATGATCTGAAGTAAATAGGATGAAATTCAATAAGGACAAATGCAAAGTACTCCACTTAGGAAGGAACAATCAGTTGCACACATACAAAATGGGAAATGACTGCCTAGGAAGGAGTACTGCGGAAAGGGATGTGGGGGCCATAGTGGATCACAAGCTAAATATAACGTTGTTGCAAAAAAAGCAAAACATTCTGGGATGTATTAGCAGGCATATTGTAAGCAAGATACCAGAAGTAATTCTTCTACTCTACTCCACGCTGATTAGGCCTCAACCGGAGTATTGTATCCAGTTCTGGAAAGATGTGGACAAATTGGAGAAAGTCCAGAGAAAAGCAACAAAAATGATTAAAAACACGATGTATGAGGGAAGATTGAAAAAATTGGGTTTGTTTATTCTGGAGAAGAGAAGACTGAGAGGGGACTTGATAACACTTTTCAAGTACATAAAAAGGTTGTTACAAGGAGGAGGGTGAAGAATTGTTGTTCTTAATCTCTGAGGACAGGACAAGAAGCAATGGGCTTAAATTGCAGCAAGGACAGTTTAGGTTGGACATTAGGAAAAACTTTGTCAGATCATCAGGTTAAGCACTGGAATAAATTGCCTAGGGAGGTTGTGAAATCTCCATCAGAAGTGTTTGTCCCACCTGCTCTTAAAAATCGCCAGTCGGGGATGGTCTAGTTAATACTTAATCCTGCCTTGACTGCAGGGGACTGGACTAGATGACCTCTCGAGATTCCTCTCAGTTCTATTATAAAACAGTTTCTTTATTACCTTTCTGGTTACTCAGAAGTCCAAACAACACAGTTCCCTTAAAGTGATCCAGTCTCAGGCCTCCATCCAGGTACCCACATCAAATATGATGAAAATTTTTGTAAATCTTATTTCATCGTATAAAAGAAAAGGATCTACCAATCCCAAAGGATCAGACACATTACCTCCCAAGTTAATGAATGTTTCAGATCTTACCCAAATACATGCTACAGCCAATTCTTATTAACTAAGGTCTAAAGATTTATTTATAAAAAGAAAGAAAGGTGAGAGTTAAAATTGGTTAAAGGAATCAATCACATACAGTAATGGCAAAGTTCTTGGCTCAGGCTTGTAGCAGTGATGGAATAAACTGCTGGCTTAAGTAAAGTCTGGAGTACATCCACAGCTTGGATGGCTCATTCAGTCCATTGCTCAGAGCTTCAGTTTGTAGCAAAGTTCCTCCATAGGTAAGAAGCAGGATTGAAGACTAAATGGAGAAGATGCAGTTGCCTTTTATAGTCTCTTGCCACGCGGCTTGTGCTTCCTTTATTTCAAACACAACCTGCCCAGCATATGGATTGGAAACCTTAGAGTTCTCTTCATGGGCATTTCCCTGCATGCCTTGCTGAGTCGTAAGGTGTATCTGCCTTCTCTCAATGGGTCAGTTGTATAGCTGATGGTCCTTAATGCAGCATCAAGGAGGCTAGGCAGTGCTGATGCCGAACTGTCTGGGGGCACCACCCAGAAGCATAGCGCCAGTTTGAAATACAGACATACTCATAATACAAAGGTGATACAAACATATAAACAAGATTATCATATCTGGCAAATTATGATATTTTTGCAGATATCTTACATGGAATATCTGGCTGTTTACTTCGTGGGTGTTACCCCAGGAGCAAACATTTGAAATCCAGGTATAGAGCCAATACTTATAACTTTAAATACAAAAATGATACAGGCATACAGATAGCATAATCATAACCAGCAAATCATAACCTTTTCATAGACATCTGACTCAACAACCTTTGTACAATATTTGCTGCAAATAAATAACAGTGGTTGCAACAATGATCTATATGGTCATATTTTAATCAGATAACATCACACTACTACCAAGGGTCCTTTTTAAATACTTTGAAATGAAACAACTTCAAAATTCTAAAATTTTTAACTAAAATACATTCTCATTTTGCATCCAGCTCTCCCTCTGACAGCATTCACCATTGATAGGGTAGGAGTCCTTGAAAACCTACTAGATAGACCACAATTTCTGGTCTTTGAGAAAAAAAATCCTGGAAACTTGTGGCAGCAACCCACACAGTTTGAGGGTGCTGAGCCACTAGCTTCCAGTATCCTCCGCCCATGAGTGGGTGGATGTAGGGGATGTAGGGTATGTCTTCAGTGCAGAGTTAACTTGGGTGTTTGGCACTCAAGGCTGAGCACTTGGGTTAGACTAGCCCAGGTGTGAGCAGTCACAACTGAGTTATTGAGTCCTACATGGTGTGGCTCCCCTGTGTGTGTTACTAGAACTTCTGGTGTATGTCTAGACTGGAGTGCAAGCCTACTAGTTAGTAGAACTTGAGTTAGCAGACACTGGGTTTATTAACTTAGGGTTTGAGCATCTACACATTTGTAGCCCAAATTAGGAATCGCTGAACCTTGGGTCCCAACGTACACTGCATTATACAGGCCCAAGTCCAACCACCCATATCCCAGACTTCCTAGTGCCTTCTCAAAATGTAGCAGCTCTAGCCCTTTGTTCAGGGTGAAGTGTGGGAAAACCTGACTCTCCACCAAATATTGACTGTCCAGAAAACAAAGTTGGCCTGGGGGATACGTTTGGTGGATGCCCAGAGCAAGGGTCCAGTGGAGCTGCATCCACATGGCAAGGCAATAGGGATTGAACTCTGGCTCCCAGCTTGACTCAGTCAAGCTCTACCCCAGTGGGGTTCTGGGACTGAACCCTGGGTTAGCGTGATTTTGTGCATCCATAGAAGGGGGGTTAAGTTTGAACCTGAATTAGAACTCTGGGCTTACGTTGCAGTGTAGACATACTCCTGGTGGCATACCCTATGGTTCTTTGTGCAGTGGTAAACTGAGCTGCTATACAATTATTTTGTAGTGACTTGTGGGACAACTTGTTTGCCCTTCTGGATTCATGGGGTTTGGGGGAACTATGGGAAAGTATTGGGGGACTAGCAGTACTTGATGGCTTTAACCTCTGTCCACACGACAGAGTGGATATATGATGGGGGTGGGCTCATCACACAAGCACCTTCTGCTGATAGTATTGCAGATCAGCTCCACTGGTCAGTACACCAACTCTCAGTGGTGTCTCACCTGCTGAGACTTTTGCTTCTGGACTTGTGTCACTCCAAGGATGGCAGTGTCCTCTTCAGGACACAGCCCTCCGGCTCTGCCAAGCTCTGTGCTCCCCCCTTCTGGGGGACAGTACTGCAGTCTAACAGTCCAGTCATTTCCTAAGTGGTGGGTGGGAAGACCCAGGCCTTCCCACTACTCTGGGTCCCGGCCCAGGGACCCTGTAGATCAGAGGTTCTCAACCTATTCACCCTTGTGGGCCATATATGCAGCTCTCTGTGGGCCGCATTTACACAATATATACACCACCCTGCCATTTGTGGCTGCCCAGTCGGGCACATGTCCCACAACTCCTACTCCCAGACAGTCAGAGGCAGGGCAATCCCACCCACCGAGCCAGGGGAAGCCACCAAGGGACAAATTTCCATCCTGCACCAGCTCTTCCCTCAGAGTCGGGACTTACAGGGCAGCCTCCTGCTCTGGCTCTGAGCTCCAGGTCTGGACATGGCCAGCAGGGAACGGGCAGGCATGCATTGTGTGCTGCAGGCAGTCCAGGGCATGCTGCAGCCTGGAGTATGCTCATCCTGCATAGGTGACATGTAGCTGTGGTTAGTGAGGGGACATGTGCCCCCTCCCATTTTTCCAGATGCCTCTGGCACAAACACACAGAAGCGAGGAGGCAGCGCTCCCTCAGCAGTGGTATCACAGTCTTCTCCTACCCCTGCCCCATCTCCCTATCCTCTCCCCACTGTCCCCTGCCTTATTCCCCATCCCTTTCTCTTCCTCCTACTCTATCCCATCCCTCTTCTTTCCCCACTGCCTCACCCTGCCTCCACACAGGCACTCGTCATTATACAGAAACAGGACCCAGGAGAGGTAGAAGAGGATGACAGCAGGCACTAGGACCCAGGAGACAGCATCCCAGAGCTACCAGCTCAGCCAGGTAGAGGCACCAAGTGAGCTGGCGCAGCATGGGAAGGACAGAACCTTCCTCCTCCCCCGAAGCTGAACAAAGCAAACCCTGCTCAGCATTTGCAGAAATCTGGAGGAAGTGGGGGGCAATGCCCACCCCAAAGGACACCCATGGCTGGCATGGGTTGATGACCAGCACCTCCCCCTACCCTGGCAACCCTACAGCATGTTCTGCAGCATGGAGAAAGGAAACAGCAGGCTGTCAACTGACCTCTTCCCCCAGCACAGCCAGCTTCACCTTCCCTATTGGCAGGGAGCTCTCCAGCAAGGCTCAGTGGTACCATCTCCCCCTCAGCAGGCCCAACCCCTGCCAGGACCCAGGAGCAGCAAAATTTTTTTTTTTAAGTACTTAGCTAGGCCACAGCTGTGTGCAAATTGGGCCACAAGCAGCCCACTGGTTGAGAACCACAGCTGTACATGGCAGCCACGTGCTGCGTTCCTTCCAACCTCTTAGTCTATTTTCCTAGGCCACTTCCCCACAGCCCCAGTACCTTCTTAAACCGCAGGGCCTCAGCTTGCAAGTCCCACCACCAGCTCTTCCCTAGCTCCCCTGGTCCCTGCTAGCAGCACTGCTCTGTCTAGCATGCTGACTTTCTTCTACCTGCAAGGGTTTCAGGGAGCAACTGAACCTGCTCTGCCCTGAAGCTCTTCTTATATGGGCCTGCCTGGCCCTGATTGGCTGCTTCTCGCAGCCCCTCTCCTATTGGCTGCTTTCTGTGTAGCCTCCCTAGGGCTCCATTAACCCATTACAGGCCAATATGGGGTGGACACCCCATCACAGGGTACCTGCTTAAGTGAAAGTAGAACCTGGGCTTTAGCCTACAGCCCCAGCTGAGCCAGCCAGCTCAGGTTGAAAGGACCACCAAACTTGGGTCAGAGGTTTTTGTGTGTAGATGGGAGTGGGGTTAGGGCAATACCTAAGTAAGAGCCTGAATTAAGTTTGCAGTGAAGATGTTTCTCTAGCTATATTCATTTAGGTATCCATTTTAATTGGAAGCCATGTAAATGTAATCCACACACCTTCTGGGTGTGGTGTTCTGTCCCCTTTAGTGGCACCGAGACCACATAGAGATTAATGAGTCTGCTACAGTTTTATCTAAGGGCCATGTGGCTTTTAGCTCATGCACTAGAGGCTTATGCATTTAGCTTCAGAGATCCCAGGTTCAAGCCCCCTTGCCGACAATCAGGGTCTGGCAGTGTTATATAAACATGAACCAACCAGCATAGCTCAGAAATTAGTTTTGTCAAGTGACTTTCTAATAGCGAAACATGGAGTGGTTTTTAGCTATAAATCCACACCACATATGCCCATTCTAATTACTATAGCTTTATAGGTTTTTTGTTGTTGCTGTTCAGGATCATTTAAAATAATGATCTTATATCTGTTCAGAGAAATAACCTCTGACCACTAGACCCAGACTTGGGTCACAGCAAGAACAACATCCTTCCAAGTTGGGGACCAGTAGCAACTATTTTTAGTTTTGCCATCTTCAAGGAAGATGTACAAAATGAACAAAATTATAAGATGGGTGCACTGAAGGAAGTTGGTGGTAAAGTGAATTTACAACACATTTTCTTTTTCACTTCAGTAAAAGTTACTCAAATTAATCTGTAGGAACTGGGAAGCAGCCAGTCACTCAGTCATTTTGTATGTGCACTAATGCAGGAAATTTGACCATGGTCTGCTTCTTCTCAAAGTAAGCTACCCATTAGGCTCTGGTGTAATCACAATTTCTTATGAACAAAAGGATAATTACCGGTCATTAGTAGACCAGGCATTTTATGTACTCTTTCATTTTGGAGCATTTCTTTGCTATTGAGGTAATACAATATCTTTTTTAAAAACATAAATAGAGACATCAAAAAGTAAAGAGAAATTTTATAGCTCTACAGGGGAAAGAAAAACACTTCCTAGTTTTAAAAAAACATTCAGGTTTTCTAAACTTCATGGGTGAAACCTTGGCCCCACTGAAGTCAATGGCAAAACTCCCATGACTTTAGTGCGGGCCAAGTTCACCCTATTTTATTTATTTTCAATGTACAAAGCTTGATCCTTTCAAAGATTATCAGCAGACAGAAGAAAACACAAAACTGCACAAATTTAGACAGGGACAGTACACATGTAAATTGAATTTATAGGTAAAAAAAATTTCCAAGGGCACTTTTTGAAATACTGTTTGAAAATGTAGCCTTACACCAATTTTCCTCTTGAAAATGCATATATTTAAACCCAATCTCATCTGCATAGCTCCTACAGTATTGTATGTATTACTGTGGGAATGTGGTTTTCCATGTGTTATACCCTTTCATTGCCTAAAGTCTGTCTGCAATCAGTTTTTGCCTGAAAAGGAACTACAGGACTGAGTCCCTGTAATGCATGACTGCATAGTGGAATGATTTATTCCATAATAATTATGGTTGTTAAGTTTGGAAACTTTTGGGGGAATATAATGTAATCAATATGTAATTGATTTTCCAGACACACACAAAAGACACTAGATAGATAGATGTGTGTGTGTAGATATTATGCAGAGTTTGAAGATATGATGTACATCTTGCATGAGGAGGAAATATCATGAAAGACATATTAAAAAATAAATTGTGATATTCTGAACAAACACTTCAGCATAAAAAGACTACAGCTAACAATCTATAATAATATTAAAAATATAAAAATAAAATAGCACAAAATTAAAAAATATAAAATAAAAATGTCACAATGAAATGTTTCAATTGACGAGAAACAACATTCCCAGAAAATTTTGAAATTTGACATTTTGTGCAGATTTACAATGAAAATGCATTTTGTCATCCCAGAATTTCTTGTGAAATGGAAATTCCAGTTCCCAATCATCTCTAATAGATAGACAGATAAGTATAAGCTCTACACTGGAATTCACTTCTGCAAGTAGCTGACATATAGTCCATTTTTCAGCTTCTTCCTTAGGGTGAGATGAATGGGATGTGTTAGTTAATTTGAGGCATTGCCTGTTGGTGTAAGTACAGCCATATTCTTATTTACACTAAAGCCCCTTTAGACCATCCTGGCAGTGTAAAGGGGACATAAAGTGGTGAATATGTAATTTACTTTTACTGTAAGGTACCCTTTACACTGCCAGAGCAGTGGAATGGGGAATTAATGTAAATGAGAATATGTCCCAGTGAGTCTTATTACGTGATTTACCTGTGCCCTGAAATGTGAAAGCAGGCACATTTTTTAAAGATAAATAAATGCAGACTCAAGTACAACGGGCTACTCTACGTCAAATGGTCCCTTACAATATGTGTAGAGTTCCACGTATTCAGTTTTTACCGATTTTCACTGATAAATTACCAGGTTTTTTAATTAAAGGAGTTCAGTTTTTACTGATTTACACCCATTTATCAATCCACTCAATTTTTTGAGGGTACTATTTTTGTTAAACACTAATGCTTAACGTGATTGTTGTGTCCTGCAGCTCTGAGACTGAAGCCGTTCTACAGTGTAAAACACAGAACACACACACGATGGAGGTCAGAAAATCAAACAATGTTAATATCATGCTGTGACTGGCTCACATAGAGATGCTGGATGCCTATTTCTTTGTGACCGTTTAGTGCAGCAAAGTGAACAATCAATTCTCCACAGATAAAGATAAGGTTAAAAGGTAAACATGGGGTGAAAACACATGAACGCCAACAAGAAAATCAGTGCTTAGAAATTTTCAAGACAAGTAAAGGTGGGAGTGAGGAGGACACCTTGCGCTGCAAGTACTGCAGCAGTGAGGTCAGTCCTCGCCCTGACATAATATAGGAATGTGTCCAAAGCAAGTGACACAAAAAGCTCAAAGAAGACAGTGAGCTTCGGGATAAACAGGCAATATCAGGAGCTTTCAGCAGGGCTTTAGTGAAAGAGAGGACACAGCATGATTGTGTCAATTAATTTGTGTGTGCTCTTTGTTTCATTGGACAACTGCTGTTAATTGCAGAGGGGCTTATTGGTGACTTTGTGCAACAATACTGTCCAGCAGCAAAAACCCTTCCTAATGCAGACAACATCACTCATAAGTATCTGGAAAAAAATGATGATTTTTTGGTATCTAAACTCATGGAACAAATTGATGGAAATGTGGTGTCTTGTCTGATTTTTGACAAATCTCCCAATGCTTTGGACAATCCAATTCTTGGCCCTGTGTTTTCATTTTTTTATTTCAAAGCAAATAAACCTGCATTGTTTTGTGACATTCATCCCCTCTGCTGACATCCGTTTGTTTGACACAGCAATAACTGACATGTTTGAGATGTACCAACTAACTGGGGAAAATGTGGCCACAGCTAACACAGATGCTGCTTCCTACATGGCTAAGTTTGCATGGGAGATTAAATTCAACCCGCTCATCTGATTAACGTTGCACCATCAGCAGCTACTACTATATAAGAAATGAAAGACGTAAAATCTTGCATAATTGGATTTGGAATCATTTTCAAGTATGTGAACAAATTGAAGGCTTTGTTTTACACAATGCAAAATGAGTGCAGCGCCGACTGCTGATTACCTATGACTGTCGTGCCACATTGGTGGATGAACTTGTACTTCGCTGCCTGGCATGTAAATAACACATGGACTGTGCTAATGCATCTCCTAAATTCTCCTGAGTTTGTTGGTTCTAAAGCAAAAACTCTGAAGAGACTGGCAAATAATCGAAATGACCGCCAGATTCTGCACGCCAAGGTAATGATCATTGTTGAAAACTTGGAATCACTGTGTGACACACAGAAAACACTGGAGTTTTCTCTGATTACTGCCAACACGTTTACCAATATAGACATTTACCAGATCCTGACAAACAAAATCTCATCTGAATTGAGTACAAAAGCTGCAGGAGAAACATACAGTGAGAAAACCCAGCTGTTTCTGGAAATCCTTCCCACCCTGGAACATGAGAAAACCAAAAAAGGGGTCAAAACCTTCAACACAATGCTGAGTGAAAAATGGAAGACAATTGTGGCCCATAATTGAACCCTGACACGTTTGGTTCTGAAGATTCTTTTTGGAATGTCATCCAGGTGTTGCACCCCTTTGTGGAAACAGAAAAGAAAGAGAGGGTTTAAGTGCAGCCATTTTAATTTGTTAGAAAAAGAGCAACTTTTATGCTAAGTCTTAGCCTAATATCGCGGGACCTGTAGAAGCAGGCTCACATCAAAAGTGGGTAGGAAAACAGCAGCGCAGAGTCAGTGTGACCTAGCCTTGAGATAATGATGTTTTAAGAAGTGAAAGTGAGAAAATGCTGGATTAGACAGGATATAATATAAACAAAATGTAGATGTTTTCAATTATTTCATGCCACAAAAGAGTATAACTGCTTGTGTGATATTGCTTGTATTTTGGAGAAACTGAGGCAGAGATGCTCTCTGTCAGCTGTATTCTTCCCTTGCAAATGCTTGAATAAAGCTGTCTCTGATTTTGTTAAAAGAAAAGGAGTACTTGTGGCACCTTAGAGACTAACAAATTTATTTGAGCATAAGCTTTCGTGAGCTACAGCTCACTTCACAAAAGCTTATGCTCAAATAAATTTGTTAGGCTCTAAGGTGCCACAAGTACTCCTTTTCTTTTTGCAAATACAGACTAACACGGCTGCTACTCTGAAATCTGATTTTGTTGCTTCCAACCTAAGAGTGAAGACTCTGTTTTCTTCCACACCTTCCTCAAGGTAAATTTTGCAGCAGACTATGACCATTATGCCAGAGTGTTTCAACCATTTGCCATTAGAGATGAAATTTCAAATCTGAAAGGAGAATTTACTACTTATATGAACATGCCTAACCCTGACAATGTGAAACCAGAACAGTTATCAGGACACACTTCCCAACTTCAGCAAAGTGTATACCCTCGGGATCTATTGATGTAGAGTGCTTACTTTCAAAGTTGGACTACCTTCAAGACAGCAAGAGGCTCAACATAAATGAGGATAGGTTGAAGAAAATTATGCGAGTGTAGACAAAACAGGATTTCTGGAAAAACTACTAGCTGTGAGAGAGAGAAAAAATACCTTTGTACCTAAAAAAAAGTTTCAATTATAGTGCAGTAAAATGTGTATATTATACAGGATTTTTGTCTTTCTTTTTTCCCCAATTTTTAAAGTATTTTAACCTGATTTTTTTCTGGTTTTAATGTTTGTAAAATAAACACTGAAAAAGTCCTGGAATTTATTTTTTTTTTACAAATGAAAACGAAAATGTGGAACACTAAATATGTGCTATCTACAGATGCCAAACAATTTGTTCCTGCTTGCATTTTGCTGTGACTCTGGGAGTACTTTTCCCAGACCGGAAGAAGAGCTTTTTGTGGATCAAAAGTTCATCTCTCTCACCAGCAGAAGCTGGTCCATTAAAAGATATTCCCTCACCCACCTTGTCTCTCTAATATCCGTGGGACCAACTCAGCTACAGTTACACTGAATTCAAGGACAAACAAGCCTTTTCATTTCAAACTGACCTGAGAGAACTGTGTAATTGCCCAATTACTATTAGTAGCTCTTTGGGGATGTGATGCAGGATATAATGATGCTGTTCACTCAGGAAGTACCTGGGGCCAAGGCAGGAGCAGGACTGGAACAAGAAGGCACAAGAGCTTTCACAGCCATGGGCAAATACTTTGAGCAGCTGCTGAACAGCTGTTGCTGCTGAGCTTAAAAGTGGGTCAGCTGACTCTTCCAACGAACCAGGTGGCACAGCGAATCAGGCAGCCTATTACGCGCCAACTGCATTCATCAGATTGCCTGGAGACTGGCTCTGCTGCAGGCCCTGATTCCTGACAGTACCTCACTCATTCCCATCTATGGAGTGACCCATCTATGGGCTCCACTAACTCAGGGAAATCCTTGTGCTGGGTGGGCTATTATGTGCTCTGGTGAACTCCGGATCCATGAAATAGCTCGAGGCACCCAAGCTCACCAGTGCCCACCCTCTGTACTGTTTCATGCTTGTTTATGGTTTCAGAGTAGCAGCCGTGTTAGTCTGTATTCGCAAAAAGAAAAGGAGAACTTGTGGCACCTTAGAGACTAACAAATTTATTTGAGCATAAGCTACAGCTCACTCACGAAAGCTTAAGCTCAAATAAATTTGTTAGTCTCTAAGGTGCCACAAGTTCTCCTTTTCTTTATGCTTGTTTATGTTCTTCCTATGTGTTCAAAATTAGGCTCAACAGTCTGATTTCAGTCTGACAGTTCCCTGCTATAGATTATACTAGAATTTGATTTTAGACATCAAGCTATTCCTATACTTTACAAAACATGAATTAGAAATCCATAGAGCTGTGCTATGTAGGCAAACTGATCAGCCATTATGTACTTCACAGTACATAGGGTCTTGAACATTCAAACCTGGTTTACTGAAGGAATAAACATAGGTCAGGAAAATGAGGTTATCCCCATGAGTTCTTTAAATATTATCTGGAAGAATATCAGATATAGACCAAAGGGACTTCACTTTAATGTCTCATTCAGAGAATGTATTCAATCTGTTTGAGCAAGATTCCTTTCTAAAAATAAAATATTTAAGCTGATAATAGAGGCATTAATCTGAAGAGTTGCTTATTCAGTTACCGAAATGTCCATAAATCATCAGCCTATTAAAAGCAAAATGTTTTATTTAACTCCAAAGTAGCCTTGCATAACCTTTACTCCCCAGCCTTGGTAAAAGAAAAACAGTATGCTTGTGAAATATGTTTTCCAAAGCTTAAAGCAGTATGGGGTTGAAAAATATAACAGCTTAAACCTCAGGCTTTTCCACAAGTGTTGTGCTCTGGGCTACAATTAAACTTTTCAACTTTAGAAATAAAAATTAAAAAATCCTTAGTTACTCAGACACAAGCTAGAATGTTTAGATGACATGAATCAATATTGGATATTATAATACACAGGGAAGAGTTCTGAAAACAATTTATGGTGCTTTTCAGTGAAGCAATCCAGAGAATTGGCAGAAGAATAATTTGGTAAAGTTTCTGGTGAAAGACAGAAGGTATGGGGATAACAGAGTTATTTTCTTCTCTCTGTTTTTAGGAAATAGATTTCTTAAGATTTTGAAGCTATTAAAACAGAGTTGTACATACTTCTTGTAATTGTTTGGGTCAAATTTATATTAAGGCTACATTTATAAAGAGTTTACAAGTGGTTAAAAATGAGAAATAGATGTTACAAACATGATACAGATATAAATGGTATAGATCAGTGGTTCTCAAACTGTGGTCTGCGAGCTCCATTCAGGTGGCCCACGGATAGTTCCCTCTAAGGTGCGCACCTGGGCGGCCGCACATGAGAATGAAGGGCCACTCACCTAATTAGTAGAGCTGTGCAGATGTGGCTCCACTAATTAGTGCCTGGACCCTGAAGAAGACACACATGTAATTGTGTGGTGGCCTGGGGGGGGGGAATAGGGGATAGATGGAAGGAAGGGGGCAGTGGGGTGAGAAGAGGGGTGGGGGGAATTTGAGATGTGCAGGGCTGCGGTGGCCAGAGAAAGAGCAGACTTTCCCCAGCCCCAGCTTGGGGGCTGCCACAGCGGGGAGAGAGGGCACATCCATTGCATTAGAAAGGTAAGACAACTTATATTAAAATATGAGTTGTGTGCTTTTATTTGTACAGCAAAAAAAGTTTATTATTATTATTATTAAGTTTTCTTTATATAGTACTTTTATCCAAAGCACTTTACAAGAGTTAGCTAATGTACAAACAACATTTGGAAAGATCATTAAGTGGTCCGCCGAGCCCCTCAGCAATTTTCAAGTGGTCCGCGAAAAAAGTTTGAGAACCACTGGTATAGATAGTTTAAAAGCACATCAGTGAAAATCATAGTTCTAAACAACCTGTTTACCTGTTGGATTCTATTGATTAGCCATGTATTAAGACACCTATTAATCATGAATCTATACATGATTAATTAACTTTTTGTCAATTATTTATAATTTACCTCAATATAAAGTATGACCATTATTTGATCATGCAAACAAAAGAGTTTAACTTAAAAAGTTATGCACACTCCTGATTATTTTACAAACCTTCCGGTTGCTAATGCTAGCATTCAAAATCATCAGATAGTGTTTGCTTGTTTAATGCAGTAGAGTATTTTAAAAGTGATCTTTTATATTGGGGAAATTTTTCAGACACATCAGATATACAGGGGGGGAGGGATAGCTCAGTGGTTTGAGCATTAGCTTGCTAAACCCAGGGTTGTGAGTTCAATCCCTGAGGGGGCCATTTGGGGCAAAAATTGGGGATTGGTCCTGCTTTGAGCAGGGGGTTGGACTAGATGATCTCCTGAGGTCTCTTCCAACCCTGATATTCTATGATTCTATATAGAACATAAATTCCACAGACATGGTGCTCAGAATGATCAATCAGGAAGTGGAATTAGATTATGAAAGGAAAGACATTTTTATTCCAGGGCAAATATTTTTTGTTTGATGTTTGTGCGTGAAAGTAATTGCTACAGACCTGATTGAGCACCCCACAGCTGGCCACTCACTGGCCTGCTTCTTCTGGACCCACACAGTGGGCCTGGGTGGTTTTAACTGCCCTTTAGTTTGGGTAAGCTTAAAACGCTGTCCCCTTCTTTGGCCTTTAGGCTCACTCACTGGACACAGATTGTCTGGTAACCCTTCTTGGAAGTGGGACCCTGTAGTCCAGCTGCCCTAGACCCTGAGACTAGAGCTGAACTTGCCCGAGACTCCTGAGTAACTTAAGCACAACCTCCCAAGAGTCCACCCTTATGGGCACTCTGATGTATAATTTACCCTTTCAGGGACATGGGATAATTGAAGCTAATTGACACAGACTTTGCAGAAGGATTTATAAAACAGTCATTCTTTATTTAGCCATTACAAGAAATATACAGATCTGTGCAAAATAAGAAACACCTACACATTGTTCCTTGTCTCAGTTTCCTCACCAGTCTTGAGTCCTCTTTTGGATCTGGTCAGAGTGCTCTAGGGAGTCCAGGAGCCTGCCACTTCCTGCGGAGAAATGGATGGGTCTCCCTTTGGACCCTATTATTGCTCCTCTTTATAATCCAGAGGCATTCCTGTTGTATAATTTGAGACTTTCCTCTCTTTACTTGGAGCCTCTGGGGTGCTCCCAGACAAATCATTAGTCCTCTTGAACCTCGCAATGAAATATTACACACACACTGGGCAACCTAGTCTTCTTATACCACCTAATACTGAACCTTTCATTACTCACCGTCTCCTTGTATTATTTGTGAGGACTAGCCTCCTCAATTTTATCTCCCTTCCATCCTGGCAATATCTTATGTGTACATTAGGTATTAGCTGCATACACTGCTTTTCTTCCTGCTGAGATTAGCATTTACATAAATTATTATAAAAGAGCTGCTGTCTATGTCTGATGAACAGCAGGGATTTTTCAAGTCTTGCTGCTAGGGCAGGCAGGGGCTTCATATATTTTTATTGGGAGAAAAGACTGACATATGCTGAGCGCATTGCACCCAACCCTAAAGAAATTATAAAGATGACTCTACAGAGAAAGATCCCTAAGAAGAAAAATTCCTTACTCCTCGACTCCCCAAAATGGAAACCAGTTGATCCTTCCCTATACTGTAAATAAAGCAGAATATGTGTAGTTTAGAAGAGCTGTTTAGAGACATGCAATATACAGCTGACGTCAACCACAGAAGAATGGTTGAGGCTTAACTACATTTAATTAAAGTTGTTCCCTTACTAAGGTTGGGAACCAAACATTCTATTCATACCAGAGATTTTATTTCTACCTCTGACTTCAGTTTCTTTTTAGTGAAAAGAAAATGTTACCTTAAGATGATTTAAAAAAAAAAGTGGGCTTTCAGAAGTCATCTTCTGCAGTCTATAACACTGATTTTACAACAGCTGGGAAATGGCAAATGGTCTATAAATTATAGTATAAGTTTAGGCTATAACTATTGGTCAACTGAAAAAAATACAGGTGCCAGGTTTTTTGTAGACAGCTGGAGAGTTGAACAGCTGCAACAAGAGCTATGGAAAACAGACCACAACTTTGATCTTTATCTACATATTTCTAAACGTCATGGGCCCAGATCCTGGGCTGTGATTCTGGAAGCACTCAAGCTCAGACGATCTTCTCGGAGCTAAGGCCTGGTTTAACAAGAGAGTATATAATAAACTAACTTGTGTGTATGGGTGACACTGCCTTCTTTGAAAAATGGCAGATCTGACTCTAAAACTGTTCTGTTTGCTTAGGAAGGTATTAAAACTGTTCCTTGGGCTTACCATAAAGAAACTTTTTTTGGGTACAAGTTCAAATCCTGTGATTTCCCCTGGAGAAGGTTTGTAGGTGTAGATCATGAGTATATAAAAAACTGTGGAATCCAAAGGATAATTGAAGTTTTCAGCTGAAGTTGTCATCTAGTCCTTTTTTGAAACATGGAAGCAAAAGATAGCTAGTATAGGAAGCTTTCAAGGTGATTGGTTACTCCCTTCAAATTTAGTAACCAGTGAGGAGGAAAAGGAATGATCTCAATATTCAAAAATCATATAGTACATAAAAGCTAGTTGAAAAACAGAATGAAATTTTGTTAAACATTCAGGAACAATAAGAAAAGGAGTACTTGTGGCACCTTAGAGACTAACAAATTTATTAGAGCATAAGCTTTCGTGAGCTACAGCTCACTTCATCGGATGCATTTGGTGGAAAAAACAGAGGAGAGATTTATATACACACACACACAGAGAACATGAAACAATGGGTTTATCATACACACTGTAAGGAGAGTGATCACTTAAGATAAGCCATCACCAGCAGCGGGGGGGGGGGGGGGGGAAAGGAGGAAAACCTTTCATGGTGACAAGCAAGGTAGGCTAATTCCAGCAGTTAACAAGAATATCAGAGGAACAGTGCGGGGTGGGGTGGGAGGGAGAAATACCATGGGGAAATAGTTTTACTTTGTGTAATGACTCATCCATTCCCAGTCTCTATTCAAGCCTAAGTTAATTGTATCCAGTTTGCAAATTAATTCCAATTCAGCAGTCTCTCGTTGGAGTCTGTTTTTGAAGCTTTTTTGTTGAAGTATAGCCACTCTTAGGTCTGTGATCGAGTGACCAGAGAGATTGAAGTGTTCTCCAACTGGTTTTTGAATGTTATAATTCTTGACGTCTGATTTGTGTCCATTCATTCTTTTGCGTAGAGACTGTCCAGTTTGGCCAATGTACATGGCAGAGGGGCATTGCTGGCACATGATGGCATATATCACATTGGTAGATGCGCAGGTGAACAAGCCTCTGATTGTGTGGCTGATGTGATTAGGCCCTATGATGGTATCCCCTGAATAGATATGTGGACAGAGTTGGCAGCGGGCTTTGTTGCAAGGATAGGTTCCTGGGTTAGTGGTTCCGTTGTGTGGTGTGTGGTTGCTGGTGAGTATTTGCTTCAGATTGGGGGGCTGTCTGTAAGCAAGGACTGGTCTGTCTCCCAAGATCTGTGAGAGTGATGGGTCATCCTTCAGGATAAGTTGTAGATCCTTGATGATGCGTTGGAGAGGTTTTAGTTGGGGGCTGAAGGTGATGGCTAGTGGCGTTCTGTTGTTTTCTTTGTTGGGCCTGTCCTGTAGTAGGTGACTTCTGGGTACTCTTCTGGCTCTGTCAATCTGTTTCTTCACTTCAGCAGGTGGGTACTGTAGTTGTAGGAATGCATGATAGAGATCTTGTAGGTGTTTGTCTCTGTCTGAGGGGTTGGAGCAAATGCGGTTATATCGTAGTGCTTGGCTGTAGACAATGGATCGAGTGGTATGATCTGGATGAAAGCTAGAGGCATGTAGGTAGGAATAGCGGTCAGTAGGTTTCCGATATAGGGTGGTGTTTATGTGACCATCGCTTATTAGCACCGTAGTGTCCAGGAAGTGAATCTCTTGTGTGGACTGGTCCAGGCTGAGGTTGATGGTGGGATGGAAATTGTTGAAATTATGGTGGAATTCCTCAAGAGCTTCTTTTCCATGGGTCCAGATGATGAAGATGTCATCAATGTAGCGCAAGTAGAGTAGGGGCATTAGGGGACGAGAGCTGAGGAAGCGTTGTTCTAAGTCAGCCATAAAAATGTTGGCATACTGTGGGGCCATGCGAGTACCCATCGCAGTGCTGCTGATTTGAAGGTATACATTGTCACCAAATGTGAAATAGTTATGGGTGAGGACAAAGTCACAAAGTTCAGCCACCAGGTTAGCCGTGACAGTATCGGGGATACTGTTCCTGACGGCTTGTAGTCCATCTTTGTGTGGAATGTTGGTGTAGAGGGCTTCTACATCCATAGTGGCCAGGATGGTGTTTTTAGGAAGATCAGCAATGGACTGTAGTTTCCTCAGGAAGTCAGTGGTGTCTCGAAGATAGCTGGGAGTGCTGGTAACGTAGGGCCTGAGGAGGGAGTCTACATAGCCAGACAATCCTGCTGTCAGGGTGCCAATGCCTGAGATGATGGGGCGTCCAGGATTTCCAGGTTTATGGATCTTGGGTAGCAGATAGAATACCCCAGGTCGGGGCTCCAGGGGTATGTCTGTGCGGATTTGTTCTTGTTCTTTTTCAGGGAGTTTCTTGAGCAAATGCTGTAGTTTCTTTTGGTAACTCTCAGTGGGATCAGAGGGTAATGGCTTGTAGAAAGTGGTGTTGGAGAGCTGCCTAGTAGCCTCTTGTCCATACTCCGACCTATTCATGATGACGACAGCACCTCCTTTGTCAGCCTTTTTGATTATGATGTCAGAGTTGTTTCTGAGGCTGTGGATGGCACTGTGTTCTGCATGGCTGAGGTTATGGGGTAAGCGATGCTGCTTTTCCACAATTTCAGCTCGTGCACGTCGGCGGAAGCAGTCTATGTAGAAATCCAGGCTGCTGTTTCGACCTTCAGGAGGAGTCCACCCAGAATCCTTCTTTTTGTAGTGTTGGCAGGAAGGTCTCTGTGGGTTAATATGTTGGTCAGAGGTGTGTTGGAAATATTCCTTGAGTCTGAGACGTCGAAAATAGGATTCTAGGTCACCACAGAACTGTATCATGTTCGTGGGGATGGAGGGGCAAAAGGAGAGGCCCCGAGATAGGACAAAAAGAAAAGGAGTACGTGTGGCACCTTAGAGACTAACAAATTTATTAGAGCATAAGCTTTCGTGAGCTACAGCTCACTTCAAGCTTATGCTCTAATAAATTTGTTAGTCTCTAAGGTGCCACACGTACTCCTTTTCTTTTTGCGAATACAGACTAACACGGCTGCTACTCTGAAACCGAGATAGGACAGATTCAGGAACAATGTATCCCTTTTTTCAAACAAAGTTTAAAATTCCAATAGAAATCTTTGTTGTAGTTTTGAGTTTCCACTTTTTTTTAAACCAAACCAGGTGGGACCAAATACATTTTCCACAGAAAATATTGTGCCTCCCCCCACCACCTCTTTTTGTGGAAAATTAAAAAAAAATCACCAAAAAAATTGTCAAAGTTGAAAATTTTTGACCTGCTCTGATTTGTAATGACATGCTATTTTTAGTACCACCCTTTTATTTCTAAAATACTAGCTGTAATACTGTCTCAATGCAAAATGTTATGAAAGGAGAACAGTATACAAAAGTAAAACTACTGAAGAGACAATGGATAAGAAAATTAGAAACTGGCAGAAAATGAATTTTTTCATTCTTTCACTTCCACTCTAATGAAACCTGCCAGAAATTAAAGCCTTTGGAGGATGTTTCCAAACCACTTAACATAGCCACATTGTTTTTCATTTAGTAAAAGTTGGAGGAAAATCAGTGCAAGAGTCTTCTGTGGATTGATGGGCCCAAGTCCTCAATGGGAGTTAGATGCCTAAATAGGTTTGATTTCAGATCCTTGAAGGCTAATTCAAATCATCATAAGATTCCAGTTCCTTCTTATTGTCTCATAGTTTGAGAGATTCACAAGCTTTTCCAGTAGTTAGACTTGCCAGGATTTCACAGTAGAACCAGGCTCCTCCTCTCATCTCGCTGACCTTGTGTCTTCTGCTTGTAGAACTCCTTGCCCATCTTGATGCTGACCTTGAGTGTGATGCTATCTGCTCATCACATCCTATGTGGCATCAGAATTTACCCCTGTAATATGAAATGTGGTGATGTCAGTGCATTTATAGCCTTGTAAAAAAAGAAAGCTAAGAATGAAGACTATGTAAAAGAGAATTTAAAAAAAAAAAGAAAGGTTTACTTCAGTTGCAATGAAAAGAACAAAATGCACTTGTATGGAGTCCATCATAGAAGGGGAAAGCAGGAAGCTTTACAATAAAAATGGGATTAAGATCATCAGCATTTAAAAAACAGCCCAAAGCAATGGCACACAGATATTTCCTAAGGCTATTCTTAAAAACCCATAGCAAGGTGTGCACAATGAATAGAGGAAGTTAAAGGCCCTTCCAGATTCTGTACACTGACTGTATCCCATTTGCTCTGCTCTGAATTAAGGCTTGGAGAGGAAATGAGAATTGCCCAAAGTCACATTGCAGGTCTGTGGCAGAGTGGAGAATAGTACCAAGATTTCCTGAGTCCTACTTTTGTGCCTTTACCCATTGGGAATCACTGCCTTCCACCCCTTCTCTGCTCTGAAATAGAGAAAGTTGCTGACTTTCAGAACATGCAGCAAGCCTGGTCTAATTTCTTACTTGTTTGGGGAGGGTTGCAAGTATAGGTTGGATGGGGTTTTCAGTGGACAGTGCGGTGTTCTTTTCACATGTGATTGCCTGGTTGCATTAGTATTTTGTTACCTTGGTTGGTATTAGTTCACGCTGGACTTGCTATTTTAATTATTCTGCACGGATTATGTAATTTTAAATAGGGTTGGTCAGAAATATTTTGCTGCTTTGACAAAAAATGGCTTTGAATTACTTCAGAAATTTTTCCATCATTTGAAATTTTTCAGCAAAACTTAAACCCATTTAATCTTGAATCCAAAAGTATCAATCCCTTTTAAAAAAACCACAAACATTTTCCAGTTTCTTTTTTTCTTGCTTTTCTCGTCCTTCCCTCCCCGCCCTGCCCCCCTCACCACCACCTTTCAGCGGAACAAAAGAGGAAAGTGGAGATCAAAAATGAAAACCAAACATTCATTTTTTAGCAATTGTTGAAAAAAATTCTGCATAGAATTTCAAACAAAATCCCCCTCCCCAGAAAATACTTAGCAGTTTTCAATCAGCATTAGCATAAAGTAGTTAAAGCTCTGTGATAAGCACTCTGCATAAACTGAAATACAATTAAAATTAAGTGATGAGACTAAAATGTGGCATTCCATACAACTTTTTTTATTCTACATGTCCCTTTGATACAGGGGGAAAATCCTTTATTGGTTTCCAAAATAATTCCTGCAATAGTTTTAAAATCCAAGCTGATGCACTAGGCACCCCAAACACAAAGTATGGATGCTGGAACTATTGGAGGTACTGGAGTAGGTATATGTCATGAGCGTATACATCCCTTCTGTTGCTGTCCTGCAGGCTCTTTTCTTGATTCCAATCCCTTGCCAGCTCACAAGAGCAACATTCTTCTACGTGTTGGAATTTTGACATCTGAGTGGGGTTCAACACTAGACAAAAAAAGACCTGATCCTGCAGCAGTCCCTGAGCACACTCAAAAGTTTGTCCACCCTCAGCTTTCTAATCACTGCAGCCTTCACTCGAAGGCTGATAGATCTTTTCAGACCTAGCCTACTGCTTGGTGGGGGAAGGGGGAATTTAAAGGATGTCAGATTTTGCACCCATTAACCTTACTATGTCTCTTTAATAGAAGTGTAACTTTGTGTGATGCAAAGGGGTTTGAATTTAAAATATTTCCCTTTGGGGCATTATCTTTTATTCTGTCTTCATGATACATTAATGAAATGTATACAAACAAGTATAAGAGTCAGAGAATGCTGATTATAACTGTCTCCCTCTGCTTTCCCTGATCCTTGCTGAATGGTGTGTATGTACAGCTGGCCAGAATCCTGACTTGTCAATTACAGCAAAGAAAACTTTATCCTTTATGTACTCTGAAAAGGGGCGCCCCACACACACACACGATGGAGAATTTCAATTTATGATCAAGTTACAAGAAAGAGCTTCAGAGTAGCAGCCGTGTTAGTCTGTATTCGCAAAAAGAAAAGGAGTACTTGTGGCACCTTAGAGACTAACAAATTTATTTATTAATTTATTTAATAATTTATTATTTATTAATTTAAATTTGTTAGTCTCTAAGGTGCCACAAGTACTCCTTTTCATTTTAAGAAAGAGCTTGTCACTTTCTCCCACCACCCTCATCATTGCTGTAGAATAATGCAATAAAGAAACATTTTGTAAACATTTCACATGGTCAAAGGAGCTGCATATGAACGAACAGCTGAACAGGGCAAGTAAAACAACTGATTTTTTAAAGTCTAAATCACTTTTGATTGGTTTTCCTAAAGATTCCAATTGTAGCTGTAATTGGATAGGTCAAAGAAAAACAGACTGGATTTAATCTCATGCATCCTTCCCAAGCAAAAAATGGATAATATTTCAAAAATAGAGAAACCCTTTGTGAAATTAGAAATCTTTGGACTATCAGCCACTTAATGTTTTCCCTGAGCTATAAAGATCTTGAGAAGGCAACCACTAAAGCAATAGATCCTACTCTGATTGTAGGCAAATTTCATAACACTAAAGCAATTTACTCCAGAATTTCAGTAAATATCAGGCAAGCACTTACCATATAGTACAAAGATTTTAGGACCAACAAAAGCATGCATAATACTATATAATGGCAGTAGGCCCAATTACTAGAATTATCTGGCCTCATCTGGCTTCTTTTGGCAATATTATATGCATAATACGGCATGTTAACACTAGGCTCCTTGGCAGCTCTTAAAAGATGAAATACAGCTGGCAGCCTGAAACTGGAACAGCTGGGAGAGGCATACGTGGTTTCTTCATATTAAAACATTTGACATTTGATATCTAAAGGGAACAATGTTTGTTTAAAGCTAATAAACAACTCTTGAATCATGACAACTTGTAATGACAGCTTTTATTATGGTCTGCTTAATCCTTAAATTCAGCTTTGTCCTTTTGGACCATCTGCTGTTGATTTTTTTTTTTTAAATAATTTACTTTTAGCATCATGCACTTCAGAAATTTTAGTCATAGAAACATGGTGTCTTGGAGTTGTCTGCAAATGAGGCAGAACTAAAAACCACAGTTGGAGATGATTCAGCAATAAAATGAGTAGGCTAGCGTATGAGTGGGCAGTTTGAGATTTTACCCAGGACCTTTTGTGCATGGATTTGTAGAGCACTGCCCCAAATTACATTTGATTGATGCTGGCATATGTGCAGATCTGGTTGGATGCATTTTCCCCTCAAGCATTCAAGTATATAAGATGGGGAAAATACCACCTTTCCCCCCAATAATGTGCTCTATTTCCACTAGTGTAATTATAAGCTTCTGTCTGCACAAACTTCTAATAAACAGAAGTCAGTTTCCAAACAATGATTTTCCTGGAGCCTTAGGCAGTATCCAGGCAAGGAGCTGGTATATTTCTTGAAGGCAATAGAAATCTGTTTGTGTACATGTAGTGTTATTGTTTATGCCATGAGACTGTTGATGACGGATATCACTCTCAGCTTTTGATACATCTTCCAGACATGAATCAGACATCAAGAATTATAACATTCAAAAACCAGTCAGAGAACACTTCAATCTCTCCGATCACTCGATTACAGACCTGAGTGGCTATCCTTCAACAAAAAAAAACAAACTTCAGAAACAGACTCCAACAAAAAGAAAAGGAGTACTTGTGGCACCTTAGAGACTAACAAATTTATTAGAGCATAAGCTTTCGTGAGCTACAGCTCACTTCATCGGATGCATTTGGTGGAAAAAACAGAGGAGAGATTTATATACACACACACAGAGAACATGAAACAATGGGTTTATCATACACACTGTAAGGAGAGTGATCACTTAAAATAAGCCATCACCAGCAGCAGGGGGGGGAAAAGGAGGAAAACCTTTCATGGTGACAAGCAAGGTAGGCTAATTCCAGCAGTTAACAAGAATATCAGAGGAACAGTGGGGGGTGGGGTGGGAGGGAGAAATACCATGGGGAAATAGTTTTACTTTGTGTAATGACTCATCCAGTCCCAGTCACTGTTCCTCTGATATTCTTGTTAACTGCTGGAATTAGCCTACCTTGCTTGTCACCATGAAAGGTTTTCCTCCTTTCCCCCCCCCTGCTGCTGGTGATGGCTTATCTTAAGTGATCACTCTCCTTACAGTGTGTATGATAAACCCATTGTTTCATGTTCTCTGTGTGTGTGTATATAAATCTCTCCTCTGTTTTTTCCACCAAATGCATCCGATGAAGTGAGCTGTAGCTCACGAAAGCTTATGCTCTAATAAATTTGTTAGTCTCTAAGGTGCCACAAGTACTCCTTTTCTTTTTGCAAACACAGACTAACACGGCTGCTACTCTGAGACTCCAACAAGAGACTGCTGAATTGGAATGAATTTGCAAACTGGATACAATTAACGTACCATCTAATTGTGTCCACAGTACCCCAAATTCGATCCAGCAAAACCGATTTCAGCACTAATCCCCTTGTCGAGGGTGGAGTAAGGAAATTGATTTTAAGAGCCCTTTAAGTTGAAAAAAGGGCTTCGTCATGTGGACGGGTCAGGGTTACATCAATTTAACACTGCTAAATTCGACCTCAATGCCTAGTGTAGACCAGGGCCCAGGCTTGAATAGAGACTGGGAGTGGATGGGTCGTTACACAAAGTAAAACTATTTCCCCATGTTATTTCTCCCCCCACCCCCCACTGTTCCTCAGACGTTCTTGTTAACTGCTGGAAATGGCCCACCTTGATCACCACCACAAAAGGTTTTCCTCCTCCCCTCCCCTGCTGGTAATAGCTCCTCTTAAGTGATTACTCTCCTTACAGTAAAAAGAAAAGGAGTACTTGTGGCACCTTGGAGACTAACAAATTTATTAGAGCATAATATTTCGTGAGTTACAGCTTACTTCATCGGATGCAACTGAGCTGTAACTCATGAAAAGCTTATGCTCTAATAAATTTGTTAGTCTCTAAGGTGCCACAAGTACTCCTTTTCTTTTTGCGAATACAGACTAACACGGCTGCTACTCTGAAACCTCTCCTTACAGTGTGTGATAAAATCCATTGTTTCCTGTTCTCTGTGTGTGTGTATATAAATCTCCCCACTATTTTCCACTGAATGCATCCGATGAAGTGAGTTGTAGCTCACGAAAGCTTATGCTCAAATAAATTTGTTAGTCTAAGGTGCCACAAATACCTTTTCTTTTTGTGAATACAGACTAACGCAGCTACTACTCTGAAACCTGACATACCAAACAGTGTTACCAGGACTGGGAAAATAAAATAAAATAAAATAAAATAAGGGGGGAAAGCTAGTGAAAACAAGAAAATTTACCTCCATCCCTAAGGACTGCTTACAAAACACTATGTAGAGAATGAAAGATCGGATGGAAATTACCATAAGTGGTGTGGTGCTTTTGGTGTGTGTCAGTAGGTTTCTTGTTGAAGGAAAAAGACAAATTTTGCAATGTGATAAACTGTATTCTTCTGGATAATGAGAACCTGAGGGTAAGAGAAGGAGCTATTTGAAATTGAATTTTAACACCGATGATCCTTAGGCCAGGTTGACTCTAAAAAGTTAGGTTGACCCAGCTACACCACTCAGGGGTGTGAAAAATCCATACCCTTGAGCAACATAGTTAAGCTGACCTTACCCCATCTTAGACAGTACTAGGTTGATGGAAGAATTCTTCCATCAAGCTAGCTACTGCCTCTCAGGAAGGTGGACTAACTATGCCAGTGGGAGAACCCCTCCCATCCGTGTAGTATATACTGAAGTACTACAGTAGCATAGGTGTTGAAACTAGGGGTACTGCCTCATCCCCAGCTTGAAGTGGTTTCTATTTTGTACAGGGTTTACAGTTTGGTCAATGCCTCAGCACCACCACTATATAAATTGTTCCAGTGCACAACTATGCAGCTGTAATGTTTCAAGTGTAGAAAAGTCCCATGTTATTTTTGACACTCTTGTGTAGGAGTAGGAATCCCTGATGCAGTTGCCACATTCCAACTCAGGGATTGGCAACCTTTGACACATGTCCTGTCAGGGAAATCCACTGGCAGGCCTGGCCAGTTTGTTTACCTGCAGCCTCCACAGGTTTGGGCAATTGCAGCTCCCACTGGCTGCAGTTTGCTACTCCAGGCCAATTGGGGCTGTGGGAAGTGGTGTAGGCCAAGGGATGTGCTGGCCATCACTTCCTGCAGCCCCCATTGGCCTGGAATAGTGAACTGGCCAGTGGGAGCTATGATCAGCCAAACCTGTGGATGTTGCAGATAAACAAGCCAGCCCAGGCCACCAGAGGATTTCTTTGATAGGCCACGAGCTAAAGGTTGCTGATCTCTGTTCCAACTGGAGTAATTAAATTCCCTGTCCCTAAAAGGAAGGAGGATGGTCTTGCGTTGGAGGCATAAGACTGAGGAAACTTGGGTACAGTTAATTGCTCTTTCACGGGCTACCTGTGTGGCCTTGAACAAGTCACCTTTTAGCAGCACTGCTGTTGGTGTGTAGTGCAGCCACTCTTGGTCAGCAAGAGAGCTCTCCCACCAACAAAGCGCTGTTCACACAGGCGCTTTTCATCAGTAAAACTTTTGTCAGGGTGTGCGTTTGTCACACCCGTGAACGATGAAAGTTTTACCAATGGAAGTGCAGTGTAGACAGCTTACTCTCTCTGCCTCTGCTTCCTCACCTGTAAAATGTGGGTGAAAACTTATTCCTGTTGTAGTAACTCCCCTCTCAGGGATGGTGCAAAATTACATGGGCTCATGTTTGTATATCTGCTACGAGCCTCAAAAGGAAAGTGCTTCAGTACATAAGTGCAAAGTATTTTTTTTTTATAAAATTCCCCTTGCAGTTTGAAACAAATTTAGATCACTTCTCATCCAAAAAAGAACTATTAGTGCTTCAGAATGGCTATGTTTCTTCCCTCAAGTGCCCTATGTGTTCCTTCAGTACAGTATAGGGACAAGGGACTATTTAGAGACAAGCCTAAATTAAAATCCATAAGAATACCTGATTGTTTGTTGGGGTTGGATTGAATGGGGGCAGTTTTTGAAATCTGAACCAAGACCCATATGTGAATTGTGCCTGGTTCAAGCAACCACATTGATCCAAATACTCTTGAATTGTAGGTTGTTCTATCTAGAGCTGCATTTTGAAGCATTTTTCAAGGACCCATCTGGTAGTACCTAGGGTTGCCATAGGCCCAGATTTTCCCCAGCTTTGTCCCTTTTTTGGGGTAGCCCTCCTGGGAAAACAGTCATCTTAGGACATTGAAAGTCCCATTTTTGTCAGCTGAGTCCCCTTTTGGGTTGCTGCTGGGTGATCTCACCTTCTTCCTCCTTCTCAGCTGTCCCACAACTCCTGCTGCTTCCTCCCTGACCAACAAGCTGCTGAGGGCCATGTAAAGAGCTCAAGGCAGCACATCCAGAGCACCCTGCTCCTCATCACGGTGGAGGCTATTTCTGGCGAGCAGGCCCCCCATTCCCTTTCCCAGGAGTCATCTCCTATTCCCACCCCACCCCAACCCCTGTGCTCCCTATCCCCAGCTCAGGGCTGTCCTGGTTTTTTGTACCACAGGGAGAGCAACCCTCCTAGTAGTGGACTGTATGTTTCATCCTCTTTACATTCACTTTCACAACTGCCTTAATTTAATCCTCACTTCCTTTCATTAACTTCTCCATGGTCCTTTTCTTTCAGGTTAAAACTCACCCCCTGTGCAGAGGGCCCACGGCACAAGTCCCAGGTTAAGTGCTTTAGTGGTGTGGATGTCCTAGGAACCCCATCATGGATGGATATGTTTATGTTAGGGCAGGACTTTTGATTTTTTCCCCCACTACTCTCCATCTGTAACAGGTAGATGTGGTCTGTTGTTAAGGAGCTAGTCTGGGGGATCAGAATTCAGTTCCTGGCTTTACTATAGACTGTGACTAAGCAAATCACTTGACCTCTTTCTCCCTCAGGGTCCCCATCTGTAACATGGGTTAATAAGCTTCCTATCCCAAATGACTGTTGTGAGGATAAATCCATTCATATATGTTCAGATACAAGGTTTATTGGAGAGCCAAACACTTGTGCCCACAGAAAAGGATTTTAAGCTTAAACTACTTGGTAGCTTGGTAAACTACAATCTTGATTTAACAATAAATATTCCTTAATTTCCCTTGGGAAAGTGCTTAAAGCTCACAGGTAATGGGGAAGCTTTTGTTTTCTATGAATTAGCTAGAAAGAAACAGCAGCTGGAATGTAGCTGTATTTCATATAACAAAGATGGGGTGTTTTGGGTTTTTCACCCTTTGATTTCCATTGTATTACTCATGTTGCGTGATACATCTTGCAGCAGCCTGTCCATGAATGCCAAGTATAACAAATGAAAACAGATCTGTCTAGTGATCATGTATTCATCTCTGATGAACTAAATATAACCAGGGAGAATAATTAGAGCTATGGGTGCTCACCACACTACAGATTTCACAGCATTTTGCAGATATCAGAAAAAATTCTTTAAACATGCTTCTGTGATGTGTAACCCAGACTGGCAGGTAATTCTAAATCTTTAGAAACAGATTTAAAGTAGGCCACTTATACTAGTCAGGAAAAAAATCAGTGTTTACATAAAAAGCCTTCAAGTAAATGCAGTAGAATAAAAAAAAACCCTCTTTTCAACTGGGGCAGATTACACTGGGAAGTCTGCCAGGTTACCTACCAAATGCACTTCCATCTGCTATGAGAAGTTCCAAGTCCACCTCAGCTTGATTACATCTGACCTACACCGGAATAGTTCAGCATGGAAACTGAAGTACTGCACCCTGGAAGGCACTTAAATCAGCTAGTGCATGGTTTCCCCAGTTTCAATCACAAGTAGACAGCAAACATTATTCCTGTGCTAGTGTAAGCTTCTCCATTCAGAGCAAGCCAATACCTTTGCTATGGGAAATTGTCTACAGGCATGGCTAGGCATGCCTCAATATACTATTAAGAAATGCCATACTGAAAGAACAATTGTTTGTCTAGTTCTGTGGCCCATCTCCCATAGAAGCCAGTGCCAGCTACTTCCGAGTAAGGTATAATACCTTCAGAGTTATAATGTAGGTCAGGATTCTCAACCTAGGGGTCATGAAAGCTATCAAGGAGTTGCAAACACCTTGCCCTTCACATATTGTGAAATTGAAGAGGTCTGGGTGATGGTGCTGGTATGAAGAAAGGGTCCCATTATGGACAATTTGAGAATCCCTGACTTAGGTAATCACCTTTAGTAACGGAGGATTTATAATACAACTATGTGCAAGGGTGCCCTTTTGGGGGGACATGGGAGAGGCTAGATCCCCTCCCCTGAGTTTTGTACCTGTGGTTTACTCACAGCATATGCCCTAGCCAGATAGGTGCTAGAACTAGAAGTGCTGGGGGTGCTGCCACACCTCCTGGCTTGAAGTGATTTCCATGGTAGACAGTAGAACCTCACTTACAAGCACCTTGGGAGTGGAGGGTGTTCATAACTCTGAACGAAACATTACAGTTGCTCTTTCAAAATTTTACAACTGAACATTGAATTACAGCTTTGAAACTTTACTATGAAGAAAATGCTGCTTTCAATCATTAATTTAAATGAAACAAGCACAGAAACAGTTTTCTTACCTTGCCAAATTTTTTTTTGAACTTTCCCTTTATTTTTTAGTAGTTTACATTTAACAATACTGTATTTGCTTTTTTTGGGGTGTCTGCTACTGCATGATTGTGTACTTCCAGTTCTAAATGAGGTGTGTGGTTGACTGGTCAATTTGTAATTCTGGTGTTTGTAACTGAGGTTCTACTGTACAGGGTTTACAGTTTGGTTCAATGGCTTTCAGTACTCCCACTATACAAATTGTTCCAGCGCCCCTGCCTAGCCCCAGATGGAGCTCTCAACTGCAACACAGCTTGAGTGCGATATGTGATTAATTCTGTGCTGCTCCCAGCTTCTGCCTTTGGGGCAGGGTGATTAAGATAACAAAAGGCTTGTCATTAAATTAAGGATTTTTAGATGATCCTGAAAGCATTGCCAGGCACTCCAATTAAAAAGATAGGAAACAAAGGGTAGGAATAAACAGTCAGACTGGAGAAAGGTAAATAGTGTTCCCCAGGGTCTGTACTGGGACAAGTGCTGTTCAACATATTCATAAGTGATCTGGAAAAGGGGTAAATAGTGAGGTGGCAAAATTTGCAGAGGATTTAAAAGTACTCAAGATAATGAAGTCTAAAGCTGACTGCAAAGAGTTAGAAAGGGATCTCACAAAACTGGGCAACAAAATGGCAGATGAAATTCAGTGTTGATAAATGCAAAGCAATGCATATGGCAAACTATAATCACAACTATACATACAAAATGTGGGTCTAAATTAGCTGTTACCCATCAAGAAAAATTGGATAGTGCTCTGAAAACATCTGCTCAATGCACAGCAGCAGTTAAAAAAAGTGAACAGAATGTTGGGAATCATGAGGAAAGGGATTGATAAAACAAAAAATATCATATTGCCTCTATATAAATCCATGGCATGCCCACATTTTGAATACTGTATGCAGATTTGGTCACCCTATCTCAAAAAAGATGCATTGGAAAAGGTACAGAAAAGAGCAACAAAGATGAGGGGTATGGAATACCTTCCATATGAGAAGAGATTGAAGACTGGAACTTTTCACCTTGGAAAAGAGATGACTAAGGAGGGATATGATAGAAATCTATAAAATCATGAATGGTGTGGAAAAATTGAAGTGTTATTTACTCCTTCACACTACACAAGAAGTAGGAGTCACCCAATGAAATTAATAGGCAGCAGTTTAAAAAAACCCAGAAGAAAGTATTTTTTCAGTCAACCTGTGGAACTTTTTTCCAGGGGTTGTTGTGAAGGCCAACACTATAACAGGGTTACAATAAGAACTAGATATCCTCCATTAACTTAGGTCCATCAACGGCTATTAGCCAGGCTGGGCAGGGATGCAACACTGTATTCTGCATGTCCCTTAGCCTCTGTTTGCCAGAAGCTGGGATTGGGTGACAGGGGATGAATCACTTGATGACCTGTTCTGTTCATTCCCTCTGAAGCACCTGGCATTGGCCACTGCTGGAAGACAGGATACTGGGCTAGATGGGCCTTTGGTCTTACCCAGGATGGCTGATGTTCTTATCTAGAACACAGATGCATCTGCCCCTTGCTGTAACCCACTAGACCCAACTCCCCTCCCAGAGCAGAGATGGAACCCAGGAGTCCTGATGGGGTCTCCATCTGCAGACTTAGTAACAAAGAAATATACATTCAAGTTTTAAACCTAACCAGTGTCCCTTTAGTGACTTGCCACAAGGCATCAGAACATTAGTATTAGAGCTGAGTGGATCTAATATTTAATTTTCTTTTTATATAGGGAAAAGATAGTGCTCCTGTCAGCTAATTGCCAAGTTATCTGCCCCAAAAAAATAGAGCTTTCAAGTGCCTAAGTAGCCCCTGGAATCATGGTTAAAGTTTCTCCCCCCACTAAAATCTGAAAGTGCCTATGAGTACATGCAAGCAAGGCTGAAATCAAATGGCAGCCTCTTAGGGATCTTTACCTGATAATTTAACTCAATCCAGCCTCACTCAATGAAGCCTTGTTTATTAATTTGGTTGTCAAATTCAGTTTATCATTAGTCACCTTTGGGCATTACTTTGCCATGCCAGTATCTTGTGGCAAGCACTATAGATGATGTGCAGCCAGTGGAAATCCAAGTCCTCTTCTCCCTTCAGAGAGTTTGTCTCATCCCGATTTGTTTCTATGGCCTGGTCTTGCTTCCTTTTGATCTGGTATGAGTCTAGGACTTGGCTTGTTACTTGGGTATGTTACATACTTGCCTCTTGTGAAGCATTATGATGAACCTTGTCTCTTCTGGGAAGAAGTTTATAATCCTTTTCAAGTCAGGAAAGTTCCCGTCTTTCTCTGTACTAATCCCTTCCACCCAACAATCTACACAGATTGCTTCTTGGTAGAACAGCATATCCCTTTGACCTTTCCTTTCTTCTAATTGCTTGAACCTTGCCTCAGCTCCAGCACCTTCAGCTAGGCTCTCTGATCTGCCCACATTCTAGATGTTAAAAAAAGCAAAGCACCTAAAATGGGCTGTTCAACCAGATATTTACCTCATCTGGCCTCCAAGCCATCGCCCACCCGCCTCCTCAAAAGAGCCTAACCACTTCAAGAAGTGTGGGGTGAAAGGGAAGATTTCCATCCTTCCATAGGCAGGCTGTTAGAATCGTGGGAAAGCCTAGAAATCCCATTTGTGTCTCAGGGCCCTGATTTCTGCAAAGTAAAGATGTCAGCTAAGATTTTCAGAAGTTAGCAATTTTGAGTGCTTCCATTTTTGGGTACCCAACTTGAGATACCTTAAAGAGGCCCAGTGTTCAGAAAGTTGTACCTACCTTCCAAAAATCATGTCCCTTAAAGTTGTCTCAAGTCAGGCAACCAAAAACTGAAGAATCCCAAATCACTAATCACTTGTAAACCAATATGGCCAGTCTTCAAATGTCAGAAGCTCCCTGTATGCTAACTCTCTCTGTTCCAACTAGCTAATATCAAGAGCTGTGTCATGGGGCAAGTACATCCCATCTTCCTTTGGGGCAAGGCAAAGGTGTTGTGCCCCTGTGGTTAAGTCCACCTGCATGCCCTTAGCCTCAAGGCAGTACAGCCCAATGTCCAGTGCCCTTGATGTCAGGGCAGTATGGCTCAATGGCCACAGTTAATATGGTCACCCTTGCCAAAAAGGTCAGTACAGCTTAATGGCTGGAGTCAATATAATCACCTTCTCACTCAGGCTGAGTGACATGGGGCCCCAGTCAGTATGGCTGACCTCCTCAGCACAGTTGTGCAGCCTAGTGGCCAGAGTAAATAAGGTTGCCCTCCTTAGCAGGGCTATGCAACCTAACAGTCATAGAGGGGAAGTGGGCTACCACCTGGGCAGGTGAGGGGAATGCAAACCAGGCCTTCCCACTCCACCAGGTCCCAGCTACTTCCTACTATATTCCCTGATGCTGCAGTCTGGGCATCTTTGGGGTCTCCAGGTTCCTCAGCCAGAACGCCTCCCAGCAGCTCTGACCTCCCTTGGGTATCCACAGATATTTGCCTGGGTCTCAATGCCTCTGGCTCCTATGGTCTGCAATTTTAGCTGTTCCTGGGCTGGAGCCTGCAAGGTACATCCTTCCTCTCTAGCAGTCAACCTAGAATGAGCTGGGCTGCTCCCTTTTATACTGAAGCATCAGCTGGAGCATGCCCAGCAGGGGCAAGGGGGCATAATTTCTGCTGTCAGGAGTGCTGGCTTAACCCCTTCATCTCCAGTGTGGGGCAAGTACACCCCGACACAAGCTGTTAATATTCCTTGCCATTCTTAGGAAGGAGAGGATGGTCTTGTGGCACACAGGAGATCTGGGCTCAATTCTTAGTTCTGCCAGGGACTTCATCTGTGATCCTGGACATCTTGCTGAATTTCTTTGTGCTTCAGTTGCCCAGCTATAAACTGAGCACAATACTTCCCTGTGCAAGGGGCATAGTGTGAGGTTCTCAGATAGTGTGGTGATGGGGGCTATATAAATAGAAAGATCTGATTAAGGGCTGTCATTATTCCAGGTGTCTTACTTTTGTTGAACTGACTTTCTAGGACATCCAGTGTGGGTCCCTTCAAAGGCACTAGATTTACTGGCAGCATTTGATGATACTAACCCTTTATTGGTCTCTCAAATATCTTTTGCGTATTATTGGTGAATGTATTGATAAAGAGCTATGTAAGTTGGATACAATCAGTGCTGTTTTGTACAACTCTGGAACAAGATAATTAAAGGATTACGAAAACAGGGAGATGTACAGCATTGGTTCTCATGGCCAAAGGAAGGGGCATAACATAGCTGGGGGGTTTTCAGGATAAAATATGGAAACACATTAAAGTATGCATAGCTATTTTGTCCGCCTCATTCTCATTCTTGTGGGGAACTTCCACTGTTTTTTTTGTTTGTTTTTTTTAGAAAATGTCAGGAAATATCGTGATGCTATTATTAATGCTTCCAGGACCTTTGTTCCTGGACCGCTGTGTTTGATATTATGCAAATACATAATTCAAATACCATTAATATTTTACTTTACATTTAGTAATAGTTAGAACTTTATAGGATAGCTTGCAAAGATCATACTACAAGTGCTATGGAGTATATCAGTGAATCTTACCAGCATAGGGCCTAGTTGTTTACATATGTAAGTAGTCCCAATGGGCATAAAGTTATGTCCAAGTGTTTGGGCCATAGTGGCTATTAAGTATAGCACAGGCTTATATCACCACAGAATATAAAGGCTATGAATATTACTTCCTGACTTTTGAATGTATTTTTCTTCAAGCTTAGGGGATATTTTTTGGCAAAGAATTAGTCAATTTTTGCATTGATGGTATTTGTGTGGCTTCTAATATTCTCACCATAGGCAGACAAATTTAGCTTCCCCCCACTTTTCCCATTGTAATAGTGTCCCAGGAACAATATGAAACCAAAGAATAAGGATATGCAAGGACAAGAATCACACAAATAGTTCTTCACTCTTTTCTATACTGTACAAACTAACATTTGCCACTAAGTCTGCTACTTTTTGGCAAACATATATTGAAAAAATATCAGTTTGTAACCTACAGTTAGAAGTTCCTCTTCCCTATATATCACAAGACCATAGATGGAGAGTTTTATATAGTTCATATCAATGTTGCAAAGAGCACTCGGATAAGACCAGTGCTATGAAATATCTCAGGGGCTTAATCCTTCATCTCTTGGTTCTTAACCAGGATATTCACATTGGTGGCATTTATTTCAACAGCTTTGGAAATACTTTGCACTGTAGTTGAAAGCCTCCAATAAATGATAGATGCCTGACTTCCTGAAATGTCACCAGACAATATCGCAAACTAGCCATATTTTGCCATATTATTGTTAGAATAAGAATTATCAAATATCAGCTGCTGGTAAAACCAAAATTGAGGTCCAGAGGAAGTCTAACAGGTTTCAGCCTTTCTGGAGCTTCCCCACAATAGTTATATTTTATGTTAAATTGTGGTAGTAACCAATGAAAACATTTCACTGGAAGCGGCTTTCTAAGACCCCCTAGGACTTCACAGTTGTCAGTGTGCAGCACATTATGAATGCATTCAAATTCATGCCAACAGCAACAAGAGAATTCAGGTCTTCAGAAATTAAAAGAAGAGACTGGAGCTAAAGCAGAATATCTGCTAGGGCCTCATACTGTAAAGCCAATGGAACACAGTTGAGTAGTTCTGTTTCCAGTGAGTAGAGGGCAGTGGCACACAAGCACATTAACTAGCTGTACCTTATAACTAACTAATTGCCTAACTCCAGTGTAGAGATTAGGGTAAAGCAGACCCACGAAAGAAAGAAGAATCCCTGGTGTCAATCATGATGGGAGCTCAGACTAGATATAATGGCAGCTGACTGCCCAACATCTAACTCCCGGCAAACTTGGATCAGCAACATGGTAGCATGTAACAGAGTCACTAGCTAACTGGACCAGTTCCACAATCCCACTCTTAGCTGCACATGGGACATATGAGACTTATTGACAATGAACATGGGTGGCTAGTGTGCTTGTATTCTGGGTCTAACCTGTCTAGAGTGTAAATATCCTGGTTCTGGAGCTAGTTTTGTGTACAAAGCAGATAAGCTTTATAAGATATTTGTTCCTCTTCCTGGTGTGTTTTTACGGGGGGAAATCCTACGTCAAACTTAACAGAGGCCACTTATATGTAGTTGCACAATAATTATTTCACTAACATATGTGAAACCTCTTCTTTTCCCACTCAGAAATATGCTTTGACACTTTATTAGTTAGACACAAAGAAATGGAGCCAGAGAAACAAAGGTGCACCTGTGGACTTGACCTGGCTTTTAGGGTGGTTCATTTTTCTTCCTGGCCATTTTAGAACTATTCCAAAATATTACTTGAACCATTCAGTTGAGAGTCTCAAGTGGCTATCGCAGCTTCTACTTCAATATGATGCCAATATTTTGTTGAGCCTAAAGCTTCAAACTTGTTGATACAATTTTGATGAAGTGGAGTAGCGGAATCCTCAGTGTCTGAGCTTACCAGCTGCATGGAATAAACGTATATCATTAGATTCTATTTTAATTTTTATGAGCACAGTCTGTGATGAAACTATGTCATATCAATGGCCAACTTGTTAACAGTGAGAGTTTCAGGGCATGACATTATTCACACAGAAGGGTTTTGCTGCTTCACATGACTTCACATGTAGGAGGTGTCCCACTCCAAAAAATGGATTTAATGGCATGTACTCCCCTTTAGCACATGAGGGACAGGATTACAATGGAAACAATTGTGTTGTGCAGGCTCCTTTGCTATGCCTCAGATTATTCAAATGAAATGACAGTGTTTTATCTGGCTGAGGTTGTGTACAGTCCCTGGGTTTTTAAATCTGTCCCGAGGAGGAATGGTCCTGGACAATGTCCCAGGAGTCTGTTTTTAAAACACAGCAGCTATCCTCTCCTGTAGGATATTATGGTGAGGAGGGGATATAAGAACCTATATAGAATGCTCCCCTTCTTGCATCGGGAGAAGGTAACTTACAGGTTTCCTCTCTCACTTCATTAGTGTCCCTTCCCTGCAAATCTAAAAACCAGCATTGATACTCAACCCCTAGAAGTGAGGAGCTAAGGCTAAAAATCAAACCTTCATGACAGGGCAAAGTTCTTCTAACACAACAGGCCACTCCCAACCATTTGCTTTTCACTTGTTAACCTGTTGTGTTAAAAATCATGAGACAGTGCCAGGCCATTGTATATAGAGCTCCTACTTCTCAACAGGCAGCCCCGCAGGGTGGCTCCTAGCACTGCATTAGTCACAGTTCCCATGATGCTAAACCCTGTGGGAGTCACGGGAGCACAAACCCTTTGTGCAGCTGACGCTGTACTGTGGGTTCAGACTGATCAACAGAATGACGGATTTTACAGAGCTCCAAGCTGATGTGCGTTGAACTTCTCAAAATTGTTGATTGCAAATCAGGGTCACACAAAGGTCATCTGGCGCCCTAGATAGCTCATCCCTGCACTGGTGACTTCTTTCCTGCTCCAGACCCTAGAGACAGACAAGATTCAAAATCCAGTTGTCCGCTTTAATCAAATTCTACATGAATATGTGCTTCAAAGGGATGAGGGAGATGTGAAATGTGAGAGAACAAGGAAATATTTCAGGTCTCATATGTTCACTGGAAGTAGAAACCAGCGTTACTAAACCTGAAGCAAATGTTCATGGTAGTAAAGAATGTGTTTGCTAAGGGCATAGTGTTTATAAGTGGCTGAATACTATAAGGACTGATTAGTAGGGAGCAAATCCTAATGTGTACTTTGCTTTTTAATAGAATGAAAATGGAAGCTAGTTACTTGTGAAAGTTGCCAGATGACACCCACTGCAGACCTGCCTTTGTCCCCAGAACAAGTACAACACAGACTGTGGCAGCGGATGCAGTCTCTGCCAAAGTACCTCAAATCCGATCTTCAGGGGCCCAGATTCTGGGAGTGAGAGGTTAGGCTGGTTATCTTCAATTCCTGGCCTTTCTGCTAAGACTGCCAACCAGGGCACTAGTTGCGATGTGTGCACCTGTTTATTAGGAAAAAGCTGACTCATTTCATAGAGACCAGGCCAGGCAAGTGTGACCTAAATTCTGTGCAACTCCAGTGCAGCAGCCTGGAAATTCTGGAGCAGCACCAGATAAATTAAAAATGGGGCAGGGTGTTTGGAATGAAGTATGAAAATGATGAACACAATCAGAACATCATCCCATGTCTTATTTAATGTAACTCATTTTGTGTTGCCCCTAAATGTTTCCGTTTCAATGTGCTGCAGAATTTTGTGTAGAAAATATATGTACAAGTTATCGGGGGGCGGGGGAGGGAAGCAGGAGGTTTGGGCAGCTGGGTAGGGGACTGCTGGGGCTTTTGCTATTTGGGGAGTGGGGAAGTATATCTAGGACAAGCATATAATGTGAATGTTTCTGATGAAATGGTGAGCAGGAAAACAGTTAATAACGGTAACATTTAAATTGTCATCAGTAACTTCCAAAGTTAATGGTCCCATTGAGATGAATGGAACAGGCCACACCTCTCAGAGTTATTGTTAGGCTGTTTGAAGATTCAGGCAGACATCACTGTATAAGTCTGCATTTGGTTCACATTTGGAAGATCTTCACAGGCTGCCAAAAGGTTTTAAATGAAAACTGTTCATGTCAGGGAAATGTTCTTGCTTTTCAACAAAACCCAGAATATTGTGAAACAATACAAATGTTGGCAGGAAATTTGCATTTGCAAAGAAGTTTTCACTCAAAAGATTTTGACCCGCGCCACTAAAAATGTAGGGCCAGGCCCTCAGCTCTTCTATTGATTTTGACAGAGCTATGCCAATTTACACCAGCTGAGGATCTGGCCCATAACTTCTTACAAAGGGAAAGCTTTGATTTTGGAGCCCAATTCTGCAGCAAGGGGTAGATTCTGTGGCTAAATTCATGGCTTCTGGATTGTGGTACACATATGGGTCTGCATATAGACAACCGAACAGAAATGAAACTCAAACAGCAGCAACTTTCAGTCACCAAGGACTCACACCAAATTTGAGCCAGTGACCTAAATGGTAAATCCTGAACCCTCATTCGACTAACTGGGAATATCACCACCTTCCGGTTGAAATCTAAATCCCAAATCTTTAATTTTGCCATTCCACAGTAACAAACAACACATTAGACTTTATAAGGTGCTCAAGCACCATAGAGATGAGCATGGTATAAATAACCTAGGTAGAGTATATCAATCAATAGCCACCCAGCCCAAATGATAAATTACGGCTCAGATATTCAAGTGAAACTAAAGGAGCTAGATGCCTGTATCCCATTGAAATTCAATGGCTGTTGGGTTCCTAACTTCCTTTTCAAAATCCCAGCCCAAAATATTAGTGAGCTCCCTTTGGAGTGCTGGAGCCAGATCCTATGCATAGCTCCATTTAATGGAGTTGTCTTCAGTGGAACGCTTCCAATTTACATCACCTAGAGAATCTGGCCCTTGGAGTTTTCACTCCAACTGCTTCATTTTAGGTCTCAATTTCCCACCCTCCAACCTTTCCAATTTTCTTCTATAAGGCAGCAAATGCATACATATAGCATTTTACCCTATAGCTAGGAAAATAGTTTCTGAGACCCAGTTATTCTGGCAGGGTCAGTGCAGTCGAGACTGCCCAGAGACAGAGAACTGTTGCTCTGTAGTCAACAACATTCCCAACTGCAAAAGACTCCTGAAAAGATCTCATGTGAAATAACCCCACTGTGGTATCACCAACAAAGGGCAACTTAACATCCAACCCCTCTTCACTGTCACTCAGTTGACATTTCCCACTATTACCTGGACTATCAGGGACTAACTGACTATATCAACATATAGCTTTCAAAAACCGCCACAGAAATATTATTTTCCTATATAGCAAGATGTTAGGGGTAGTCAGAAGGCAGCCAGGAGCATGGCCCAAGGGCCAGAGGATTGATACAAAGTGTTTTGTTCCATTCCCAACTGCATCTACACAGGGGTATTCTTCAGAGAATAATATGTTACTAATGATACCAATGTTACTGTATTTGTTTGTACTCAGATACCTGGTAGCCATTATTTATACGCAGTAAGTATATTCCATGGATTTTCTTCTAACCCTACCACATCAAACTTTTAACTAGGTAATTGTCTGCAGTCACCGATCTTCTGTACAGCTCTACACAAACAAATACAGGAACTCCTCACTTAACGTTGTACTTATGTTCCTGAAGAATGCAATTTTAAGCGAAACGATGTTAAGCAAATCCAATTTCCCCATAAGAATTAATGTAAATGAGGGGGTTAGGTTCCAGGGAAATTTATATATATACACATACACACACACACAGTATGAGTTTTAAATAAACAATTTAATACTGGTACACAGTGTGATGATTGTGAAACTTGGTTGAGCTGGAGGAGTCAGAGGGTGGGATATTTCCCAGGGAATGCCCTTCTGCTAAATGATGAACTTGCAATTGGCTGAGCCCTCAAGGGTTAACTCTCACACTCTACAAGGCAGCAGGAAAGGAGGGAGGGCAGACCGAGACAAAGACACACACCTTGTGTATGTGTGTGTGTGAGAGAGATGCACATTTCCCCTTTAAGTACACTGCCTTGTTAATTAGATCAGCAAGCTGAGCCGCAGCTGCTCCTAGGGCAAGCTCCCTCCCTCCTATCCTGTGTCCCTGCTCCATGGAAGATGGGGTAAGTGGGGTGCAGGAGCAGGGGGGGACAACCTGACATGAGCCTCCCTCTTCCTCCCCTCCCCCCCAGCAAGCAGGAGTCTCGGGGAGCAGCTCCAAGGCAGAGGGCAGGAGCAGCACATGGCAGTGGGGGGAGGGACAGCTGAAGTGCCAGCAATTGATAGCCTGCTGGGCAGCTGCTGCACAGGGAATTTAGGGGAGCAGGGAGCTGCTAGGGGGGCTGCCGGGTACACTCTGGTTCCAAGCCCCCACCAGCTCGCTCCAACGGGCTGCTCTTCCTGCAAGCAGTGGACAAAGCAGGCGGCTGCCAAACAACATTAGAAGGGAGCATTGCACAACTTTAAAGGAGCATGTTCCCTAATTGATCAGCAACGTAACAAGGAAGCAACATTAACCAGAGGACTTTAAGTGAGGAGTTCCTGAATGTACTCACTGGCAAGGGAGAAGTAATTGCTTTGAATAGGACAATGATTAGCTGCTTCAAAGACAGGTTCTTTGTACAAGTTCAAGCCAGTCTGACTGTTCTAGTCAAGCCACAATACTTCCCTCTACTGAACCTATTACTTGCTAAATGAACTCATAATTATTTGAAACTGAAGATTTTGAGCAGCAGTTGTACTCCAATACCTGTCACCTAAACGCTGCTCGTCTGATACTTGAATCTAACTCTCAGCTATAATACTTAACTAACACCGGGGGAAGGCGATTGATCAGCATCACAATTGTCTTATGTGAAATGGTGCTTGCTGCTGAGCACTGAGAACACGAATTGATGACAGAGAAAACAAGTTCTGACTCATTAGCAGACGCGCTTGAAAACGTGAGACATGAAAATCAGTCTCAGAGTTTCTGAGATAGACTCCAATATCCTGGTGCTGGGTGGAGCAGAGATAGGTAAGAGAGGTAAATAACACAAGTTGGATAGAGCAGAGACTTTCCATAATCAATTCTGAGGGTGCTGGGTACAGATGATTTTGAACTTCTTCCATGATGAATGAGCTAGAGGTCATGGCAGCTCTTAGCCCTGGGAAGGCCAATAAGGCCACAGCTTACATGGGTGGCATGAAGGACACAGTTTAATAACTGGTACATAAATTTAAACCCCACCATCCTTTCTGATCAGGGCAGGAGGTATCTGGTGTGGTGGTGCACACCTTGCTAGTAAGAGATTCGGAGCTCAGACTGTCCACCTGCTGTGTCCCTGCAGCAGCAGCTGCTGCTGCTCCTCCCCAGACATAGTTACAGCATGAAAGAAACATTCAAAAATGTTTTAAGCATGACATTACAAGGCAACGTTGTGATGCAGCATTAGTATGTTGGATGCTGTGTCAGGATCTCACCACCCAACATGCATGGCAGTTCAACCAAATTAAGAGCTCAGGTGGCACAGAGGAACTGGATGTAACTGGCCAGATTAGAGATGTCCCAACAGCAAAAAGCCAACAGAACTGGCTCTTGTGTGAATCGTCTCCTTACAATGGTCTCCAACCATAGGGAGAATATTAAGGGTGGGAAAAGGATGAGATGTGACCAGCTGGACCACTCAAAGTCATAATTGGCTGCCTTGTAGACAGCCTCTCCTATACTAGGTCTGAGATGTCTTTCTCTTGGCTGCAGATCCTAAGGTGTTCCTGCAGAAATGAGAATGTGACTTAACTTTGAACAGACACAATGCAGGAGGAACTCTGACATGCAATTGGACTTCTAAATGTTCTAGCAAACTTTGATTTGCCTCCCCCTCCCCCACACAATGTGTTTCTATCACTGATTTTGTTCAAAAGAGCACACACTCCATGAGAGCAGAAATGTTTAATGTAATTACTGCCGATGAATGATACTGACATGCATTGTCTTTTCTTTCTGGAAGCCCTTGAATCTAAATGTTTTTACTTTTAGAAAAACTGTGGGTTTAAAAGAAGATGATCTTTTCTTTTACAGTAGCTTGTTATCCTGGAAATTATAATGCATTCTCATATCATTCATGAGGAAGGTAATGATCTTTTGTAGAAAGGCAACCCTTTGAATTTTGAGTTTCATCTCATTGGTTGTTTTCTTTGTTCACAAAAAAAATAAAAATAAAAGGCCTGAGCTCCCTGAGCCTGTTCCTATTGACATCACCAGCATGAGTTCATAATGCCACTTAAAGCTCTCCTCTCCTGCTCGCCCTTCTTCCACTGATGTCAATTGCATGAGGTCACAAAAAAGTCTTCTCCCGAGAGTGCAACTGCTGATGTTTCGCCATAACCTCATCTGCTAGCCTCTTTCATCCTTAAATTGCTTGTATCAGATGGGCAAGGACCACCAACAGCAGTGTTGCTGTTGAAAATCCTTCTCATGCTGTCAGAGCCATAGGACAGCCTTAAATCACAACAGGGATGTGAACAAAAAGAGACCTTTATAGAAACAGGCGAGGAAAGAGACAAAGAGGATTTTGCTTGCTTATTACATTGAAAATGTAATGTGAATAGCAATCTTTTGTCATATTCTAAGATTTTTATCTCTGCACATATACACACAAGCCAAAATGTTTAAACCTGTGTGCATAATATTAAACTCCTAAACACATATTTAGGCACCTAAATGAAAGTGGCCTGATTTTCATTGGTTCACAGCATCTGCAGCTCTCAATTAATCCCAGTTGCACTTCCTTGCTCTTGGAAGAGGGTTTAGCGCTCCCTTTCTCCAACTAAGAGTATTACCCTTTTACAATAAATCTCTGGAATGCAGGGGAGTGACAGTGTGGGGAAGGGTTCAGAGGTTGAGAGGGACATGTTTGTTGGTGCTATGTGTGCATGGAGTTCTTGGGTAAGTGGTCAGTCAGAGAGAAGAGATACTTAATTAACTGCAGTGACTGAGAAATAAATGTTAGGCAAATCTCTTCTCTCTGATTGGCTAACAAGAGCCTTCACAAAGAATACAGGCATTTGCATGCCGTACAGTTAATAAGAAATAACCATACAATTATTATACAACCCAGATCCCTTAAACACTCAGAATGTAGGGAATTGCATAACTGGGAGATGAGTATACACAACGACCATCCAGCATCTCTGTGCTCGGATTGGCTGAGGCAATTACATTTCAGTATGTTTAACCCAGATGACAAGAGCTATAGTGGAGTGGAAAGAAAATGATGCAGACTCTGCCCTGGGGAGCGGAAAGAAGAGTTGGGAGAGCCTGAATAGAAGAGGGAGTTTAGTTGCTGGCTGTTATTGTGGATGTGCGTGCTCTGGGGTATAAAGAATGAGAACAGACCTCAAGCTATGTCAGCCACAGGGCCTTTGCCAGCACAGAAATAGCCCCCTAATGTAGATGCTGCACAGACCAACAGAAGATTTTCTGCTGGTATAAGAATATCACCTCCCCGAACAACATAAGGCCCTGTCTACACTGGCAAGTTTCTGCGCAGTAAAGCAGCTTTCTGTGCTGTAACTCCTGAGATGCACACACTGCCAAGCCACTAAGTGCGCAGAAACTGAGCAGTTGCAGCACTGTAAAAAACCACCCTGATGAGAGGCGCAGAGCTTTCTGTGCTGGGGCTACAGCGCCACGGTGCCAATGTAGACACCCTCGTCGCTTACAGCACTGCAATTGGCCTCCGGGAGGTGTCCCACAATGCCTGTTCTCACCTCTCTGGTCATGAGTTTCAACTCTACTGCCCTGCCCTCCGGTGACCAACCCTCATCCCCACCCCGTAAATTCTTTGGGAATTTTGAAAGTCCCCTTCCTGTTTGCTCGGTGACACGTGAAGTGGTCTCAGCACATCTTTCCAGGTGGCCATGCCTGCTCCACGCATTAGGCGATCCCCCACTTGGAGCAATGCCGAACTGCTGGACCTCATCAACATTTGGGGAGAGGAGGCTGTCCAGTCCTAGCTGCACTCCAGCAGTAGGAATTATGATACCTACGGACAGATTTCACGATGCATGACAGAAAGGGGCCATGACCGGGACACACTGCATTGCAGGGTCAAAGTGAAGGAGCTGTGGAACGCCTACCAGAAGGCGTGGGAGGCAAAGCGCCACTCCGGTGCTGCACGCACAAGCTGCCAGTTCTACAAAGAGCTGGACGTGATAATCGGTTTGACCCCACCTCCACTGCTAAGGCCCCTGTGGCTACTTTGGTTGCTCGTGAGCTAGTCGAGAGTGAACTGAGCCAGGAGGAGGAAATCTTGGACAAAGATGTGGAGAGGGATCCAGAGGCAGAGGACGACTCGGAGGTCAGAAGGGCATGCAGTCAGGAGCTCTTCTCTACCCCGAGGAGGCTAACCAGTCACAGCTGTCAGAGCTTGGTGAAGCACAAACAGGAGAGGAGCCCCCTGGTAAGTGGCTTTGATTTTGGGAATCGCTGAAGCAAGTTGTTGGGGGCAGGAGGGTTGCAGAAAGCAGGCTTGGGTATGCATGATGCACCTACCACCATATGCCTAGTCTGAGCAGTGGAACAGGGTATTGATTGACTCCCTCACTTCACAGGAATCTGCCTCAGAGATCTCCAGGAAACTCTCATGGAGATACTGGGCAATCCGCTGCAACAGGTTCTTTGGCAGAGCTGCTTTGTTTCTTGCCCCATTAAGGGTAACTTTCCCACACCACTCTGCCATCACTGTGGGGCCAGGAACCACTGCTGCAAACAGGTGAGCCACAGAAAGGCCAGGGTGGAAGCCACAGTCTTGGAGAAGACCCTCCTTTGATTCCCCGCTCACCCTCTGCAGCGAGTTATCTTCCATAATGAACACAGCCTGTGGAAAATGTGGGGACAGGAATGATTATAAGACCCCCCCGATAGTGCTGGCTCTCCCCAAGAGCCACATTCCCAGTGCAGTGTGGTCCTGGAATACTGATTTCCACTGCTCCTGCGGTTACTCACCATTTTGGGGGTTGGCAGCTCATGGGCGCAGCACCGGAGTGGCGCTTTGCCTCCCACGCCTTGTGGTAGGCGTTCCGCATCTGCTTCACTTTGACCCTGCACTGCAGTGTATCCTGGTCATGGCCCCTTTCTGTCATGCATCATGAAATCTGTCCATAGGTATCATAATTGTGCTTGCCTTGGGGCAGCCAGTGACAGGTATGTGAATTGTGACTGTGTTTTAAATCAGTGGTCTGTATGTTGCAAACAATACTGCTTCTGCAAAATGTTGCATTTTGGCTTCACAGATATGACCTTGGGAGCCCAGCCTCCCTCTTCATTATCGCTGGCTGAACTGCTGCACAGAATTAGAAAGTGGCCACAAAGAACTAAAGAGGACTTTCTGTGTGATGTCATGATGCACTCCGCGGCCAAAAAACAATAATTGAGGGAGTGGCAGGACAGCAAGAAGAGGGACCGAAAGGAGAACGCAGCGCGCCAGAATGAAGCCACGGAGTGGCTCTTAAACGTTATGGAGCGCCAAGTGGACACGCTCCAGGCGCTACTAGCTCTGCAAACCAAGCAGCTCCGTGCCCACCCTCCCCTGCAGCCGCTGTCACAAAACTCTTTCCCATGCACCCCCCAGACACCACCAACACACTCTTATCAACCGCCTGGCTCCAGTCTGTACCCACAGCATTCCACTCCTCCCCCGTCACAGTCCAGCATGGCGGACTCACAGTACCCACTGCACTCAACACCCGTCCCTCTGCAGTTTAGCCCTCCTGAAGTACAGTACCCACTGCACTGTACTCCAAAGGACAAGGCTGCATATGATACCTGGACATACACAAATCTTTAACTGTCCCTGGGACCCCACCTCCTCCTGGGACGCTCCCTTCCCCTATCCTCCACCCCCCACAGTGCTGATGTGTTTTTTTGTTTGTCTCTCTCCTCTGTTGTTTTTTAATAAAAGAATTGTGTTAGTTTTAAAGCAATTTTTATTCTATTAATTGAAAGCAGAGTACTGCAAAGCAACAGGCAATTTTCTTAAACCTTCATAGTGCATCGTCTGCACCACTCATAATCACCTCCTAGCATTACAAGCACTGCACTCCTGAGCATAGCAACAAATATTAGTGGCTTTCAGCTTCAAATTGCTGCCTCAAGACATCCCTGATCCTTATGGCCCCATGCTGCGCCTCTCTAATAGCCCTGGTCTCTGGTTGTTCAAATTCAGCCTCCAGGCGCTGAGCCTCAGCGGTCCAGCCCTGAGTGAAGCTTTCAACTTTCCCTTCACAAATATTCTGGAGCGTACAGCATGCAACTATAAGCATAGGAATAGTGTCATCAGCCAGGTCCAGCCTCCCATATAGGCAGAGCCAGCAGGCCTTCAAATGGCCAAAAGCACACTCAACAGTCATTCTGCACTTGCTCAGCCTGTTGCTGAACTGCTCCTTGCTCCTGTCAAGGTGCCCCATTAACATGTTGGAGTGAGCTGCATACTGGTCAACAGTGTGGGATCCATTCCTGAAGACCAAAGAGGCAGAGTGTGCAGTACACAAACCATTGAGAGATGGTGCCAAATGCGGACGGAAGCACAGGATGCGAAGCAATGCGTCATGGGGCATTGGGACAGGACTCAGGATGCTCCGCAACCCCCTCCACTTTCCCACAACTCTTAGAGGCAGAAGAAGAAGAGATGCTCTGTGGGATAACTGCCCAGAGTGCACTGCTCTGAATGCCGCTGCAAGTGCCACAAGTGTGAACACGCTATTGCGCAGGCAGCTGACAGTGTGAGCACACAACAGTGGTTTCCCTTCAGTGCTCTCAGAGCGGCGTTGTAACTGCCGGTGATGTAACTCTGCAAGTGTAGAAATACCCTGACTGTGTATAAAGAAATAATAACCAGAGGCTTGGTCTACACATAAAACGTATACCAGCATAGCTATGTCGGTCAGGAGTGTGAAAAACGACATTCTTAGCAACGTAGCTATACTGACTAAACCTGCAGCTGTGGATGGAAGAGGGCTTCTTTCAGGGTAGCAGTCTTCTAGTGCTCTCGAGCCCTCATCCCAGATCCCCATCTGGCGGGATTTCTTATATCAATGTTGATTTTCTTGCAATGTCTGGGGCACCAGAGCCAAATAATGAAGGAATTATAATGAAGGTGACAGCTCAGAAAGCCAACACAGACAGTCTTCAAATGCTTTGCGCCCTTCAGTCTCTAATAGATTCATAGATTCATAGATACTAAGGTCAGAAGGGACCACTCTGATCATCTAGTCCGACCTCCTGCACAGCGCAGGCCACAGAATGTCACCCACCACTCCTATGAAAAACCTCACCCATGTCTGAGCTATTGAAGTCCTCAAATCATGGTTCAAAACTTCAAGGAGCAGAGAAGCCTCCCTCCAGTCAACCATGCCCCATGCTACAGAGGAAGGCAAAAAAACCTCCAGGGCCTCTCCAATCTGCCCTGGAGGAAAACTCCCTCCCGACCCCAAACATGGCAATCAGCCAAACCCTGAGCACATGGGCAAGATTCACCAGCCAGATACCCAGGAAAGAATTTTCTATAGTAACTCAGATCCCATAATAATAACTCAGATCCCAGTAATAAACCGGGATTTATCCATTCCCTGGGAAGGTTCCTCTTTTTAAAACCAGTAGCATTCTATTACTTTGTATTTTCCCCAGTTTTCCCCAGTGAAGAGATGTCTGTGTACTATGGGCAAAGAGGGAGAATTGGTGTCCTAATGCAAAGATCTCAAGAGAGTGAGTAATCCAACGTACTGAAAGGAAAAGAAAAACATGTGGAATGTTTCCTCTTAGTCCAGTGAAAAGCTCTTTGGGACTCAAACAGTCTCTTCTCTTTTCTTTTTCTTTGACATTAAGGAGGGGGTGGAGCTGTGCCCTCCTACATTACTTAGTCTGAGGAATGGTTTGGGTGATTGTTTTTCCAGTTGAACTGCTCTGCATTATCAGTTGCCCTGCCCCTCATCCACTGTATGAATGAAGGCCTTTGTGGGGGGCCTCCAGTCTTCCTTTAATTACATGCCCAGGGCACACAGAGAAGCACAGAAGCCAGGCCATCATTTTCCCCAGTAAGTAGAAACAGTCCCAATTCCTAGCTAAGCTGGTTCTCAAAAACAAGGTGCTCCAAAGTAACCAGACATTTTAGGAACAATAAGTAGCCTCAGAGAAAGAAGAGAGCTGACAAAGACAGAGGAGCAACAACTTTCTGTCATGGAGAGGGTGATGGAAAGAAGAATTCTGGGGATTTCAATCCGCAACCAAGTCCCCATTGAAGTGATCAGACAGCAGAGTGGAGTGCAAGACGTTGTTGTTGAAATCAGGAACAATAAAATGTGATGGGCAGGGCATATAGCTAGGCTCACTGACAATCAATGGACTGCAGCTGTCACCGAGTGGTACCCGCGGGAACTGAAACAACCAGTCGACTGACCTCCAAAGAGATGGGAAGGTTTTATCGTGAAAAGGTCTGGCCACACATGGAGAAGGAAGGCCAGGGTAAGAGAAGTATTGAAGACATGTTGTGATCGGCGCAATCTATATGAGGGCTGAAGGACCGATTGATCAAGGTGAAGGTGAAGTAGCCTCTTGGACCACTTGCCATTGCCTTAGTTTACTGAACTATTCAGTTCTTTACTGTAAAGTATCTATTTCTTTACTGTGCTGTATAACCTTAACACAGCATTTCAGTCATTTTGCGTCATTCTCTGATTTCAGGAAAATCTTGGCAGCTGGATTACGAAAAACCCTTGATATTCAAACTCTAAGTTGATATGATATGACAGAAAAAAATCCACCACTATTGACTAGAGGTTTTTCAGTAAGATGGGGAAAAAGTTCTTACTGGTATATAATAGCTTTCTTCTGCAGCTTTACACAGTATGTAGGACATCATATAGAAGTTTTCCCAAGAGAACGATAAATAGAATGTTGCTGCAGAGTATGTTTGGAACTGACTCCAAAGAGAAATGGAATCTTTTCCTTATGGTGAACTGCAAGAAAATTTTACTATGTCCTGTTTTTTACATGACATATAAATAGAATCAGGAAAGGAGTGACTAATTAACATAACTATTTGACCTTAGATTGAAAGAAAAGAACATGAAGAAACTCCAAGAACTCACCCAATTCAACATGCAGGAAAATGTGACAGAGCTGGCACCTTAATTATATGCTAATGACATTGCCCTAAGGAGAAAAGTTTCAGAGGTGTGAAAGTAAAATAATATTTGAATGAAATGGGTTTATGTGTAATCACAGAGCACGTTCTAACAACCATTGTTTTTCCCCCTTATTTTTATTTTTGTTAGCATTTAAAAAACAAAAGAAACTAACTACAGAGCTACATGAACCTTTGATATTTGTATTTGATTTTCAGCCTGTAGGCATGAATCAAAAGGAAAACGAATTCTGCAGCAGAGAGGTTTGAATGTGCAGACTTTCAATGAACCCTTTGTTCATTATATTTTTCTGATTTACACATAACTAAGGCCAGGTCTACACTCAGAAGGCTACAGCAGCATAGCGCCAGCGTGGTTGCTATGCTACAACACCACAGCTAGGCTGGCATAACCCCATAATGTAGATACAGCTTATAGTGACAAAAGGGGTTTTTCCTGTTGCTGTAGGAACTCCGCCTCCCTGACTAAGAGTAGCTAGAATGCTTCCATCAACCTAGGGGTACATACATGGGGCGCTAGCTTGGTGCAGCTACAGCACTCAGAGGTGTGGATTTTTCACACCCCTGAGCATGGCTGCTGTGCCGACGTAAATTTGAAGTGTAGATCATCTCCCGGTGGTTTTATCTTCCTAGTCAGTTATTTACCCCTCATGGGTCTAATTTCTCATCTGGTATAAATGGGAAGCAGCATCAACATCAGTGGAGCTATGCTCATTTACACCACCTGAGGATCTGGTTGTAGATTGTAGGACTCACTGCATTCCCTTGATCTCATTGCTTCTGTTTCAGTGGGTGGCTTCCCAAGGGCCTGCATGTTCCAGTTGAATACTTATGGAATCTTCTACTGATAGCAGGAACTAATGACAACATTTAACTGTCCAGTTTTTCTGACCTGAGTTTTCTACCATTTACATATTATATATTTAATAGCACCAAGATTGCACTCTGTTTGATTATAAAGAATTCTTCTTCTTATTGTTTGGCCAGGAATCTTTAGATAGTTTTTCAAGGCTCAGTTTTATTCATACCCTTGCCAGGCCTAACTTGCTTGTACTGAAGTCAATGGTAAATCTCCTATTGACTTCAGTAGGAGCAGGATGAGGCCCAAGCTGTACTTTAACTTTTGTTACTTGAAAAATCTTTCAATGAGCGCCACACAGAAGGACCCTGTACCCACACAGACTTCACTGGGAGGAAGTGGGGTGAGGCAGGGATCCACCAAACAGAGCTCATTGAAGGATAAGGGGCCTTAGATTTTGTTACCTGGTTTTTGAAAGAGGCACTGCACGGCCCCTCAAAAGGAAAACATACATGAAGTGCAAAAAGAGTCAAGTATCAATTTCTTTGAAGAATGCAAAAACCAAAACAAAACAAACAACCCAAACAAAAACTAACCTGCAATCAATGCATGGAAATAATTTAAAATACTCAAAATAAATAAACAAATAAAAGTTCAAGAGGACCATTGTTGCATGCACAGCTGCATAAACCAAACAAAACCAGCCATAACTATGAAAATAAACCTCCAAAATAGTTACAGAGCATTCTGCTTTGTCCTAGCTCAGTGGGAAATCCTTTGGGCTGAAAGTACCAGCAAAGCATCTGGCTAGCACAAGCCTGCATCTGCAGAGCCTTAGGGTTTGTCTACATGGGGAAATTGACCAAAATAGCTATTGCAGAACAAACTATGCTGGAATAAGAAAAGGAGTACTTGTGGCACCTTAGAGACTAACAAATTTATTTGAGCATAAGCTTTCGTGAGCTACAGCTCACTTCATCGGATGCATTTCGTGAGCTGTAGCTCACAAAAGCTTATGCTCAAATAAATTTGTTAGTCTCTAAGGTGCCACAAGTACTCCTTTTCTTTTTGCGAATACAGACTAACATGGCTGCTACTCTGAAACCTGTCATAATGCTGGAATAAAGTCCCTTTATTCTGGAATAATTAGTGCTCTGTCAAATGAAGGTAATTATTCTGGAATAAAATCACTTTTATTCTGGAATACAGTATCCACAGGGGGGAGCTATTTCAGAATAACTATTGTGGAATTTTGACAGGTTTAGGCAAGTCAATTTCCCTATGTAGACAAGCCATTACCCACCAGTTGTCCTGTTGACTTCGAGGCATGTTGAAAAATAATTGTTGACTTGCCAATTGCTTTGGAACAATGTTGTAACTAACCTGGCTTTGCTCTCAGTGTGAACTAAGAGAAGCCAGTGATGGGGTTTCTGTATAATCTAAACAAAGATTATGAGAGAAAGTGTGTGTGTGTGTTTGTTTGTGTGTGTCAAATACAGACGTGTGTGTGTGTGTAAAATACAGAAAGGAAAGCAGGCTGTTTATTTCAAGCAGCTAGAGTCAATGTGACAGAAGACAAACAACAGGAGCCTCTATTCAATCCTAATGAACAAATGGGGTCAGGGAACTCCTCTCAGACTGTCTGCAGAACATTTCAGTTCACACAGTAACACTAAATGCACAGCTCGTCACACCCATATGCTTGATGGGTTGTCTAACTCTTTCCATATGAGTGTTGTTTATTTAGCTTATTGACTAACCCAGCTATTTCAGCTAACAGGAACTTCACATTTTCCAAAGACAGATATGAACCTTTAAAGGCTGGTGACCCCTCCCTCCTTCTTTTGAGAGAGTATAAGCCACTCTTTGTAAAGAGAATTGATTTGTGTTACATTGGGCTTGAGCAGTTATAGAATCAAAAGTCTGAAGAGGAAATGAGAGTGAGTTCTGCTTCAAGAGAATTGCTGGAGATTGTTGGGTTTTGCTATGCAAAATTACTTACTTCCTTTCATTTTGACTAGTATGAAAAATTTGGTATTGCCTGTAAGATATTGTCACTAAACTGGACTGATTCCCAAAAATCTCAAGGCTGACTTACTGAATGAAAGAGGGATGCACTATACTTTACAAAATACCTTTGCTGTTGAACTGGGAAAGTTTGGAGGATAGTGCTTTAGTTTTCCGGTGTATATAATTTAGTTGATCTTCATCTCATTAGTAATGATAATGACTTTATTATCTAGGTTTCAGAGTAGCAGCCATGTTAGTCTGTATTCACAAAAAGAAAAGGAGGACTTGTGGCACCTTAGAGACTAACTAATTTATTTGAGCATAAGCTTTCGTGTTAGCTACAGCTCACATGCTCAAATAAATTTGTTAGTCTCTAAGGTGCCACAAATACTCCTTTTCTTTTTATTATCTAGGTTTTTCTGTGGTGTTCATCACCATAGCATCTCACAGACATTTCTGAATTTAACATCACAACATTCCTGTTGAGGCAAAGAAGTACTATTATCCCCATTTTACAGATGAGGAACAGAGAGGTGAAGTGACTAGCCCAAGGTCACATAGGAAGTTGGTGATAGATCTGGAAAGGGAACCCAGATCTCCTGAATCCCTATCCGGTTCATCCACAAGGCCATCCTTCCTCACTACTGGCCATACCCACAATCTTTACCTCTAAGTGGGAGGAAAGGCAAGTGACTGTCTTTGAAGGAGATGCCAACACATCTCTGTGCACTCACCAGCCAGGACTGGTATGAAACTAATATAGGACCCAACCCTGCCTCAGATGAAATAGATGGACTATCAGTCCCATAATTGGGAGCAACCTCTTTGTCTAGAGACGAAGGGTCACATATTGAGTCCATTGAAGTAAATGGCAAAATTCCCTTTGACTTTAATGGGACCAAGCTTTCGCCCCCATTCCCTCAATCTGGTCCCCGCCCCACTTATATTTAGGAAACGCTAGACATGGGATGTGCTGCTGCAAAAGCAGCCTCTTCTCTCTAAAAATCTCCTAGAAATGTACGAGCTAAACCTTCAGTTCCACTGTCTTTTGATCTCTTTACCCACCTTCGTAAAGCACTGTGAATTCCTTGGATGAAAGGCATGATATAAAGGCAAAGTATTAATTTATTATTAATTATTACTATTATTAGATTTTTGAATCTTGATAATTACTCTGGAGCCATGAAACTATATCCATGCCTAATTTCCTGGAGTTTGAAGCTTGATTTCTCTTGAACCACTCCTACTGGTTACAAGTATCAGAGGGGTAGCCATGTTAGTCTGGATCTGTAAAAGCGGCAAAGAGTCCTGTGGCACCTTATAGACTAACAGACGTATTGGAGCATAAGCTTTCATGGGTGAATACATCTGAAGAAGAATGCATCTGAAGAAGTGGGTATTCACCCACGAAAACTTATGCTCCAATACGTCTGTTAGCCTATAAGGTGCCATAGGACTCTTTGCCACTCCTACTGGTTACTCCTTCTGGAACGTGGGGCAGGAGGAAATGAGACCAGATTGCCGAATTAATTACCTGCCATCCTGCTGGACTAATGAGAAGTCAAGCTAGCATAGGTAACCAACTATTGGTCATGAAGCCAGCCTCCATTGTCTACTTGTTAAATTTTCAAACAAGCTCCTTGTTGCTTTCTCCCACCCTGACCCTCATACTTGGGAGGAGCATCCCATAAATATTTACAAAGCTACCTCTTTATCCACTTCAAATCGCTCCTTCAGTGCTTCTTTGCCATGATGCTTACAAAAACCTTGACAATGGCTAGGCTGTGGTGTGCCAAACTCATTGCCTATTATGCTGACCACTATTGTCTCATTGCTTCCTAATACTCCCTGTCTGTCTGTCTTAAGGTTGCCAACTTTCTAAATGCACAACATTGAACACCCCAATCCTGCCCCTGCCCCGCCCCACCCCTCCTCTGAGGCCCCACCCCCACTCACTCCATCCCCCCCTTCTGTCGCTCTCCCCCACCCTCATTCACTTTCACTGGGCTGGGGCAAGGGGTTGGGATGCGAGAGGGGGGTGAGGGTTATGGCTGGGGGTCCGGGCTCTGGGGTGGGGCTGGGAATGAGGGGTTTGGGTTGAAGAGGGGGGCTCAGGGCTGCAGCAGGGGATTGGGATGCGAGAGAGGGTTCAGGGTGTGGGTTCCCAGCGGCGCTTACCGCAGCTCCCAAGAAGTGACCCCCAGGTCCCTGTGGCCCCTAGGCATATGGGCAGCCAGGACGGCTCCACGCGCTGCCCTCGCGCCCACAGGTGCTGCTCTTGCATGTCCCACTGGTCACGGTTCCCAGCCGATGGGAGCTGCAGAGCTGGCACTCGGGGTGGGGCCGAGTGTGGAGCCTCCCTGGCCGCCCATGCGCCTAGGGGCCACATGGACCTGGCGGTTCACTGGGCATTCCAGTCAAAAACCAGACACTTGGCAACCCTAGTTTGTCTCCACCTATTATCTCTTGTCTTCCACTTATCTTGTGAGCTTAGTGGGGCAGGGACCTTTTTGTTCTGTGTTTGTTTAGTGCCTAGCACAATGGGGTTCTAGTCCTTGACTAGGGCTGCTAGGTGCTATGGTGGCAATAAATAAATACACTAAAATAAATACATTAGTTTTATGTTAGGAGACAAATACAACCTGTAACTATACAACTGAAAACCATGAACAAGAATTAGTAGAATTCATGTGAAAAACATTTAAAGTACAGCTTCTGTGAGCTGTTAAAAAGAGTTCCAAAGAACTGTGATCCTGCCTTTGCTACAGGTCTACCTTAATAGCCTGGCTTTACCATGTGCAGCTCCAGTTCTTGCCCAGTAAGCTCACAATAAAATAATTGACACTTTCTTGTCACACCTCTAATGAATGGCACTGAAAATTGCTGCAAATGAATACAAGGCTGGAAGTGAGAGAATAATTCTTTAAGCAATCTTGCTGCTGCTGCTTCATTGTGTTAGAAATGCTCTCTGGCTGAACTCAGAACATCTGACTGAAAGGAGAAGGAAAGATCTGTGCTGAACCTCTACTACTACTACTACTAATAATAATAAAAAGAACATCCAAAGGATGCCGTCTTTTCCATGTCTTGGAAAAATTCCAGATAGAATGGCTGAAACAGGAAAATCCTGGAAGATAGGAAGAGAGTAAGTGGCTCAGAGTGGTGTTTCTGCTGGCCGACACGTTGTTATGTGTCCCCTTTCCCTCATTTCCAGTGACTTGTACCTCTTTGCTCCGATTCTTTTGCTTTGAGTTTTCTTCAACATAAAGAAGTCAACAAATGTAAAAATGTGTTACACAATAACAATCTCTTTAAGAGTGCCCTTACTCTTTTTCTAATTATTCTTTTCCTTCATAAAAGAAAAAAAGAAAGATTTGTTGCTGTGCTGGACACCAAAATGGATACAATGGTTGCATGAGCAACCACTCTGGAGCTCATTTCAACAGAGTAGAAACAGATTTGATACCTAATCCTGCTACCATTGAAGTCAATGGTGAAATTCCCATTAGTTTGAATAGCAGCATGAAGAGAGCTACCTAGCAGGCTACGGTGCACAACAGCGCCAGAATCAGAAAATGAAACTGACTATTAACAGAAAGCAAAATCCACCCACCTAGTTGCATTATTTAAAATGGGCAAAATACAAAGATCAAGCAAAATAGCTGAAATGGAGAAAAGTAAATGACGGAGCTCTGAATGTTTGATATCTTTGAAAACCAGGCCACTTTTATTCAGCTGCCAAAACAGGATTTAGAGGATCATAGTTTAATTTTAGGAACCCACGTTTGAAAATGTGGGCCTACCATGTTATATGCAGTGTCGTGGGTGTAGCTGTGTTACCTCACCCACCTGGCCTACCATATTAGTTAGTTAATAGATATATTGCTTGGCTTCTAATATATATATTTATGATTATACACCTGCACATGCACACACATGTATTTGATTTATTTTCTTGAAGGTGTCCCTTTTATATCTCCATTTACTCCAATTTAATCAAGAAGGTTGAAAAGGATGAGAAGCAATCCACCAGCTCTTTCTGACCAGATGGGGATTTTCCATGAGGCTTTCCTATAAATCTAGCTGACGGAAAAACTCCATCAGACAACAGAAGAAATGCCTTGAGTGACAGCTTTAATGGGCATTGCATCAGGCCCTAGACACAATGGGCCTGATTCACAGCTGCTATAAATCAGTGTAGCTCCTTAACAGGCAGAATGATTCTGCTGAGAATCTGGCCTCATTGATTTGGATGCATTAGAAATCCATATGTCAAGTAGACAGAGAGCAGGTTAGAGGCACAAGTATTGAAGTCAACATTGTTAACATGACTAAAGGAAGTAGACAACTCTTTACTGGAGAGAAATACGTCTGAAGAGCTTCTGAACCTGCAGAGAGTTTTGCTTACCCTTTAGATCTGTAAAGGTTTTTGCCCTTCAGATAATTCACATGTATGTCCCTGCAGTCTGTGAAACAGAGATTTCTGAATCTCATGCTAAATAATAATTAATAACAGATATCTCCCCCCCCCACCAGCGTAATGGAAATAAACCTGGAAAATAAATAAAGAATTTATTTTGTCAGGTTCCATACAATGTTGCTAACATTAGACACGTTAACATGAGTTGTATGGGGAAATAGTTCTTACCAGACATTTCCTGAACCCAAAACCATGTTATTTGTTATTATCTCTCAGTGTTACAACAAACAGCCTTCACAACATACAAGATATTTAAGCATAAAAAGTGGAAAGCTACTAAAATTTATCCCCAAATCACCAAAAAATCCCAACCACAAACTGACTGTAGATTTGGATAGCCAGGAGTTTGTTAAACCCTCCACAAAATTCCTGCATTCTCAAATGCACTCATTCTCCTTTGACTTTTCTTAAATTTCTCACAATACCTAAGAGCACTGCTGTCTTCTGGAGGTCACTGATCATGATATCTTGCTCTCCTAACATGTTCTTGAGCTGCTCATCCATACCGGTAGGGATCACTCCAAGTGCTCCAGGAATGACTGGGATTGTCTTTGTTCTAGTTTTCCACAATCATTCCATTTCGTGGCAGAGTTCTTCATACATCACCCTCTTCTCTTCCTGTTTCTTTTTGATGTTTCTGACTGTTGGTATGGCAATGTCAAATAAGATAGTCAAGTTTGTTTTTGCTGATGTTGTTATATCTGTGGTCCAGTGGCACCAAGTGACTCCAGTCAGAATCAGGGCTCTATTTTGCTAGGAACTGTACAAACATAAGAAGAGCTTACAGTCTAATGGAAGTGGGTGTAACAAACAAAAGGAGGGAATGCAGGAGGGATGACAGGGATAGGAATGTGTGGTTACATAAGGAGCAATATGCATGACTTGATGGTTCCAAGTCGAAAAGGATCCCTGCCTAAAAAAATATAGATATATAGTATCTATACATAATTAGTAGGCTCCAGTAGCCATCTCTTGCCTTTTGTTATTGGTTCCCTTAATGCACATGCATAACTCTCGTGGAAGCTAATGGGAAAAACATGCACAAATGATGGGACTACCCCTCATGCTGCAGGGGGGTTGCTAACAGGCCACTCACATTTCACAAGATAAACAGTGGGTCTCTAGCCTGTTCTTTGAAAATTGCACACTATTTAGTAGTGCAGAGCCAGAAGCAGGCTTGGGGCAAATTTAGAAACCCCTACAACAGAGACTAACTCAGGTGACAGAGGAGGAAAAGAGAGTCCTGAAAAAAATGAGGGGAGGGGATATGAATTAAGGAAGTAGGAATGATGGAAAAAGACACCCTGAGCTCTTTAGTGGTGGTCGAGGCACTCATGGAGACCCCAAATCACAGTGCCAAGGAGAAGCAGCCCAGGCATGTTTTGGAGGGTTGGGAGAGCCTGAGGTCCCGTGCATCAAGGGAATGAGGGGAGTGCTGCCAATCTACTGCCAGATACAAGGTGGAGAATAGAGAGAACAACCCATAGGGTGCCCATACTGTGACAACTTGTGGGCCAAAACAGGGCTGTGAGGGTCTCCTTCCACCCCCAAGTGCTATGGGTGGAAAATGAGTGGACACCACAAGGACGATCTAAAAAGAGTCAGTAGACCACAGTCAGAAGAGAAGGCCGGGCAAAGGGAGATGGGGATGCAGAAGGATCCTGGACTACCTTAAGGACAGTGACTGAGACTCAAAGGGACTCAGGAGGGATGAGGAAACCGAGGGAGGGTGCTGTGTGCAGGTGTTTGTTATTTTTCATAGAGATGTATACTTCTGGTGCTTTGTCTATGAGTAAAGTGTGTGTGCATTCAGAAGTGCCTTTGCAAAGTCTGCAAGTTTATTACTTTAACTGACACAAAGTCCTCAAAGGGTTAATCATCGAACTAAAGTGACCATGTGGCTTGATTTCTGGAGAGGGTGTGCTTAAACTACTGGGGTGACTGGCGGGGGGGGGGGAGGTCAGCACTGGTGTTGGGGCCTATGGCAGCTAGTTCACATGACCTCACATCCCAAGAAGTGGTAGCAGCATTTGAACCAGTACCCTGGGAGTGTGCCTGAAAGGCCAGACAAAGGCAGTAGGCATAACAGCACATGGCATCCAAAGTTTGGATCTAATAGAGCAGCCTGGTGAACATCCATGAGAGCTGCACAGCCAGGACTATAACAATATGATATGAGATAATGTGATTATTTGATTGGGAAACTACTCATCAGGTCAGTTCCTGGGTTTATAATTAAGATGACACATGAGTTTGTGTCGGGGTGGGGAGAAGAGAGGTCTGGAGGGGTTAGCCAGGGGAAAACTAACAGAAAAAAATGCTTACTCATCTTCTCATAACTTGTTTTTCGAGATGTGTTGCTTGTACCCATTCCAGTTAGGTGTGTGCGCGCCACGTGCATTGTCATTGGAAAGTTTTTCCCCTAGCAGCACCCGTTGGTTGGCTGTGGAGCTCCCTGGAGTTGCGCCTTCATGGCATTCAATATATGACCTCCTCAGTTCCTTCTTGCCAGCTACCCTAACAGAGGGGAAGGCGGACAGGTCTGGAATGTATATGAGCAACCCATCTCGACAAACAGTTACGAGAAGGTAACCGTTTTTTCTTCTTTGAGTGCTTGCTCATATCAATTCCAGTTAGGTGATTCCTAAGCCCTACCTCGGAGGTGGGGTCAGAACTATGGTATGACAGACTGGAGCACTGCTCTGCTGAAGGCAGCATCATCTCTAGGTGATCTCATGCTGGGTGATGGCGTAGTGGGCAGCAAAAGTGTGCACCAAGGATCATGTTGCCGTCCTGAATCGGCACCTGGGCCAGGAACACCATCGATGAGACTTGTGCTCTTATGGAATGAGCCATGAGAACGTTGGCTAATTCGTAGCAGATGCATGAGGTGATCCACAAAGATCCTCTGCGATGAGACCGGGAGATCTTTCATATGGTCTGCCACCACCACGAATAGCTGGTTTGACTTTCGGAACAGCCTCATGCATTTGATGTAAAAGGCGAACGCCCATCAAACATTCAGAGATTGGAGCCTCTCCTCCTGGCTGCTCGCATGAGGTTTGGGATAAAACACAGGCAGAAAGATGTCCTAGTTGGAGTGAAACTGGGACACGACCTTTGAAAGGAAAGCCGGGTGTGGCCTGAGCTGCACCTTGTCTTTGAAGAATACTGTGTATAGAGGGTCAGAAGTGAGGGCTTTGAGCTCCAAGACCCTCCTTGCCAAAGTAATGGTAATTAGAAATGCCACGTTTCTTGTCGGGAGAGATAGCTCAGTAGTTTGAGCACTGGCCTTCTAAACCCAAGGTTGTGAGTTCAATCCTTGAGGGGCCCATTTAGGGATCTGGGGCAAAAATTGGGGATTGGTCCTGCTTTGATCAGGGGATTGGACTAGATGACCTCCTGAGGTCCTTTCCAACCCTGGTATTCTATGATTCTACCTTCCATGATAGATATAGGAGTGAGCAAGTTGCCAACGGTTCAAAGGGAGGTCCCATCAGTTTGGAAAGAACCAGATTGAGGTCCCATGTAGGGATTGGGTGCCAAACCTGTGGGTACAGATGCTCCAGGCCCTTGAGGAAGTGGACAACCATGGGGTTGGCAAAGACGGAGCACCTGGCCGCTCCCGGGTGAAATGCAGTGATAGCTGCAAGGTGTACCTTGATGGAAGAAGCAGAAAGAACTTGCTGCTTGAGGTGTAACAGGAGGCGGAGAGGAATGGGGACCTTCATAGATACTATGGTCAGAAGGGACCATTCTGATCATCTAGTCCGACCTCCTGCACAACGCAGGCCACAGAATCTCACCCACCCACTCCTACAAAAAACCTCACCTATGTCTGAGCTATTGAAGTCCTCAAATTGTGGTTTAAAGACTTCAATGGTGGTGTGTGGCCCTGGGAGCACCAGATTGCAAACCTCTTCCACTTTGTCAGACAGGTGGCCCTAGCAGAGGGCTTCCTGATACTGAGCAGAACTTCCCTGACCGACTGCGAGCACATGAGCTCCAGGGAGTTTAGCCATGAAGCTTCCAGGCTGTGAGGTGGAGAGACTGGAGGTTGGGGTGACGAAGCTGACTGTGGTCCTGGATGATCAGGTCCAGGAACAGCGGCAACATGACCAGGGCGTCCATCAACAGCTCAATGAGTGTGGTGTACCAGTGCTGGCGTGGCCACACCAGCACTACTAGCATGATTGCTGCCTTGTCCCTTTTTTCAGAGTAGCAGCCGTGTTAGTCTGTATTTGCAAAAAGAAAAAGGAGTACTTGTGGCACCTTAGAGACTAAGAAATTTATTTGAGCATAAGCTTTCGTGAGTTGTAGCTCACGAAAGCTTATGCTCAAATAAATTTCTTAGTCTCTAAGGTGCCACAAGTACTCCTTTTTCTTTGTGCCTTGTCCCTGCAGCTCTTGAGCAGGACTTTGTGTACGAACTGAAATGGCGAGAATGCGTACAGCAGATGGTCCAACCATGACGGGAGGAAGGCGACCACAATGGAACCTTGGATATGGTTCCAGAAGGAGCAGAACCGTTGGCACTTCCTGTTGCTTCAAGTGGCAAAGAGATCGATGTGGGGAGTTCCCCACCTCTGGAAGATGTCGGCCGGATGGATCACTCATGGCTGCAGAAGGACCTGCTGAGGTAGTCTGCCAGCTCTTACTAAGATCCTGGGAGATATGTTGCTTCCAGGTGAATGGAGTGGGCTATGCAGAACTCTCACATTTAGAGGGCTTCCTGACATAGGGGAGAGGAATGGCCCCACCCTGCTTGTTTATATAAAACATTGCAGTTGTGTTATCTGTCATGACTCCCATGCACTGACCCCACAAGTGCTCCTGGAAGGTCTGGCATGATAGCCACACCACTCAACTCCTCTCACCATTCTCGCGTCCTGGGTGAAAAGTTGACGCGAACCACACCTGGAGATGTCTGAGTAGCATCCTGGCGTGATGCACCACGTACGTGCAAGATGCCATGTGGCCAAGTAGCCTCATGCAGCCCCTTGCTGTGGTGGTGGGGTACTGTCTGAGACTGCATATGATGTCTGAGATTGCCTGAAACCAGGCCTCCGGCAGGAACACCAAAGCCTGAGTTGAGTCTAGCACTGCCCCGATCAATTCTATTTTTGAGTTGGTATCAGGGTCGACTTGCCCTTGTTGAGGAGGAAACCTAGCTCATCGAAGGTGAATTTAACTAGTCAAATCTGCTGTTCCACCTGGTCCCTGGAGTGCCCCCAAAGCAGCCAGTCATCGAGGTAGGGGTATACCTGCACCTGCCTTCGACGAAGGAAGGCCACTATGACCGACGTGCACTTGGTGAATACTCGGGGGGCTGTTGACAGGCCGAAGGAGAGAACTGTAAATTGGTAATGGTTACAGTTGACCACAAACAGGAGGAGCCATCTATGTGCTGGACGTATGGATATGTGAAAGTAAGTGTCCTTGAGGTCGAGGGCGGCATACCAGTCTCCTGGATCCAGAGAAGGAATGATGGTGTTCAGGGAGACCATGAGAAACTTCAGTTTCATGAAGTGATTGAGGACTCGCTGTTTGAGAATGGATCTGAGACCCCCTTTGGCTTTGGGGATTAGGAAATATCGGGAGCAGAAGCCCTGGCCTCTTAGCTCCTGAGGAACCTCCTTCACTGCCCCTGCAGTGAGGAGTGACTGCACCTTCTGGATAAGGAGTTGCTCATGAGAAGGGCCCGTGAAGAGGGACGCGGAAAAGGGGTGGAAGGGGAGGAGCAAAATTGGAGAGAATATCCCACTTCTACCATGAGAAGAACCCAGTGGTCTGATGTTATTTGGGACCAAGCATGGCAGAAGTGGGACAGACGATTCAAGAAACAAAGGGAAGGATCCGGTGTCATGGCTGGTGCGCCATCCTCAGGTGCGCTGTCCTTGGGCCTGCTTTGAGCCTGAAGATGGTTTCGTTGGCCTTGGCCCTTCCCGGGAAGGGGATGGGAAGGCTTGCGCCTGCCGTTCCTGTCCCTCCTCCTATAGAAATCCTGCCTCAGCCAAGGAGGATAGGAGCGTTGCTGCTGTTGTTGTGGCTTAAAATCTTTGCGATGGGTTGCTGGGGCGTGCATGCCCAATGATTTCATGGTAGCCCGGGAGTCTTTTAGGCTGTGTAGCCTGGAGTCTGTTTGCTCCACAAACAGGCCTGCCCCATCAAAATGCAAGTTCTGCAGCGTGTGTTGGACCTCAGGTGGAAGCCCCGAGGCTTGCAACCATGAGATATGCCTCATGTCAATTCCGGAGGACAAGGTGCGCCCCGCCGAGTTCACAGCATTCAGTGAGGCCTGTAAAGAGGTCCGTGCCACTGCCTTGCCCTCCTCAACGATAGCTCCAAACTCCTCCCTGGACTCTGCTGGCACCAGCTCCCTACATTTTAGTGTAGAGTTCCAGGAACTGAAGCTGTAGCTACTCAGAATTGCCTGCTGGTTGGCAATCCTGAGTTGCAAACCCCCAGTGGAGAACATTGTGCGCCTGAACAGATCCAGGTGCTTGGAGTCCGTCGACTTAGGTGTGGGACCTTGCTGCCCCTGCCTCTCCCTCTTGTTCACCGCAGCCACCACCTATGAGCAGGGTTGCGGGTGGGTGTAGAGGTATTTGTACCCCTTAGAGGGAAGAAAATATTTCCTTTACACACCCTTTGCAGTCAGAGGGATGGAGGCCAGGGTCTGCCAAAGGGTCTTTGTGTTGGCCTGGATAGTTTTAAGGAGAGGTAGAGCCACCCTTGATGGGCCTTCTGGGGTTAGGATGTCCACCATAGGGTCCTCTGACTCTACCACCTCCTCGGTCTGCAGACCCATATTTCATGCCACCCTGCGTAACAGGTCCTGGTGGGCACGGCTGTCTGCGGGGAGGGTGGCTCTGAGGTGGAGGTCCCCGCAACCACCTCATCCGGGCAGGACGACCAGGAGGCTAACGGTGGAATGGGTCCTCCTGACCCTTCTGGTCCCTAGGGGCCTCCTGCCCAGCCTTCTCTTCTGGACCAACTATCCCAGGGTCTGGCCCGGGAACGGGGGTTGGCCCCGGGGGAGGTAGTGTCACCAGTGCAACCTCGGCACTCCTAGGGGTGGGATGACTGGCTGATGCCTCTGGCACCCTTGCTTCGGATACCACCAAATGGGAAACCTTGGATTGGGTGCCCCGGACTTGGTGGTATGCCCACAGAGTCCAAAATGGCCATTACATAGGTCTCTGCCACTGCGCAGGCCATAGATCTGCACTGACATTAGGTCTTCTATGGGCCAACTGGTGCCATCTCCACTCTGAGTAAATAGACACCACCTCCAAGTCCAAAGATGAGGACCAGGACTGTGATGGCCAGGGTGGTGCCGAGTGGAGCTGGGCTGGGGATCAGTGCTGTGACCTGGAGCAGTGCTGGGATTAGGGTCCACACGGAGATGCTGACCTGTGTCGAGATGCCTGGTGCCGGGAGCGGGACCTGCTGCTTGACGGGGACCGGTGCCGCAAAGATCGGTGCTGCAATTGGGAGCAGTGCTGCGAGTCTGAGCGGTGTTGCAAGCCACAGCAGTGTGAGGACTCCTAGCGGTATCTTGCCTCCACTGGCGGTGCCAAAGGACAATGCACGTTGTGGCACCAGAGGCTTGTGTCGGAGTACCGGGGACCATGGCACTGTCATGGTGATCAAGTCCCTCATGACCTCAAAGGTGTCCGGGGTGAATGGCAGTTCCACCTCCTCGACCACCTGGCTCGGGGGAGTCCAATGGCACTGGACTTGATGGCCCCCCTTATAGGGCCAAAGTCAATGGTGCTAGCTCCAAAGTTCTCAGTGCTGGATGCTTCTCCCTGGGACACGCCCCACTGGCTGGCTTCAAAGGAGTGGGTCTTGGAGTTGGAGATCCAAGCTGGGGAATGGGACTAGTGCTGGGCCATTCCCACCAGTTTCGGCCCGTGGGTCTCTGTGCCCAGAGTCATTCTGCGATGCCGCTTCTGCTATGGATGCTGGAGCGCTGCACACCGATGAAGTCAGTGCTGGGTCTTGCCGCACCGAGGCAGAGTGCGGTCTCAAAGCCATCTCCATAAGGAGCTGCTTTAAACGGAAGTTCTGTTCCTTTTTTGTTCTACAGCTAAAACCTTTACAAATCCTGCACTTGTCCGCTTGGTGTGCTTCCTCCAGACACTTTAGTCAAGCGTCATGGGCAACGCCTGTTAGCATGGGCTTATTGCAGGACTTGTAGGGTTTGAACCCTTGAGATTTAGGCAAGCCCTGAGTCCCCAAGGGGGAATATGTGGTCAGGATGGAGGGGAAACCCCCACTCCAAACAGCTAACAGTAGTGACTACAATAAAAACTAAACTAAAACTAATGCTACACTACACTAAACTGAAAGGCTAGGAAAAATGAGGAGAACTTGCCAAGCAAGCCACCACAGTTCCAATGACCATCACTGGCAGTAAGGAGGAACTGAGGAGGCGCCGGGTCGGCAGGGTCATATATTAAGCGCCATGAAGGCGCCACTCCAGGGGGTTCCACAGCCAACCCGACAGGTGCTGCTAGGGGAAAACCTTTCCAACGACTGTGCACGCACCTAACTGGAATCGATATGAGTAAGTACTCGAAGAAGAAAATGTGCATTTTCAGGACAGATTTGAGGAAGAATGAGGCTGCAAGGCACAAAACATGAACCAAAACAATCAAAAGCTAGACCAACGCTCAGGAACTCTCAGAGAGGTGAAAATCAATCCACTCTACTACTACTTTAGAAATCTGGACATCATGAAAAAGCATGCTCATGGATTTTTCAAGATGATGCAAGAGCACCATTGGGTTTTTTTCAAATCTTTCCAACGAATTGCTGTGAACACACAAGTTTATTTGTGCATGGGTGTTTTCATTCCTTTGCATCAGACCTCAACACACACAAGAGGTAGAGAAATGTTTTGCAAGAGCTCTCCACCCTCATGTGGCTATCTGCGACCCAAAGCAGCAAAGACAGACAATTACAAATGTAAACACACCCAGCCACATTTCTGCCAAGGAGAGTGGCTAGCAGCCCAGGAGGAATATGGTCCAACTATCTTCCAAAGGATGACTCAATGTGGATCACTTCTGCTGAATAGAGCCTTTGGAAAGAACTTTGCTTCCTTTCCTATGGATTTACTAACTTCGAAGTCAAGCGACACATCTGATTAGGCTGGAATGTTGATTGCAAGTTCGATTCTAAAGGTAGCTCCAGTTACCCAGCCTTTACAATTACCCAAAGGACTTGGTTAGTACTTGAATAGGGACCCACTTGCTTCTAACAGGTCTCTGTAATAGATAAAGCAACAGCTATTGCTCCTGGAATTTAGCAGCTTCATTACGATAGGGAATTTATGTAGCTACGGGTCCAAAATCCTATGTATTTTGGGTGAGGTTTACACAGACTTTAAAAAAAGATGAATTCTGATAGCACACATCTAAGAAAGTAAATATTAAATAAACCTCCTCCAAAGTTTGCTAATTCCTTTTCAACTCTGATACTTCATAAGCTTAGCTCTTTCGAATCAGTATTGTAATGCTATGCTGTTCTGACATAAGTAAATATCCAAGTTATGTATGGCCTACAGGGCAGTAATCAAAAGTTTTAGGGAGACATGGATTTGCAAGGATTCTGGCTTAAATCGAGGGCCTTTACATGGGTGCATGTTACTCATAGCTGGGAAGACGACTAAAGCAACTGGTGGTTTGAAAAATGAAGAAAACAATTTAAGTGTGAGCAATGAGGAGCCTATTGTTAGTCCTACACTCTGATACTTAATTGTCTGAAGTCAGTGTCCCAAGATATTTTTAAATACACATTTTGTGGGCCGATATTTTAGTTCTGTGAGGAATATATTCATTCAGAGAACTATTCAAGATTTGCCATCCAACCAGAAATGTTAATTATTCAGTGGTTAATGGTGTACATGTTGTCATTCAAAAATTAGTTTGTGAGCTTCATTTTCTAAATGGCAGACTAATTCTGTCAGAGAATACCAGATTATCGGCTATCTGTAAAATCCTTAACAGGCAAATGTTCATGATTCCTACCTCAGCCTATTTCTCTCTGTAAAAAGGGGTAAATCATTTTTGTTTGCATCAAAGAAAAAATGTCTATGGTCTGACACAGATTTAATGTGTGCTTAGTACATTTTGTTGCTTCTGTAACATCTTACACATTTGCAGCAAAATACAGAGGTGAGTCATTTTACTTTAAAGATTTTTCTAATCTTTATTATGCCTGTTAATGTTCTTTAGAGAAGCCATCAAAGGAATAATAGCCCACCCTGCATAAGGAACTCCTAGGGTTAATATTGGATGCGATTCCAGGGGATTCTCCTTTGTGGCTCAGTAAAAAATAGTACTGGAATCTAAATGGTATTCATTCAACAAATCTTGCATTTCCTGCCTAATTAGTAACAAAGCAGGGCAGTTGGCAATCCCCAAGTAAGCCCAGCAAATCATCATTGAGCAAAAAGAGAAAAGGCGGCAAGAAAAGCAGTGCTCTATAGAATGACCTGAGTCATGAACAAACAGAATAATTTACTGAGAAAAAAAGAAATTCTCATTAACTCTGCTAAGAAGAAATCTCTTAAGGAATTTTTGAAGTTGAAAGGAAAACAGCTCTGGAAATAAATGTTAAATAACTCATACTGTTATCAGTTTGGATATGGCTGCAAGTCCAACGAGCTAATACCTCCAGTCAAAAGCAGGTCAACTGTACGATCTACTTCAGGGAATGGCGACAGGAAGGTTGAGAGACTGTAAAGGGGAATAATTAGATGGTGGAATATGCCCCCTTGTGTTCCAACTAAGAAACAACAGAACCGGTAAGAATTGTCAAGAAGGAAATTTACATTACATGAGAGATCTTGAAGTCACTGCCCAGTTAAGGGCAGGTTAGAGCTCTTCTCAGATCAGAGGTACTGGTCTCAAGAAGTCTGGAAAACCACAGGTACATTAGCCAATAAGATAGATATTGAGTTGGTCACACTATTTACAAGTTAAAACATTAGGGTCAAGATTTTTAAAAACAGTTGCCTAAAGTTAGGTTCTAAAATGAATATTTTGGCACCTATATAAGTGACCGCATTTTCAGAAGTGTTGAGCACACAGCAACTCCCCTGGACTTAATTTGGAGTTGCTGGGTTCTCAGCACCTCTGAAAATCAGGCTCTAAAATCAGGTGCCTAAATATGGATTTCAGAGCCTAACTTTAAGCAGCCATTATTTAAAATCATGGCCTCAGAGAAGAAACCTGGAAAGGCTTATTTAGAATTCAAAAAGAAAAAAAAGGGGGGGGGGGGAGGTCGATTAGAAAATCATCAATGCACCAAGAACTTAAACATCCACAATATCTGAGCACATAACATACATAGATTTTAAGGCCAGAAAGGACCATTATGATCATCTTGTCTGACCTTCTGTATAACACAGACCATAAGACTTCCCTGAATTATTTCCCTCTTGAAATAGAATAGCTGTGGTTGAACTAGAGAATATCTTTTAGAGAAACATACAATTTTGATTGTAAAATTTCCAGTGATTGAGATTCCACAGTCCTTTGTAAGTTGTTTCAAACATTAATTGCCCAGTTAAAAAAATTCACCTACTTTTAGTCTGTATTTGCTTATCTTCATCTTCCAGCTATTGGATCTTGTTATACCTTTGTCTGCTAGAGTGAAGAGTCCTCTATCATCAAATTTTTGTTCCCATAAAGGTACTTTTGAACAGTGATCAAGTCTCTCTCTTATCTGTCTCTTTCACAGGTGACATGGGGGGGGGAATGGAGGGTCAAGTGCCCCACCCTCCTCCAGATTGGCCTGCCAGGGTTGGGGAGGGATGGGGCTCTATCCTTCTCTCCCTGCATGTTAGTCACTCTTCCTGGCAGCTGGGCGGGGACAGGGCAGAACCACTTCTGCCTGAGAGAGCCTGGCTGGGAGGCAGCGGAGGCCTGCTCCCTGCTCGGACTTGGCTGCAGGGGACAGGGGCCAAGCATGTCAGGGGAGGGAGGACTCTGACTTGCTTGGCCCCTGTCCCTGCCAGCAGGACCCGGGTAGGGTGCAGCCCCCTGCTGCACTAGCTGCCGGAACAGGGGCTGAGTGAGCCAGAAACATGCTAGGGGGAGGGAGAAGGGAGAGAAGGGGCTCCAGCTTGACCGGCCCCTGTCCCTGGCAGCTGGGGCAGCAGCAGGCAGTTCTCTGCTGCCAGGGACAAGCAAGCTGGAGCCCCTCCTCCCTCGCCGGGCATGCTTGGCCCCTGCCCCCGCCCCCTGCAGCCAAGCCTGGGCAGGGAGCAGGCTGCCACTGCCTCCCTGACAGGCTCTCCCAGGTAGAAGCTGTTACATCTCAAGGCCCCCCCCCCCCCGAGGGTCCCTTGGGGGAGGCAAATCAGCACTGTATATTGCTGTTGAAAGCATTGCAAGGCAATTTGGGAAGGGTCAAAGGTGGGAGTGGAAGATTTTTTTTGCAGGCTGTGAGAGGCCAAAGGGGGAAGGAGAAAGAGCAGAGAACGGGTTAACTCAACACTGCAGCTAGCAAACTCAGTCTGACAATAAAACGCTGGCCTCAGTCCAAGGTCACGGTGCTAAACAAAAAGTCTGAAGCCGTGTTTATTTCTTACCCAGCCACAGCCAGCCATTTAAAAAAAAAAAAGTACACTGAACCAGGGCTGCAGAAATAAAAAATACTGGCGAAACAACGAGCAGGGGGAGCAGAGCTTCGCATCCCTGGAGCTGTTGTATTTTGGGAAAGCGGACACAACCACAAAAAGCCAGTTTGACCGGCACAAAGAGCACCAGGAACAGAGGTCGTGAAATGGAACACCCACAAAGGAGCCCAGGATTTACAACCCTCCTAAGAGCTGGAGCAATTCGGAGATCAACAGCAGACCCTGGACGACCTGTGTGCACAGGACAGAACTCCTGTCCACCCTTTCCCCTCTTCTTCTTACGTTACACCCAGGCCTGGCCAGCCTGGGGTAGTGAGATATGCACAACAGTTGGCAGCCCCAGGAGGGTTTCTGTGATCTAACCTGTCACACTGATGATCTCTTCAGTATGAATTTTTCCAATTCCAATCATTTTATTTCATCTCAGCTATAGAATTTATTCTCCTGTGATTCTGTTTCTCTTAAATCTGTTGGCTGAGATTTTCAAAGGAACATAAAACCTTGTCTACATGGGGAAATTTACTGGCATAGCTATTGCGGTATAAGCTATTAAGCAGTAGCTACAGTATTCCAGAATGGCTCCCTATGTGGACATTCTATTCCAGAATAAAAGTCACTTTTATTCAAGAATAGCTACTTCACTTTCAGAGTAGCAGCCGTGTTAGTCTGTATTTGCAAAAAGAAAAGGAGGACTTGTGGCACCTTAGAGACTAATAAATTTATTTGAGCATAAGCTTTCATGAGCTACAGATCCCGAGTGCCAGAGGAACTAGCTTCAGCATGTGCAAGATGTGTTGTGTCTGTGTGTGAGCCCCTCTATCACCTTTTGCATTTCTCATGCCCAAAGGGACACACAAATACATGCACATGCATTAGACGCGAATGCACGCACACTCCACTCCCACCTGTCTTGGCCTGGCAAGTTGCACCCATGTGACCAAAAGGGAACAGAGGCTGAGCCATCAGGATCCCTGTGCAAGATCCCAACAAACTTTGGGACAGGTGCCTGGCTCCGCAGTCCAACGATGACTCCACAGCAGGTCCAGCACTGCAAGCCTCAGACAGGCACCAAATTTGAGTCCCACACGCGGCCCCATTGGCCTGGCTGGAGCTGCCCCCCCAAATATAGAAGTCACAGTACATCTCTGGTCAACATCTTCCCCTAGCCTCATTTCTTTCTGGTAGCAGATTACTTAAGTGTCTATTATTGATAACTAGTTTTATCACTTTTCCTCCCCAGAATATATCACTTACTATCTGTATTCCAGACCAGATCACATTCTGAGACTGAGATCTCAATATGTAATCCTTAGATCATGTAAAGAAATTTTTCTATTGACATATCTGTTTAGATGCATATACTCAAGATGAGCTACAAAATAAAACGTGCCTAAGCTGAATCACTCCTGTGTCAACTGTACACTGATTTCTGGGCTGATCAAGCATAAATGACAATCCTAGAAATGTAAGGCTGGAAGGACCTCAGGAGATCATCAAGTCCAGACCACTGGAGAGACAGGACCAAGTATACCTAGGCCATCCCCGACATGTTCTCATGAGCACATAGGACAAGTGCAAGAAATTTAGAGTAGTAAATTTTGAATGTGACCCACTTCATAAAGCTGAGCCTACTGTTTATCCTGGGTTCTGGGAGAGAAACTGAGGAGACAGGAGAAAACTAAAACAATGCAGGAACAATTGCCCAACATCACATACTGCCTATCAAGCAATGAGCAATACCATAACTTCAGAGAGACTACATAGCATGGTTCACAGTATACTGAAAGTGATAGCTGCAAGTTTTAAATAGAGACATACATGGATCTTAACTCACAACCACAATATTTAAGATTTTAGTGCTCATATGTACAAAAACAGTTGTTTTACACCTAAACAGAAACATTTCTTTAGTCATTACCTTTACCCTGGCTGTTGCCTTGACTACTAATTAACTGAAGATGGAGTTCACTAGTTGATCATTGTGATAAAATATGTAATTTCAACTACAGGGAATACTATACATACATCCATATGCAAGTCTGAATCTAGGCTGTTAGTTGTACACTTCAGCAGAACAGCAGCTGGCAACACTGATTGACTGGAAAAAGCTACCTCAAAGTCTGATTAAGTTAGTGGGTCTAATCTCTTGCCTTTCGAGTCTGTGCTCATTCTTCCCCCATAAGCCCTGAAATTTTAGTGGTTTGCCAAGGAAGAATCTTTAGAAGCAGTTGCCTGAGAAGCGCAAGCATAAAAAGGCCAAAGAGAGCACTTTTTGAGGACGGGTGTTCTGGATTTTCAGTCCCAGCCACTCCAGGGTCTGAAGGACACATTGACCTTTCTAGGAGTAACTTCAGGTGAAATTCTCTAGCCTTTTGAGGATACTTTACAGAAGTGCCCCTCATCAAAACAAAAACTGGTTAAACTTCTGAAGGCCTTACATTCAACTTGTGGCATTTCTTCTGTCTGTATCTAATGTGATAAACCTTGAATGGCCAAATCCAGTCAACTCCAACATTTTAGGGAATGTACTAGTCTAGGCATCAATGGCTGGAATCTTGATTTTGGGGGGGAAAAAAAATCAAATTACCTGGGGGACACCTGAAGCTCCTGCTATCTATTTAGCACACTTATAGCTTCAAGCACCTCTGCAACTGTCTATAGATCAAACTGACTTATGGCACCCATTAATGCCTTCCAGCATAATACTCCATCTCACCGCTGCTCATTCTCTCAATAATTAAGTTTGTGAGGGTGTCACCATACTAATCTCCCACATAAAAAATTGTGGGGAGGGCATAGGGAGAAAATGCTGGTCCCCGTTATATGGGGAATAGGTACACAGAACCCTGGGCAGGTCGACAACCGGAGGGTGGCACACAAGGCATTTGTGGGGTGGAATTGAGGAATGCAAGGAGCCCCTGGTGTATAATAAACTCAGCCTACAGAAGCTAAAAAGCGTGTAGCCCGCTCACAAGCATCCGGTATGTCCATCATTAAGAGGCATTGCTGCCTTGCATGAAGGGCAATTTTTGAAGCCGAGAGATTTGTGAAGTCTCACAGGCAAAGAGAAAGTTTCTTCTTAAAAGTAGAAAGTAAACACTTGAAATATAAAAAGCTAGCAGTTAGTTAATAATTAATGTTAGGTATCTAGGTTTAAAACTATTTACAATACAAACAATGGGGAGGGAGGGGAGAGAGAGAGGAAAAACTCATACACTGCAAGTTCTGACTCAACCACTGGCAGTGAGAAGGAACTGAGGGGCAGTTGGGATGGCCCAGCTTTTTATGCCATCAGGTAAGAGGGACAAAGACACTCAGGCCACAGGCGTGGCCTAAAGAATCCAGAGTGCATTGGGCACATGCCTTCCAACAGTGGAACATAAATAGAAAAGCAGTTGAAGCAGCATCTAAAAGATTATCTGACCACAAGAGAAGTTCAACTTCAGTAAAGTAACACTGAGGAGGGACAAAAATAATCACTATGGGGCCATGACAGTTGATAACTCAAGAAGAGTATTTAAAAGGGTAAGGGAAAAATAAAACTGTTGTGGTCAGAAGATAAAGAAAAAAATCTTACATGGCTAATGCTGAAGGAAAATAATTTCATTCGAGTTTGGAGAAGTTGTACAGCAATTTCTACTAGGAAATAATTTCAGTGAAGCAGTTAATTTGAGTTGTACATTACACAATGCAGCCACAAATTAGTTATAGCCTAATTATAATCTATATACTCAATTTATCAGAGAGCCTTTTGCAAATAAATTGGTGTTCACTGTTTATTTGAAACAGAAAAATAGAGATAAACAACATGATTTGCTTTCACTGATTGATTATGATTAGAGTGTGCCGCTGCCTGCTGACAAATCTGTGTTAACTACCACAGCTTAGGTTATACTTGGAACAAAAATGTTGTAGTTTGACAATTTGCACAAAGTTTCAAGGGACAGAAAGTGCTGAAGTAAGAAAGCCAGCAAATCATTGATCTAGTTTCTTTTTTATTTTTATTAGAAATGTATTTACAAGACTTTAAACATTTTACATTGATTGTCCAAGTACCTTGGTTTCATAAACAAATTTATAAACTAATTCTAAGTTTTGCAAGATATTAGAACACAACCCTTTAAATAAAAATCAAACAATTACAAAATTGATATCAGAACCAGGTAACACTCAGACTAGAGCACTTAACTATATATATTGAGTTTAGCTTATATTTAAGCATACAATTTAAACTTGTTTTTTATCTCAAAGAAGGTTGAAGGGCTATTCACAATTTTTTTTAAGCTCCACAATAACTGCATATTTTCCCCCAAGATGTTCTATATAAAGTAGTAGTAGTTGGGTTTTTTTTTTTTTTTTAAATGTCTCCAGTAAAGAAAGTTAATAAATTCTGGCCAGCCCAAGGCTAGAATGCAGAACCTGCTACATTTAAATCCTACTGCTCAATGCCTGGCAGCACAGGTCAAGGGAAGGCTGTAAAAATAAAACAAAATGATGAACAAATTCAATCATCATTTCTCTAAGAAAGTTCAGGGTTAGCTTGTTACTTTAGTTTTAGGAAATTGAATAGATGTCAGTTCAGCAGATAATTCTGGATGACTCTCTCAGATACTGGCAAAAGGGCTACCCAAGTTATACCATGATATGAGTCATGCTAGCTGAAATCCAAACAGCACTAGTCAGCTTCAGGAGAATCTATTTAACTACCCTTTTAGGTAGAAGTTGCCCAGAGCATGGGCCAGGAGACAGGAAAAAAACCCATATATAAAGGTAGCATGGATGTCAGCAGAAGGGAATATTTCAATTTCACATACATCATCCACAAGTCAGTATTTTGTTCCATTAGAAAGACTGATGCAGTTTTTGCGCTATTCACAGGAAGGCTTTTGCAGCACTCCAACTGATTCTGGAGATTATAAAAGCAAGCTTTCCATGAAGCGTTCCCAGTAATAAGCTACATACATGAAGTTTCTTTCAGCTGTTATGACGTAATGCAAAACTTGATTCAACTACAGACAGTCTTGCCTCCAGTGCTTTCAGTATAGTTTCTGCCTGTTAAGTGAATTGGAAAAATAGTTTCCCAGAAATATGAATTTACAAGACAAAACAAATCAACATCATAATGCTAGCTCAATGATAGCTACATAACTAGTATTGACCACAGGAGATCCATTACATTTCTGTTTTCAATCTTTACTCACCATCCTCACTAAAAGTAAGAGTTTACATAATGTTTGGAGCTTCAGTTAATTCTGACAACTAATATAGCGATGTAGTCCCACAACTATCCTAGAGTTATCTGACACTTGGCTGAAAGTTTCACTGTGTTCATCTTTTGTATTACAAGTTTAGCTTCTCTCAGAAGTTTTGTTCATGTGTTCTCTTCAGTACTGTCCTGGCTGCAAGATTATGGAATGATAGGAGCCCAGACTACAGGCTCAAAAGAAGGCATTTCCATAGTTAAAAATATTTTGTATCTCTGTTGTATAACACTAGAAAAATATTTAAAATACAATTATTTTTACTTTATGGCTTCAAACCAAGCTGATCCAAGAAATCCAAAAATGCATCAGTGAAAAGTTTGTTTGTAAAAACTGTATCTAGAGGGAAATTCTGAACTACATACACACAATAGGCTATAGTTAACTGTCTAAAAATGAAACATGATAATATGCATAAAAATTAAGATCAGTCTGGCTAAACTCATAGGTGATTAAGTGCGATTATTATTGATTTGGCTGTAAATCTTCCTCCTCAATTGTAGTCAACTCTGAATTATTTAAAATGAAATCTTACCCTTTCTATTGCCTCTTCTAAGCCAGCTCGACTTTCAAGAGTTAAAGGTTCATCATCAGTTACAGCTTGTTTTTCTGATGATCCTAGGATGTAACTAATATAGTAGAGTTACAGTTCACATGATTGTCATTCATAATGCAAAACAAGGAAACCAACTTAAAGGACCATTTAGCAATAAAAGTATGACAGTGACAGAGTGAAGTGCTGCAGTGATCAAAAAAACTCATGCTATTAATCACACAGTAAAATATTGATTTTTTAAAAATAAAAACAGAATTAAATCATACTAGTTTAAAAATTAATTTTTTCAGTTAAAATAAATTATGACAACTTAAAATCATAGAATATCAGGGTTGGAAGGGTCATTAGTCCAACCCCTTGCTCCAAGCAGAACCAATCCCCAATTTTTGCCCCAGATCCCTAAATGGCCCCTTCAAGGATTGAACTCACAACCCTGGGTTTAGCAGGGCAATGCTCAAACCACTGAGCTCTCTCTCCCTCGCTCCCTCCCTCAACTTATGTTAAGGTCTCAACTTACTGTGATCTATTAAAGTAACAGTAAGCTGTGAAGTTTTAAAGATTTCAAACCATTGAACTAGTGGAAGTATATCGGAACAGGTTTCAGAGTAGCAGCCATGTTAGTCTGTATCCGCAAAAAGAACAGGAGTACTTGTGGCACTTTAGCGACTAACAAATTGGTGCCACAAGTACTCCCGTTCTTTATATTGGAACAGTCTGCTGAAGTGCTAAACTACCTTTAACAGAGGTAGCCTCTTCTGCAGGTGCAGAGAACATTTTTTTCATTTCAGTTTTTCAAAGTTAAACTAGTTGGGAGTTGAAACACACACACACAGACAAGGACACTGTTTCCTCTTCTAACCTATGAATAAAAAACTAGGTATAAGAGAATGAGATAAAATGGTTAACCTTTCTGTAACTGTTGTTCGAGATGCATTGCACATATCCATTCTCATGTAGGTACGTGCGCGCCCTGAGCACAGTTGCTGGAAATTTCTCCCCTACTGGTATCCATCTGGTCAGCTCTAGTGCCCTATGCATGCAGTACCAAAGGGCACTGCCTACCCTGCTCCTTTTCAGATTCTTCTTGATGACCGCCTCCAAAGAGGGGACAGGGGGTGGGTCTTGGAATGGGCATGTGCAACATCTTGAAAAACAAGTTACGGAAAGTTAAGTAACCGTTTTTTCTTCTTTGCAGGTTTGCACATGTCCATTCCCACATAGGTGATTCAAAAGCAGTTATACAGGAGGTGGATTTGGAGTTTAAGGACAGGCTGACTGCAGAACTGCCTGGCCAAAGCCAGCATCCTCTCTAGCCTGTTGAATAATGGCATAGTGCATCATTACTACGTGACTGGACGACCAGGTCACTGCCCTGCAGATGACCTGAATCAGAACTTGCACTAGAAAAGTCACGAAGGCAGCTTGGGATCTTGTAGAATGAGCTGTAAGGATAGCTGGGGCCGGGATGTCCGAGTTTGTAAAATTCCCGGATACACAAGTTGATCCGTGAAGAGAGTCTCTGTACAGGGATGGAGAGACCTTTCGTTCTTTCTGCTATCATTATGAATAGTTGAGAAGACCTACGGAACAGCTTGGTCCTTTACACATAGAAATCTAAGACCCTCCAGGCGTCCAGCAAGTAGAGACGCTGTTCTTCTCTATTTGCATGCAGCTTAGGGTAGAATACCAGTGATTGTCTCAGTTCCACTGTAGTCAAGCAACTTTTGGAAGGAACTGGTGTGGCCACAGCTGTACCTTGTCCTTAAAGATTGTGTATGGGGATTCCAATATGAGGGCCCAGATCTCCGCAACTCTTCTGGCCAAAGTGATGGCCACCAGGAAGGCCACTTTCCAGGAAAGGTGTAACAATAAGCATGACGCTAATAGTTCAAACGGGGGCCCGGTGAGCTTTGACAGGATGAGGCTCAAGTCCCAGGCAGGATGGGATCTCTGGAGCAGGCCTTGATTAACCACGTGTAGAGATACAGAAAGACATTGACTCCCCACCCTTTTTTTGAAAAGCTGCTACCACTGCCACACATTTGATGAAAACTCTCAGGGCAGCCGACAGGCCAAACGGGAGCACCGGGAACTGGTAATAGGCTTGATTCGCTACAAACCTTAGGAAGCATCTGTGGCAGTGGAAGATTGAAATGTGGAAGTAAGTGTTCTTTAGATCAAGGATGGCATACCAGTCCCTTGGATCCAGCGAGGGGATGATGGAGGCCAAGGAGACCATGCAGAACATTAAGTTCTTGAGGTATTAGTCTAAAATGTGTCTGAGCCCACCTGTGACTTTGGGATTAGGAAGTAATGGGAGTAAGACCCCTTCCTTCTCATGTGAGCCTGAACTAGATTATGAGCTAGGGCTCCCACAGAAAGAAGGGATTGGACTTCCTGTTGCAACAGATGCTCATGAGAAGAGTCCCTGAAGAGGGACGGAGTGGAGGGGAAGATAGAAATTGGATGGTGTAACCCAGTTCTATTGTTAAGGACCCAGCGGTCCAATGTGAGCCGAGTTCAGGCACCCGAGAAGTAGGAAAGGCGGTTGGAAAATAAGGGGGGGTAGCTGGATCCAATGCAGGAGGATAGCAGTGCCAACCTGGAACATCTCCTCAAAACAGATCCCGAGTGCCTGGGTCCGGGTTGAGTGAGGCCTGCTGACAAAGACAGGGGAGGAGGTCTGCGTCTAAACACCATATTTTTCCTCCTATGTTGGCCCTGCGCAAGAGGCTGACAGAAGTAGCAGCCTGTCTTGTAGCCTATACTGCTTTCTTGACCCTGCTGGCACGTAAAGTCCCAAGGATTTCAAGGTTGCTTTTGAGTCCTTGAGGCCGTGCAGCCTGTGATCCATTTGCTCCAAAAAGAGTGATGTTCCCTCAAACGGGAGGTCCTGAATCATTTCTTTCACCTTTTTAGGTAGCCCCGAGGTCTGCAACTATGAACTGCTCTGCATTGTCACCACAGTAGCCATTAATCTGGCTGCAGAATCAGCAGCATGCAGAAAGGCACGAGCCAGTTTTCCCTTCCTTGACAAGGGAGGAAAACTCCTGCATGGAGTCCTGTGGGAGAAGGTCCTTTAATTTAATCATGGACTCCCACATATTAAAATCGTAATGCCCCAGCAAGGCTTGCTGGTTCGCTATGCAAAGTTGAAGACCCCCTGTGGAACATGCCTTCCATTCGAACTGGTCCAGTTTCTTTGGTTCCCTTGCTTTAGGCATTGGAGCAGTCTTTCCCTGGTGGTCCTTCTTATTGCAGCCACAACCACCAGGGATCCCAGCAAGGGCGAGAAAAAAGGGAATTCAGACCTCTTGTCTGGTGCAAAATACTTGTGCTCTGTGCACTTCGCTGTCAGAGGCAGAGAGGCAGGGGTTTGCCACAGTGCCTTGATCAGTTTCATGATGGCATCATGCAGAGGTAGGGCCACTCTAGAGGGTCCCACTGGTGATCAGATGTCCAGGAGTCTATGTGCAACCTCCTTGACCACCTCTACTTGGAAACTCAAGTTGGAGGCTACCCGCTTTCACAAGGAGTACGAGGATTTGTTGTTGTCTTGTGGATGGGAGGCCCCTGGTGTCACTAATGCCTTGTCTGGAGAGGATGCTAGGCAGACTGCAGAGCCTCTGTAGTTTCCTCAGTGTCCGCCAAGGCCCAGTTGGCTCCCTCCCAAGGCTCGGTACCGGAGTCTCCCTGCACGATGCCGGGGGTGCTCTCACCTCCGAAACAATGGAGTACGAGTGCCTTGAGGGGGTGCCATGAGGTAGGAAAGTCCTCAAGGGTTCCAAAAGGGCCACTGTATCGTCATGGACCTATGACCATGCTCCTGGTGGTACTGTGGAACACGGGGCCGTAGTATAGTACGAACAGCCCAGAGAGCCGCAATGTCAATTATGTCACAGAGGGGAATAGGATCTGACCTTCAAGTTTGACCAAGGCTCTGAGCTGTAGTACGGAGACCAGAGCAGTGTCGTGCCGCTTAGAGCCGGAGACAGTCGAGAAGGCAATCTTGTGGCTGATAACAGGAGCTTCCACCTAGACAGTGGTCACACCACCAGGTGAGATTCAGGGGGTGGCTCCCTGCCTCTCTGTGGAACTGGTGGTACAGAGTCTTGCTCCTCTGGGGATCCCAGTACCAGTAGGGTGAGATGGTCCCTGGCTGCTGTGAACGCCTCAGGAGTTGATGCACCGCAGACTGGCTAGTATGTTGTCTACTCTGACATTGCTGCTTTGTAGGTGTCAGAGCAGCTTGCTGTAGCATCGGACTTGCCAACACCTGATGCTGTGGTGCCAGAGGAGACAAGCAGTCCAGAGCGGATCTTGCTCTCTCCCTGCCTCCCTTCGATTTTGACACCGGAGACCTGGTCTTCTCTTGGTGCTTGCAGTACTACTTCTTAGGCACAGGGGGAGGGCAATAGGTGCCAAGAGTCCCAGGTCAATGCTCTACACTGAAGCTGAGGTGCTTGGTGCTGGGTCCAAGCGCAGCTCCGAAGCCAGTCTTTAAGGCTGCATCCATGAGGACCTTCAGTTGGGCCACTTGGTCCTTCTTGGTCTGCGACCTGAAGTGTTTGCAGATTTGGCAGTGGTCTTTCCTATGAGCTTCCCACAGGCACTTGAGACAACTCAAGTGTGGGTCGCTCAGGGGCATAACTTACTGCAGGTAGTGCAGGGCTTGAAACCCGCGATGCCCCGACACTAGCAAGGCAGACAATCCTGCAAGTTAAGTGCGGAGGCATCCGAGCTATCTAAAACTATAACAACTATTTACAATTACATATTTATGAAAGGCAATTTTCTCCAATTGGTTTAAGAGCAATGAAGGATTCCAGCCAACCATCATAGGCAGTAAGAAGGAACAGAAGGGAAATGGGGTCAGCAGGGTCCTTCATACCAGCATCATGTGCACGCAGCACCAGAGGGGTCTAGACCCATCTCGATGGATACTGCTAGGGGAAAAATTTCCAGCAACAGTGCTCAGGGAAAACACACACACACCTATGTGGGAATGGACATGTACAAGCGCTCAAAGAAGAACTGCTGGTTCTAAACTCATGAAGAACATGGTGACCAGAACAAATCAGATCACTTCACTAACTAAAGCTAGTACTTCCTTTGTTTACTAGGTTAGTTGTAAATGCAAAACTCTTAATAATAATTTCTTATGTATCCAACACATTTAAGGTAGTTTTATTTAACTAAAAGAATTCAAAAATCTATTTTGTGCATCTTAACTGAATTTGAATTTCCACAGAAATGATTAAATCACAAGTAAAAAATGAACTCTCTCAATACATTTATATTAAGCTATAACTGGTTAAAAATATAGATAGCGTATTCTCCTAGTTAGCAAAATGCACAAAATTTAGCATAAAGGCTATATTTAGTTGCAAAACAACATGCTTTAATGGTTAGCAACTAATGAGAATGAACCATGCCTTAGGAAAAGAATTAAAAGTACAAATACAAAACAAGATAAGAGATTTAAAATCAGTCCACACTGTTAAAGAATAACTTAATCCAGGATTTAGATACTGAAGAAAGTTTTAAATTAACTATTTAGCACAATGAAAAATGTGTTTCAAATACTGTAGCTATATCAGCACCTGAACTTCCGGCTTTAAGCACAAGGCCAATGCATCAGCACACCTAGATTTCACCACCACATTGTCATCCTGCTCACTTTGTCCTTGTGGTTAAATGGAACAAATTTTACTTAAGATAGATACCACAGGTCACTAAGAGCGAATGGATTCAGATCTATGTGCAATGTCTCTGGAATGAGATTGGAAGTAGAGGTACCTTCTGGCTGTGTTGGGTACCTAGTGTAATTTTATGCACTGGTGAGTTGCATTATATAAAAGAACACCCAAGATATGTAAATATCAGGTCTTAGGCAATATTATACTGTACATGGAATGTTTTCACAACTTAAGTGCTGTGGTATAGGAGACATTAACAGAGAACACTGCACTTGAAGAAAAGGAATTTAGAGGGGTAATCCATAACCTTCTCCAAATACCCACCCCCATCCTCACCCTAACAAGTTTTGCACAATTATCCGATTGCTAAAAGTGTTAGTAATGATCCCAAACTATTTGTCTCAATCTAAAAGGCAAAAACCAATTAGCATATTTATCTGACAACTTGGACCTTCAGGTCTCATCCTTACCTTTCAATAGAGTCAACATTGAAGCAAAATAAGTCTCGCTTATAGTCAAGATGTTTTGGGGTGCATCTGTAGATGTTCCCAAGGGTCATTGAACAGCCAGAACAGAACAAAGTTTCAATCATGCTGTAAGCAAATACGTAACCACTTCTTTAGAAAACATTTAAATTGATTCTAATTCATTCACTCCGACTCTTAGACTAGATTCACATACATCTTTGTTTCATTGTATTCCAAATATACAACCTTTGAACCCTAGCCATGATTTTAGCAAGGAACATTCCTCATCTCTATAGCAGAGCACATTAGACTATCCTGGATAAAACCGACTTCCAAACGGGTGTTCTGGTTTAGGTTATTCCTAACCCCCCGTCTCCCTCCCAAGCAGTATCTACGTTTTTTTGTCCTATTAGGCAAGATCCTTTGCACTTGCCCTATGCGGGCTTTTACAGGAGAGTTCGCCTATTAATTAGCCGAGATTTGTTGGGCCTTTTTGATTATGAACTAACTGAACAAAATTTCTTCCACTTTTGCTCCCGGGTTCAGATGCCCGCAGCGGGCACTTTTGAAGTCACCGAGCCACAAACCCTTCGGATTGGGAGAGTCTCTTCAGCAGCAAGGCCCAACAGCAGCGCCAACGCCGCACCTTCACCAGCCGTTTCAAAACCAGCCCTCAGCGGACCCCGGGACGGGACGGAGCGGGGGGGTCAGCTCGGCGCCGGCTCAAGCGGCGCCCCTGCAGGCTGACCCGGCCCGAGGCGGGGGATGCTCTGGGCCTACCCCAGCCCTGACTCGGGGGCGCCCGTCTCCCTGGCCGCCCCGGCTGCCAGAGCCCGCCCCGCGGTCACTCACCATCCGCACTCGCCGGGCCGGCTGGAGAGTTTCTGCTCCTTCTCCACCGAGACGTTGGGGGAGGCGCCTGCAACAGACAGACGGGGACCAACCGTCACGCACGGCCACGGGCCGCGGGCGGAGGGAAGGGGCTCGGACAGCGGCGGGGCAGGGGTTGGAGCCGGGCACGCTCCGGGGGACTCACTGCGCAGCAGGACGCAGCCGGTCTCCTCGTCGTTGGCCACCCAGCCCAGCGTGTCCCCCACCGGCCGCTTGCAGCCGGCGCACAGGAACACCATGGGCAGCTCCTCCTGCTCCTCCGGGCCCGCCGCCGCCGCCGCCGCCGCCGCCGCCCCCGGGCTGCTCGCCGCCTCCAGCAGCGACAGCGACGCGTTCAGCCCCGCGCCCGGCGGCACGTACTGCGCGCCCGCCATCCCCCGCCTTCAAACCGCCCGCTCCCAGCGCCGGAAGCGGAAGCGAGCCGCACGCGCGGGCGGGGACAAAGAGGAGCCCCGCCAGGAAAGCCCCGCCCCCTTTTCCTGTCTCCGAAGGGCGGGGACGGAGAAGGGCCCCGCCCTTTCCCGGCTCCGGCGCGTGCTGTGGGGGCGGGGCCGCTGTGCCCAGGGCTGGGGTCGGAGCGCGGCCCCTGTCGGCGGGGGCGGCCAGTCTCTGCAGTGCGAGGCGCGGGGAGGCTGCAGGGGGGTGCCCAGCACGGATTGTCCGGCCGAGGCTGCTGCTCGCCTCCCGCGCCTGCTTCCAGCCTGCTCGGGGCGAGTCCCACCCCGTGTGGGCTGGCTGGGGCAGGCCTCACCTTTCCCACCCTCACGTCTGCCACCCGCGGGGGGGGGGGGGAGTCTGCATCTGCTCTGTGTGGCCTGGCAATGGAAACCCCCTTGCGCAGCCACTGGGAGAGCTGTGGGCGCAATAGCCGGCCTTGCCTCCCTCTGCGCTGGTTTCTGCAGGCCTCCGCGCTGAAGAGTGGCTACTGGGATGGAGCACGGGCCTCCTTCCTCCTCAGCCAGCCTAAGGAGACTATGAACTAGGGGAGCTCTGCCCACTTCAGGAGCCGAAAGGGCCCTATCACCCAGCTCAATACCCAGAGCATGGCCAGAGGGACTTGCCCCCCGTCTGGCCAGATTAGCCAGCAAGACATTCCCGCATGTAATATACTGCTGCCAGCAGAGGCTGCAGCCCACCCCACCTTCTGCCACTATCAACTGGCACCTATGGGAGCCGTTGTGAAGAGGCTTCATGTCGTGCTGGAGAAGGGGAAAGCATTGCTGAAGGAGGGATGGTGGGCTGGAATGACTGATGGATTTGGGAAGGAGCAGCGTGTGAGATTGTGATGAGGTTTTTTGGGAGGGATGTTGTTTCACCCAGGTAATTTGTCTCTTGCCAAATATTAACAGCACTGGACAGACAGCAGTAAACCTGTTACAGCAGCATCTTTCCCAACCCTGCCACCTTCAGATACAAGGCTCCAAGCTCTTTCCACTACATTTGCTTCTCAGCTGTGCTCAGCAGCAGCCTTCAGGGAGGAAATCAATCTCCCGGGGTGGAAGGTGAATTTTGTGTGAAAAAGGTAGGAAGGATCTAAGGGCTTCTCTCGACTGGTAAATTTTGTCGATGGAACTAATGTCGACACGAAAAAAACAACAAAAGTTGCGAAAGTGAGTCTATAGTTGCTCCCTCTGTTGACAGATCGTGTCCACGTTCGGGGCACCATTGTCGACAACGTGAGCAATGCACTGTGGGTATGTATCCCGCAGTGCCTGGCAGCACCATCTGTTGCTAGGTGTTGTGGGAAGGCAAAAACGGAGTGCAGTGCATCCTGGGATGTGCAAAATGTCCCGTCCTGTACCACTTTGTGTCTCAGCGCTCCAATGGTTTCTGGCTTCCTTTCGTACCGTTCTGGCTTTCCTTTCATGCTGTTTTTCCATCTGTCAGTCAGTACTGCGTGCCAGCATCTGCAGTGAGAGAGGATGGATTCCACACTTCTCTCCTATGACTTGTTAACTGTCATGAGGACATCGCTCATGGCAGCAGAGTTACTCACAAAGTTACTGGCAGAGGATGAATCACAGGCACCCAAGTGTGATAAGAACAGCAGCTACTTATCAGTGCTTTTGGCATTCACAGAGCAGCTGCATACGGTAGACTGGGTCACTTTTGGGCTAGGGAAACAAGCACTGATTGGTGGGATCGCATTGTCATACAGGTGTGGGATGACGACCAGTGGGTACAGAACTTTAGGATACGTAAAGCAACCTTCATGGAGCTATGTGCTGAGCTGGCCCCCGACCTGCGGCGCAAGGACACTAGAATGAGAGCTGCCCTTTCAGTAGAGAAGCACGTTGCAATCACCAGGGGGATGAGGTGGGCGAGGCTTTCTTCCAGAACTAACAGAAGTTACTAGATTGCAGGCCCTGGTTCTCATGGGAGACTTCAATCACCCTGATATCTGCTGGAGAGCAATACAGCGGTGCACAGACAATCAAGGAAGTTTTTGGAAAGTGTAGGGGTCAATTTCCTGGTGCAAGTGTGGAGGAACCAACTAGGGGCAGAGCTCCTCTTGACCTGCTGCTCACAAACTGGGAAGAATTAGTAGGGGAAGCAAAAGTGGATGGGAACCTAGGAGGCAGTGATCATGAGATAGTCGAGTTCAGGATCCTGACTCGAGGAATAAAGGAGAGCAGCAGAATACGGACCCTGGACTTCAGAAAAACAGACTTTGATTCCCTCAGGGAACTGATGGGCAGGATCCCTTGGGAGAATAACATGAGGGAGAAAGGAGTCCAGGAGAGCTGGCTGTATTTTAAAGAATCCTTATTGAGGTTACATGGACAAACCATCCCGATGTGTAGAAAGAATAGTAAATATGGCAGGCGACCAGCTTGGCTTAACAGTGAAATCCTTGCTGATCTTAAACACAAAAAAGAAGCTTACAAGAAGTGGAAGATTGGAAAAATGACCAGGGAAGAATATAGATTTTGCTCAGGCATGCAGGAGTGAAATCAGGAAGGCCAAATCACACTTGGAGTTGCAGCTAGCAAGAGATGTTAAGAGTAACAAGAAGGGTTTCTTCAGGTATGTTAGCAACAAGAAGAAAGTCAAGGAAAAAGTGTGAGCCCCTTACTGAATGAGGGAGGCAGCCTAGTGACAGAGGATGTGGAAAAAGCTAAGGTACTTAGTGCTTTTTTGCCTCTGTCTTCAAGAACAAGGTCAGCTCCCAGACTACTGCACTGGGCAGCACAGCATGGGGAGGAGGTGACCAGCCCTCTGTGGAGAAAGAAGTGGTTCAGGACTATTTAGAAAAGCTGGACGAGCACAAGTCTATGGGGCTGGATGCGCTGCACCCGAGAGTGCTAAAGGAGTTGGCGGATGTGATTGCAGAGCCATTGGCCATTATCTTTGAAAACTCAGGGCGATTGGGGGTCCCGGATGACTGGAAAAAGGCTAATGTAGTGCCCATCTTTTAAAAAGGAAAGAAGGATGATCCAGGGAACTACAGGCCAGTCAGCCTCACCTCAGTACCTGGAAAAATCATGGAGCAGGTCCTCAAGGAATCAATTCTGAAGCACTTAGAGGAGAGGAAAGTGATCGGGAACAGTCAGCATGGATTCACCAAGGGCAAGTCATGCCTGACTAATCTAATTGCCTTCTGTGATGAGATAACTGGCTCTGTGGATGAGGGGAAAGCAGTGGACATACTGTTCCTTGACTTTAGCAAAGTTTTTGACTCGGTCTCCCACAATATTCTTGCCAGAAAGTTAAAGAAGTATGGGCTGGATGAATGGACTATAAGGTGGATAGAAAGCTGGCTAGATTGTCGGGCTCAATGGGTAGTGATCAATGGCTCCATGTCTAGTTGGCAGCCGGTATCAAGTGGAGTGCCCCAAGGGTCAGTCCTGGGGCTGGTTTTGTTCAATATCTTCATTAATGATCTGGAGGATGGCGTGGATTGCACCCTCAGCAAGCTTGCAGGTGACACTAAACTGGGAGGAGAGGTAGATACGCTGGAGGGTAGGAATAGGTTACAGAGGGCCCTAGACAAATTAGGATTGGGCCAAAAGAAATCTGATGAGGTTGAGCAAGGACAAGTGCAGAGTCCTGCACTTAGGATGGAAGAATCCCATGCACCACTACAGATTAGGGACCGAATGGCTAGGCAGCAGTTCTGCAGAAAAAGACCTAGGGGTTACAGTGGACGAGAAGCTGGATATGAGTCAACAGTGTGCCCTTGTTGCCAAGGAGGCCAATGGCATTTTGGGCTGTATAAGTAGGGGCATTGCCAGCAGATCAAGGGACATGATTGTTCCCCTCTGTTCGACATTGGTGAGGCCTCATCTGGAGTACTGTGTCCAGTTTTGGGCCCCACACTAGAAGAAGGATGTGAAAAAATTGGAAAAATCCAGCGGAGGGCAACAAAAATGATTGGGGACTGGAACACGACTTATGAGGCGAGGCTGAGGGAACTGGGATTGTTTAGTCTGAGGAAGAGAAGAATGAGGGGGAATTTGGTAGCTGCTTTCAACTACCTGAAAGGGGTTCCAAAGAGGATGGATCTAGACTGTTCTCAGTGGTAGCAGAAGACAGAATGAGGAGTAATGGTCTCAAATTGCAGTGGGGGAGGTTTAGGTTGGATATTAGGAAAAACTTTTTCACTAGGAGGGTGGTGAAGCACTGGAATGTGTTACCTAGGGAGGTGGTGGAATCTCCTTCCTTGGAAGTTTTTAAGGTCAGGCTTGACAAAGCCCTGGCTGGGATGATTTAGTTGGGGATTGGTCCTGCTTTGAGCAAGGGGTTGGACTAGATGACCTCCTGAGGTCCCTTCCAACCCTGATATTCTGTGATTCGCTGTGTGGAAGCTGGCAAATCCAGAGTGCTACCGCTCAGTTGCAAATAAATTTGGAGTGGGGAAGTCCACTGTTGGAGCTGTATTATTCCAAGTGTGCAGGGCAATAAATCACATCCTGCTGTGGAGGACTGTGACTCTGGGAAATGTGCATGAAATAGTGGATGGCTTTGCAGAGATGGGTTTCCCTAATTGTTGGGGCAACTGATGGCACACACATTCCAATTTTAGCGCCAGATCACCTTGCCTCAGAATACATCAATAGGAAGACATACTTCTCCATGGTGTTGCAGGCACTTGTGGATCACCTGGGGCATTTCACGGACATCAGTGCAGGCTGGTCTGGAATGGTGCATGACACACGCATCTTCAGGAACAGTGGCCTGTACAGAAAGCTGCAGGCGGGGACTTTCTTTCCAGACCACAAGATCACAGTGGGGGATGTGGAAATGCCCATAGTAATCCTGGGAGACCCCATCTTACCCCTTAAAGCCCTGGCTCATGAAACCTTACACAGGGCACCTGGACAGCAGCAAGGAGCATTTTAACAACAGGCTAAGCAGGTGCCACATGGAAGTCGAATGTGCCTTTGGCCATTTGAAAGGTTGCTGGAGGTGTCTCAGTGGCAGGCTAGACCTCACAGAGGATAATATTCCGGTGGTCATCGCCACATGCTGCACTTTGCATAATCTGTGTGAATCTAAGGGTGAAGTGTTTGCGCAGGTGTGGAGCACTGAGGCAGAGCGCTTGGCTGCATAGTTTGAACAGCCAGATTCTAGGGCTGTCAGAGGAGCCCAGAGGGCTGCTATTAACATCAGAGAGGCTTTGAGGAACCACTTTGACAATGAGGGGCAGTAACACGTCTGCTTTGGAGTTGCTTCCCTGGTGCATTCATGTACAATTTTGGGGCCCTAGATCCATGCAGCAAAATGCTTTAGAAGCCTGTTCCCGAGAGTGAATTGATTGCTATATGCTTTTGTAGAACACAGAATAAAAATGCTGTACCATTAAATACCTTAGCCTTTACTTATTGTTAAAAAGGGTAAAACCTCACAACTGTGTGTAGCTCCCGTTATCGTTGTCCAAGCTGTGAGAGGGGGTGGAGTGATGGGGAAACTCAGGAGTGCTGTGAAGTGAAAAGGAATGTGTGGGCATGGGGGGCCATAGGCGGGTTGGCAAAGAATTGTACATGTGCTGCAGTGGAGGTCGACCACGGATCTGCTCAGTCTGCAGCTATATCAAAGACCTGAGCATCTCTGTCTGATCCTGCATAACTTTTATCATCCGTTCTGTCGCTTGCCTAGCAAATGCTGCATTGGCTTCCTAGCAGTCTGCATTCCCTGATGTGTCTGTCATCGTGCTGCAGCACCTCCATGAACATGTCTTCTGTGCTGTGTCTCGACTTCTTCCTTATCTGCCGAAGCCAGTTGGCAGGGGTACATGGTGTGTTCCTAAAGGTCTCAACTGCTGAGGGCAATGCACAGAAGAGGGATTGTTACATTCCAGCAAATGATTGAAACATTTCAGTAACAAGGGCCTTTTGGAACTTAGCAATCACTTTCTCACTGACTCTAGGCACACAGCTCCGTGAGCACCCCAGTCATAGTGAGTGTCGGGAGTGGGGGAGAAGGCGGTTGTGCATATGGACAAAACTGTCATGGCTTGCAGGGCAGCTTTGCAGGGAACTCATTCTAAAATTATCACACACTTTTTCACAGGCAGCCAACCTGCTTGCTGACATCTCACTGCTGTGGGTGAGCAGGGAAACCAGGGCACAACTACTGCATGCTTTCACCCCCGTCTATATGCAGCTCAGCTGTATGCCACTTTGGTCCCAGCTCCAGTGATTGCTGAATGGCGTGGTACAGTTTCCTACAATGTGGGAAACTAACAAGGCTGCAATCCCTTGGAATCTGCGGCGGAGGATTAACAAGTACCTCTTGGAAACTTTCCAGAGTCTCGCTCTGGAGGATTCCCTGCAGGTCTCGATGTCCATCGACACCTTGCTTGGCCATGCAGATTAGCTACACAGGGCAATGTCCAGCTCACATAAAACACTATCTACTTTTCGATTCCCTACACAAACCACAGCAACTTACCCGACATCTCATCTGCTTCCCGCTCCCCATTGAGCACTTCTGGAGTGGAGAAAAGTTCCTGGCTGCGTGCCCCACTGAGCGACCCCAGTGGGAGCTCCACATCCTCTTCTACCTCCACTTCTTCATCCAGAATATCAGCCTCTGGGTTACCCACCCTTTGTGCAGCCTCCAAAGTATCCACGGGGCTATCAGCGATGGAGGTGGGGTCACAACCGAGGATAGCATTCAGCTCCTTATAAAAGGAGCAAGTCTTAGGTGCACCACCGGAGTGATGGTTTGCCTCCCTTGCCTTATGGTATGCATGCCTCAGCTCCTTTATCTTCGCTCTGGACTGCTGCGTGTCCTGATCATAGCCCTTTTCGCACAAGCCTCGAGAAATTTGCCCATATGTGTCCCGATTCCTATGGTTCAATCGCAGCTGCAACTGAACAGACTCCTCTCCCCATATACTGATCAGATCCAACAGCTGAGCAGTGGTCCAAGCGGGAGCCCATTTGGTGAGATAGCCAGCCATGCTCACCTGGGAGGCCAGCAAGCAGGAAATGAGATTTAAAATTCCTGGGGCTTGCAAAGGGGAGGGGTGGGTTGGCTGCAGGGCAGCGGAGTTCAAACCACTAACCAGAGCGGCAGCATGGGAATTGTGGGACGCTTTCTGGAGGCCAATAAAATCGGGGAAAAAAGGCTTGGTGTTTACAGTGGCTGTTTGTTGACAATAAAGAGAGGGGAAAAGATAAAAGTCTCTCAGAGGGGTGGAAGTTTTTTGTTGCCAAAACTGAGCTTTTTTTTTCTCTCTCTCTGACAAAAATCCCATTGCAGTGTGTATGCTATCACTGTTTTGTCGCCAAAAGACAGTTTTTGGCGACAAAACTTGCCAGTGTAGACAAGCCATAAGGTTGTAGCCATTCCTTAAGTGGGTCCAGGAGCAGAATGGGAGCCACTGGAGGAAAGCAGGGAGAAGTGAAGGAGCTGTGAGCAAGCCATTGGGAGGGTTGTGAGAGGGAAACATTTTTCAAGTTTTTCCTCCAAATAAGCTGGCATTTGGGGGCTGATGATGCAATATAAATTTTAGGTTATTTTCTCTATTTTCCCTTCTAAGCAGAGTGTAAGCTAACATGCACTAGAATGCACATAGAAATGGTGACCTCTGACTTATTTGAAGAAAGGACCATGTGAAAAAGTGTGCACGGATCAAACTGCTCAGTGGGGCAAGAGCCTTATTATTGGGTGGGGAAAAACAGGCCTGACAGAAGAAAACCAAGTTAAAAGGAACACACAACTTCAGAATCAAACTTTTGAATTTTGATTTTGCTTTCTCTTGTACGAACTACTTTACTGTAACTAAAGATGTTAGCGGGAAAATAATTCTCTTTTTTTTTTTTTTGCATACTTCAAGCAGTTGATACAGCTTTGTTGAAAGTCATTTTCCCTACTTCTTCTTCTCAGTCAGTTTCCCCTGTTTATATGGGTCTTTCACAATGCAGCAGGAGAGAGAAAACATCTTAAAGATAGGACAGTTATGACTAAACTCACAAAAACTAGTAGGGAGATTCTCAGGGAGGAAGAATGGATCAGTGGTTAGAGTTCTGGCCTGGGCTGTGGGAGGTGTGCATTCAATTCTTGCTCTGCCACAGACTTCCTGTGTGACTCTGGGCAAGACACACACGGTATGCCTACACTACAGCACACAGCTGTGGCACTGTGGTTGCGACACTGTAGTGTAGACTCTTCCTACATCAAGAGAAAGAGGTTTTCCATCAATTTAATTAATCCAACTCTCCAAGATATGGTAGCAAGATCAATGGAAGAATTTCTCCCTCGACCTACTCCGGTCATCAGGGTTTATGCTGACCAAGCTAGGGAGTGCTCAAGGCATGACATTTTTCACAGCCCCGAGCAACTTAGCTAGGTTAATCAAGTATAGACCAGGCCGTAGTCTTTTTACCCCAGATCCTCAAAGGTATTTAGGCATCTAACTCCCATTGATTTCAATTGAAGTTAGGAACCTAAATATCTTTATGAATCTAGGCTTCAGTTATTCATCTGCAATATGCAGATAAATGTTATTTCTCTACCTCTCAGGGTGTGTTGTGAAGATGAATGCATTAAAGATTGTGAGGTGCTCAACTACTGTGGCGATGGGGACTATACAAGTATGTAAGATAAACAAGTAGCTGTAGTACTTTTGAAACTGACAGATTTAATTTTAACTAATCTGCCTCCTACTGCTGTATTTGTGATTCCTGCTTCAGGCTGACAACAAATGCTCCTCTGCAGTCAGTCTGTTTTAGAGATAATTGTAGAGACCCTATGCTACACAGATATCAAAAGGAGAAATCTGGCACTATTCAGAAATCACATTTAGTCTCTAGCAAACTCTTATCACCAAATATTGTGTCTTTTGAGATGAAGTTTTCTGGGACCTTAGCCTGAATAAACAGCCATCTCTGATTAGGATAACCATGATGTACGGTTTAGTTCTCAGGAATACATTTAAAAAGTGATGGAGGATCTGTCTTCCTGTTAATGTTTGGTAATTTCTCTTCTAATAAAATGGTTTTGCATATGCACGTGTGTTTGTGTAGGCATTGCAAAGATTACTGTTGAAAGCACCGAATCTCTTCTACTTACATCCTGCTGGGGGTCTATTTTTACATCATTTGATGGGGGTGGCTGGTGTTAAGGCAAATCATTTAAAATATTTGCTACAAAATGTCCAGCTGTTCCAATACTGGCTTTTATTTAAGGAGTAATTTATTAGGCCCTCTTAGGGTATATGTGACAGAGTCATGATTAATTTTTAGGAAAGCTCTTTTCAGTGGGTCAAGAATCTGTTTCATCTGAGGGCTTCACTGATGCTAGTTACTCATGGGGAATAGTTTATAAGTCATTTTGTCTTTTGTCCATTCTATTACTGTTTATTTGACATCCATGTCAATACAAAGCAGGGTGCAAAATAGCTAGTACATAATTGCCCCCCAGCCACAGATGTTGCTATTAGGTGTCTGTCATAGTCAGACATTCATTTCTGCTAAATGCTATCTAAGCAGTCCTTGAGTTGCAGGTTCTGAGGACTACCAGAATGATTTACACAGGCATCAGTTATGCAATCTCTATATGAGGACACTGAAGTGTCGTCGAAAATAAAAAGAGTATTAGATTGGAGTTCCGAGCTGATTGAAATGGCTATCAGAACAAACTCATCTGAGTATTATTGGTCTTATGAATATTACTGGGACTATTTGGATCCAGTTCCTGTAGATGAAAGGAAGTTGAAGGCTAATAAATGTAAGTATTGCATAGTAACAGCTGCTGATCTAGTATGTTAAGAGTTAGATAAGAACAAAATATGTTGAATAAGCTCCCTTAATATCTTCACTATCACGTCTCTTTGTAAGACTATAGTGGGTTATATATGCATAATTTGTATAAATGACCCTCTGTATTTCCATACACAACACTTATTAGGTTCTAATGGTAGTTGATACTAATACTGCAATGTTATTTCATATACAGTATATATATTTGAGAAAGATTTTGATATTAACTCATCTAATTGGAAAGATTTTTTTAAAACAATTTACTAAATGGAAGCCTATTCTGAGATGTTAATCAGTAGTTTGTTGTACTTCTAACTGTTTGCATAATAGAGTAACAAAATAATCTTTTGTTACTCTATATTGATTTTTTTTTTGTCAGCAATAGTGGTTTTCTTCATGGAATGCCAGGCTTGCATTAAAATTTACATAAGGTTTTAAGATCTTAATGGAGAAAAGTTAAATTTTGGTTAATCAGTAACAACAAGAAGCTGAACACGCACACTTTATTCCTTTTATCTGACATTCATCTCTAATCATATTGATGTTTATTACCATAACAAAAATAATGCATTATAATGGACATCATTGGGTGCTGTGCAAACCTAAGACCAAGTGCTTGTATGAATCATATGTACAGTATGGCCATGGAAGGAGATTCCTTTAGCCTTTGATATTTATTTTCAATTGATGAAGAAATAAGATGTCACTCATTCCATCCAATTATAATAACTCCACTTAGAGAAAATTAGAATTTCCATTTTGAGTGTAATTAATATTAATGAAATCTTAAATTACTTAACATGATAGGTCAAATTCATTTCTAGTGTAACTCCATGGCTTCATCTTATGGAAGCCAAAGGATAAATTCACCAGGGATGAATTAAAAACCAATATGTTTCAGACAGGTGGAATTTATGGTTAAGTGACAAAAGACAAAATTACATTATTGGTTCCTGTTTAACTGTTACCAAAGAAATGTTAGAATATATACAAGTACAATATTAAAGGTTCAAAAAACTTCAGTCAATGATCTAGACTACAAAGAATAAATTATAGTCTTGAAAGATTTTTGCTTATTTGTATAACAGACATACAAGAAACATTCTCTATAGTGCAAAGTAATTGATAATATTGAAACTAACATCTGAAAAATCCTGGGGTTAACCTCCAGGTGGAGGAGAGCAATGCTTGGTGCACCTGGGAAGGGCTGGGGAATAGGTGGCTTTACATCTGTTTTCTGAAGACTTCTCTCCTGAAGACTTTAGGGACTGCTGGAGGCTGAACCACCCTTGCACAGAATAGAGAACTGCTGTGACAGACTACTTAGGATATAGCAAGATACTGGCAAACTGTATTGAATTAATTTAAACCTTAATGAATTAGGTTTAATACCTTTGTGTACATTGTATTAAAAATGCAATAGTGTATGATTCTTGTGGAATTATATGGTACCTTCTCTAGTAGGGAGGGGGATGCCAATGTATTTCCTCTGTTATCAGCCCTTTGAAGTGACCCCTCTGGAGAGGTTTGTGTAGACCTCCAGGGGCTAACAGACAAAGAAAGGCTTTTTGGATAAATAGCCTAGTTTTAAACTGGCTCAGGCCTTTCATCCTGCTCTAGCAAATGGACAAGACCCCTGGTCCACAAAGGACCCCAATCCTTAGGGTAGGGTTGGATGGTCTGTGTGCTTGTTCTGAGCTGGAGCTGTGATGAACTTGTAACCACAAGGAATCTCCTTTGGTGAGGAAACTAAAGGAGTGCTCCTGCTAGGATCCCTGTTAAAGTGAACTGTGGTAAACATATTAGCATATGTGTAGGGTCTTTTATGGTTTTTAATATTTTCTCTGAAATGCTTTTTACCTTAAGAATAAAGTAGGCTTGCATAGGAAGTGCTGTGGGGTAACTTATAAGTGTAGCAATTATACCTGTTAATCTATAAAGAGAAAGAAAACAAGTGTGTGAGCAACTCTGTGCTGGGAATAACACAGTGAAGGCAGGGATGCATGTATCCACTCGAGAGGCAAGAGCTAGGGAGATGAAAGCCTGAGAGTGGATGCCCTTGCTGGACCACCGGGCAGTTGCCCTGGTCTGACACAGCTACTAACTTGTTGGCAGAGAATGGTCCTCAAGGCCCCATTGTGCTCTGGTCCTGCCTTGGAAAGGTCACTCTGCTCGTGCTGGAGGGATGGGCAAAGTTGAGGATTACCTTAGACTAAAGGAACTCTCAACTGCTGCCATAAACCAGCTGTAAGTCCCCTTTGCACAGCTGTATCAGCAAAAATGGGACAGTAGAGCACCCAATTTGAAGCCAATGGGCCTCGTATGCAGGATTATATTAAGCACAGGTTTAAGTGCATTGCTGCATCTGAGCTTCAGTCTCTTGTGAGATGTCATAATATCACTAGTTTTCTATTCGCCAACGTTCTAGAGTGGACTAAACCTGAATTTTCAACTTCAAACAAAGCAAAAAAGGAAATAAGCAATTTTTTTCTCCTGTGCAGGTCAATTTTAATGCTTTTGTTCCTTTGGTCCAATATTAACATTACAGGGCTGAGCTTCTCTTGCTGATGAATCTGAAGCCAGCTATGAGGACAAGAGGAATGATGCATCACTTCAGAGAATTACTCAAAGATTTTTCTTTCTATTAATAACATTGGGCAGTTTTACCCATTTTTTACTAAATAATAATTAAGCGGACCCTGTAATTGAGTTATAAAAAGGCAGGTGAAAAATATAGTTAGAATAAAATCTGTTAAAGAAAAGAAGAAAATCCCAATTGGTGAAAGGCTGAAAACAGGAAATGTCAACTGTATATCTCCCAAGTTCAAATACCACCTTGAGATCCAGAGTGATATTATCCTCCATTACATATGTAAATTGTTGCACCTTGATTGGTTCCAGTGAGCTCCATGAACAGTATCTCTTATTAAAGTTGGACAATCCCCTCTAGTTCTGGTTTGTGCTGAGTTTTATGACTCCAAACCACCAGATGCAGTTCACACTGTTTTTCATCATTTCAAGCCCTTGAGGTTTGCTTGGAGTATGAACACGGTCTCTCCCAATACAAGAGCCTCCCTCCTTACTTTAAAGACTTACTGGGGAGAGAGGCCAGGCCAGTGCTCTACAATCCCCGCTTTGCAGTCTAATATTTCTGGGGCACTGTCTGGCTTGTTTATCACATGTCTGGCATCTTCAGGTGCTGTAGATGGCTGCTTCCCCAACTTTAGTCTTCAGGGGGCTGCATTATAGGTGTTCTATACCTCCTCAGAGCCTGGCAAAGGTCTTTTGAAGGAGCTGTACAGCATCCTGAATCTGAGTCAAAACTCAGAGCCTTGACTCCACTTGGCAATTCCTTCTTTAAACCTGGGTTGAATTTTGCTTTCAAAATGAAAACCAAAATGAGTTGAAACTCTAGTAGGCTTGGAATTTTCTTACCATCATTTTGCACCATCCTGTTAGTCAGTGACCCAAATCTAGTTAGTGTGGCCAAATCTCAACTGCCTGATAGGAATCCTAAATAGGTGAGCTCTAACTTTAGATTAGACTAGATTAATAGGGAATAAAATGGGTAGCCCGGTAAATTAATTTATGACTAATTGCTGATACATTCCAGGTGTTTTCAGTAGAAGCACATAATCCTACATAGAGTTTATTTCAATAAACGTCAGTTTTTTGTTCTTTGAGGTAAACATTTATTTTATCTTAGTAAAACATTTGCCTGTTGAGTCAATGACCCTTGTTTTTCACCTCAACAGAAGTTAACATCTGCTTATAAATTCGTTACACTTCACAGATGTTCTGCCCCTGGCACCTCACGATATTAAGGCTGAGTAGCACAGTTCCACACTGACCCCAGAAGAGAGTAGCCAGTCCTAGAAATGCCATCTAAATATTAAAAACACACTTCTGACGGTCAAGCACGTGCTAAAGCTACTTGAAAGCTACTGTACAGAATTTTCCATTGGACTGACACATTGATGTCGCTTGTGAGCCTAGCACTTTTCAACAAGCTGTTCCCTCCATCCTTAGACTCTGAAAGGTCAATTTTAAAATTCCTGGCTAGCAAGAGTTTAAGGATCACATTCCATCCTTTGAATGCATTCACAGAGCTCCTGTTGAGTTCAATAGATATTGTGCTCATACATCCAAGGGCAGAATTTGCTTCATAGACTGTTAGGCTGAGCAATATGAGTGCAGTTTTCCTTTAAAATAACAGGTGCATACACTGGAGTTCTGAGATTCAGTGGTAGGAACTGAGTTTGTAATCTGCAAATGGATAAAATTCTCAAAACCTTCTTATGTGTAATATATTGCTTTTCCAAAGATACATGGAGTGCTGGTCACATTAGTGATTAGAGCAGGGGGCTAGAATTAGGATTGCTTTATTTCAGGGATCAGCAACCTTTGGCCCGCGGCCTGCCAGGGTAAGCCCCCTGGCGGGCCAGGCTGGTTTGTTTACCGGCCGCATCCGCAGGCTCGGCCAATCACAGCTCCCACTGGGCGCGGTTCGCCGCTCCAGGCCAATGGGGACTGCGGAAAGCAGCGGCCAGCACATACCTCAGCCCACGCCACTTCCTGCGGCCCCCATTGGCCTGGAGTGGCGAACTGCGGCCAGTGGGAGCTGTGATTGGCCAAACCTGCGGACGCGGCAGGTAAACAAACAGGCCCAGCCCACGAGGGGGCTTACCCTGGCGAGCTGTATGCCAAAGGTTGCCGATCCCTGCTTTATTTCATTCCCAGATTCATATTGCAAGCCACTGTATAGTGTCTTTGGACAGTCACTTAATCAAGTTGTGCCTCAATTTCCCCATCATGAATAGCGATAATACCACCATTCAGTGGTAATGTAAAAAAAAATTAAATGGTATAAAATGCTTTGAGATCATCAGTTTTATCTGCACATTTTTCATTTGATACTCTATCACTGATGCTGCATGCTTCTTTTTTAACAGATTCAATTGTCATAGCCTTTTGGGTTGGGCTTGCTGCATTTGTGGGGTTTCTGTTCCTTATATTGCTCTACATGTCCCGATCTGGGTCAACACCAGTCAAGTAAGTAAGGCTGTTATACTGCAGATGATATGTTTAATTCACGTTATAATCAGCATGTAACACTTGTTCACAGTTTCAGGGTAACTGCACTTGTATCCCACCTCTGTCGCACTCCAGGGGTGCCCAATGAGGTCTCAGGTTTCCAGCTGTCACTAGTCTGAGCAGGGAACCTTATCCCACTTCCTTCAGCCTGGAATGTAAAGACTGTACAGCCCCCCCGACATACTCTGTGGTATCCTCAACAAGTCAGTCTACCTAAATGCCAGCACCTGGTCTGTGCTTTCTCTCTGAGAACAATGCCCAGTGTGTACCAGCAGTTACAAGTATCATGCAGCTCTTCCAAAGCAAGATACATTTATTCACACGGCAAAACCATTAGAGACAACACATAAAAACCACCACAAGTTCTACATGCTTACTAAACATACCTGAATCACTCACCTTCCACATGGTGAGTCTGGTAGGCCAACATCCCTTCCAACCCTTCAGCAAGGTTTGGGGTCTGCTTAGGACCAAAGGTCCTGTCCATTTGCTGGATCAGAAGGAAGACCGTGATTCCTTTTAACCTCAGCCTTTATATATCCTTCGTCTCTGAAAACCCACTTTGAGTCAGTACATGCAAGAACCACCTCTAGGGGATGGTACGTCGGAGGCTGTTTACAGTTTAAGTGGCTCGCCTTAATCACTCCCCACTGGAGACCTGTGGTAACCCTCCACCATAGAGCAGAACACTATCATACTAAACCATTCATAAATTTAATCAAACGGTCCCCAAAGATACTGCATGGGTTGCAATATCCGTCACAACCCTGACTCACCTTGAAATGACAGAATGACTACATTCTTAATTATATATATCAGTGCATAAAGCATGACATGTTTTTCTATTAGCTGGCCTATGGAAGGGATCAATCAGTTCTCAGTCCAATGTTATTCAATATTTTTATCAATGGTCTGGAAGAAAATATAAAAGCACAACCAATAGTTTGCAGACAAGACAAAGATTGGGAAATAATGGAGAATAGGCCACTTGTTCTGAACCATCTGGATTGCTTGATTAGCTGGTGCAATCATATAATTTGCATTTTAATAAAGCCAAATGCAAAGTCATATCATGCAAACAAAGAATGTAGGTCATATGTACAGGGTGGAGAACTATATCCTGAAAAGTAGCATCTGAGAAGGAGTTAAGAGTCATAGTGAACAAACAACTAAACAAGGGTTCCCAGTGTGATGCTGTGGTTAAGCATTTGTGATAATGGAGTGGATAAACAGGGAAATATTAAGTAGGAATATGAAAGTGATATTACCTCTGCATACAGCATTGCTTAGACCATGTTGCAGGTTGAGCCCACAGTCACACCTGTGCACCCCCAGCCATGGCTGCACAGTCTAGTGGTTGGAATCAATCACTGCACCCAGGCTCAGGGCTATGCAACCTACCAGCCAGAGTCAGTCACCATCAGGATGGACCACCACCTCATGGTGGGCAGCAGCCAGGATAGCAGGACCCAGGCCCTCCCTCTCCACCGAGTCCCAATCTAGGGCCCTGTCAGTGGCAGGGTTGCCTGTCACCAGCTCAGCAGGGATCTGGCTGAAACACACCACGCTAGCCTCCAGTTGTCCAACCAACTCCACACAAAGACTCCCTGGGTTACTTCCTACCCACTTCTCTGCATCTCGTGGCTTCATAGTTCCCCCAGTTCCCTCTCCCTCAGTTGCGTCCAGACCCTGGGGGGTTGAGGGTTGCTGTCAGCTAGCTGGCCTCTGTGTTGTGAAGTGCCTTCAGCAGGAGCGAGCAACACACCTCCTTCCCCTACAGCAGACCACCCAGACTGAGTCAGGCTGCTCCCTCTGATGCTGGTGTAGCACTTTGAGCATGTCCAGTAGGTCTGTGGGGCCTGGCTTCCTCAGACCACAGTGAGGGGTTAACCCCTGCAGTCCCAGTGCAGAGTATGCACGCCCCATCACACACACACCCTTTTAAGAGGGTGTCCAGTGATGGCCCCTCTTCCTCATCTTCCCCTCCTACCTGGGAAAAGAAGTCTGCATTTGTGTGGGCCTTTCGGGGTTGGTGAGTGACCTGAAAGTCATATGGCTGGAGTGAAAGGTACCACCTCATGACTCTGGCATTGGTGTCCTTCATACTGTTAAGCCATCAAAGTGGCGCGTGGTTGGTGACCAACTGGATGGTCCGTAATCAGTTGGACGGGTTGCTGTGAAATTACTTGAATCACTTGCCCACCATAACCTTTGTTTTCCAGAAGCTGGGAATGGGTGATAGGGGATGGATCACTTGATGATTCCCTGTTCTGATCATTACCTCTGGGGCACCTGGCACTGCCACTGTTGGAAGACAGGATACTGGGCTAGATGGACCTTCGGTTTGACCCAGTATGGCTGTTCTTATGTTCTTATAACTGGAGCTGAGTGTTGCCTCTGTAGTATTCACAGTCCTGGTCAGCCTGCAAGTGAAAGGCTGCATTTTAAATTGGGTTTACTCATTAGTAGCCTCTGATGCTCAAAGGCCTGATTTTGTCACCCTTACTCACTTTGGGTAATTCCTTATGTATGAGATGTCCCATTTCAAAGGGACTGCTTGCAGAACAAGGTACTACTTGGTGTTAGAGTCAGGTTCTGAATTAGTGACACAGCAGAGCATAATAGCTTTCTCAGTCTCATGAGCCTGTGTGACATACTAGGATACACTGAGAGAGATCACAAATGGACTCATGTTAGCATAATGCAGTTCATCATTTGAGTAATTTAAAGCTAGACTTGACAAAGTAGGGGACAATTGCTTCCCTGGTGGTCTAGTGGTTAGGATTTGGTGCTGCCACAGCCTGGGTTCAATTCCCGGTCAGTGAAAAGTGATTTTACATCAAAAAAATGTAAGTTTTAGTGGACAGGGTACTGGACTCAGATTCAGAAAACCTGGGTTGTATTCCCAGCTGTGTCACTAACCTGTTGTGTGACCTTGAGCAAGTCACCTTACCTTTCTGTAGTTGCTAAAGTAGCTCAGTTGGGAGAACTTTAGACTGAAGATCTAAAGGTCCCTGGTTCAATCCCAACCTTTGGCATGCCCTTACATCCCTCTTTGTGCAGTGGTGGCTTGTTTTCTGGGAGTGTAGTGGTTCCTTTAGTGGGGGAGGTTTAGGTTGGATATTAGGGAAAAAAATTCACTAGGAGGGTGGTGAAACACTGGAATGGGTTACCTAGGGAGGTGGTGGAATCTCCTTCCTTCAAGGTTTTTAAGGTCAGGTTTGACAAAGCCCTGGCTGGGATGATTTAGTTGGGGATTGGTCCTGCTTTGAGCAGGGGGTTGGACTAGATGACCTCCTGAGGTCTCTTCCAAACCTGATATTCTATGATTCTATGAACTCTCCAGGAAAAGTAGGAGGACTAGGTGATCTAGCCATTCATTTCCATCTCTAACCTCTGTGACTGTGACATAGACCAAACGAAAGCAATGCCCATTGACACATAGCACTGATTTGTTTAGTGGGGTTGTAGACCTAACATTATTGGAGATTTTGAACTTTGCTTAAGTTAAGTTTTTATTTGATGCAGTCCATATTTAGTTTACTTTGCTTGCTGCTGGTTTCTTTGAGCAAACAACTTTGTGTAAACACGGATGAATCTGGAACGCTGTTCCCACTGCTTTTCATAAGCTGATCAGGAGGCAAAGAAATCAGCCCAGCCGTTGAGAGAGGTTCCAGATTAGGTCACAAACAAGCAGACACAAACAATAGTATAATATAGTAGTAAAAGGGAGTAATAATACAGTCTAATATGGGGGGGAGGGATAGCTCAGTGGTTTGCGCATTGGCCTGCTAAACCCAGGGTTGGGAGTTCAATCTTGAGGGGGCCATTTAGGGATGTGGGCCAAAAATTGGGGATTGGTCCTGCTTTAAGCAGGGGGTTGGACTAGATGATCTCCTGAGGTCCCTTCCAACCTTGATATTCTATGATCAGCACGCTAAGGCCTTTGGGACATTAACAAAAGGTAACAACAATACAAAAAGGCAGCTTTCCCAAAGAAACTGCAAAGCAGGAGGCAAACTAATTTCCAAATAAGACATAAATAATACAAGAAGCATATCCAACATAAAATTACATGGTTACAGAGGCAAATTCCCTTTAATTTACTGTGCCTAAAGAATTGGCAGGAGAAATTGTATACAAGTAATATTCTCCCAGGAAAGAGTGATTCCTCGTTGTAAACAGAGTACTTGCAAGACTTACACAGAAAAGACTAAACATTAGGTGAGCTTTTATACTGTGCCATTGAGAGAGAACACGTAGGACATGTATTGTGCAGTATTACAATATTGCCATATTAATCTCTAGTGTAACTAGTATTTCCAATGGAACCCATTGAAAGTGCTGTGGTAACCAATTAAACCCTAGGGGCATTTTATACAAACTATAGGTGTCAATAACTGCAAGGAACACTGGATGATGGATTGTTTATTTAGAGTTTGAAGTTCATCTTCTGTATTGTTTTTCTAGATGTTAGAACATACTGTAAGAAATTTTAGGAACAGGAGAGGCTATCCAGCCCAACACACCTGCCCTTTTTTGATTTACGTTCTACCTGTTTTCATTCTGTTTCACCATATGCTCCAGTTATTTCCAACTATCACAAGAATTGGTAACGCTAAGGACAAAGATCCTCCTGAGGCCACTGCTAGATCATTAGGGTAAGGTTAAAAAATTTGCCACTAGCTAGGAGAAAAGGTAGCAGAAAACATTCTTTAGGGCACAAGTCCAGCAACTGGATTGGTGTGACATACCCCTTTACCTGAGTGGGGCTCTGTTGAAGTCAGTAGATATCTCCACATAGGTGTAGGTTTGCCTGCATGCTGTCAGTTGCAAGATAAGGGCCTAAAGCTTCTAATTAATACAGAAATGTTCTCTCTCTGTGAGAAAAAGTAGATATTCAGGGCCTTGCAGGCTGGTTTCCCAGTGGAGATGAAATCAGTGATATGGCACCTCGGTATGCATTAAGAGTAACTTGTTTTATTTGCACATATACATCAGTCCTGGAACAGAGGTGGTCAGACAGTTTTCAGGGCAATCCCTTCTTTCAGGAATCTCTGCCCAACCCCAAAGCCAAGTTCCCAGGGGGCAACCCTGCCTCAAGAATTTACTCTAATCAGAGATGAAGGGAAATTCTTGTGTTACTTGCACAGCTCCCTCTACCCAGAACAAAAGTTAACAACAACACTGCATGTCTTCCCAAGACCAAACGTTTACTTGCGCACTAAGGAAAACGGTCTTATAAGACAGCACTACCTGCAATAACAATATTTTTAAAGAGTGGTGCAGTCCTGAAAGGGAATTGTGTAGGAGGAAAGTGGTACTGGGGAACATCAAAAGGTGACATAATGTTTCATTCATATTAACCACAAAACATCATTGATTTTATTACTAAAGTGTCATGAACAATTTCACTGTTTTTAAATATTAAGGGCCTGATGCTGCAATTGCCAGCTCATGTGCGGTCTGACTTCAGTTGGATTCAGCAGATGCAGCAGCAGGCCCTTGGTTGTCAGTTTCGGGATCACAGCCTGCAAAGACTTTTGAAAACTCTTGCCAGGATTCATATAAAGGTTCCCCCAAAATCTACGAAGATAAAAATACAGCTCTCACTATAATACTTCCCCTTCTCCCTCTAAACCAATGCATTTTCCTTCCCTGGTATTTCAAGATATTGTTAAAACTTATTAGTGTGTAATCGGTGCTTCAGACTTTGCAACAAGGTATAGAGGAAGGGTTTGGATTTCCTAGGGAAGTGCACTAAGTTTCAAGGCCTAATAAGGATATAATTGGTTTCTAATATTTTCAGTCCTTTCCTCACCATCTTTCAGAACAAGACAGCAATGGTAACTAAAATATGAATATTCTTCTGGGTAGACACATACTTTGAATCTGGATCCCTTTCTTTAATTTTTTCTGTTTTATTTTTTTTCAAAGGGAAGGCAGGCCTGAGAAAAATGTTTCTGTAGAATTATGCATAATATATCCAGTAACACTGAAATCCCGTAGCCAGCCATACCAGCCCAGGGTTTCATAGAGTTTGTGGCCAGAAGGGACTATTAGATAATATAGTCTGACTTCCTGTATATTATAAACCATAACTCAAGTTATGTTTTAGTCACAGGTATTTTTGGTAAAAGTCATGGAGAGGTCACAGGCAGTAAACAAAAATTCATGGCCCATGACTAGTCGATGACTTGTCCTATATATCCCTGCCGAATCTTGGGGGGGCCTGGGAGACGTCACTGGTGCTCTGTGGGAAACAGCCCAGGAAGCACCGCAGGTGCTCTGGAGAGGGGGCAGTGTGTGGCCCAGGACCCCTGCTGTTGCTGGAGGGGCGGTTGATAGGGCTGGCAGGCTCCCCACCTGGCTCCTTGCAGCTTCCCTCTAGACGAAGGTGCGGCCAGAGGGTTCCGTGCGCTGCCTCCACCCCGAGTGCCGGCTCCACAGCTTCCATTGGCTGCAAACTGCAGCCAGTGGGAGCTGCAGGGGAGGCACCTGTGGGCGGAGGCAATGCACGGAGCCATCTGCTAGGAGCTGAGGGAGGGACATGTTGCCACTTCCAGGGAGTCCCCCGATGTAAGCACCACTCAGCACCCTGAACCCCTCCCACACTGAAACTCCTGCTGCTGCTGGGGGGGAAAAAGGGGGTGGCCCAAGCATTCCCTACCAGTGGCTGATGTGGCTGTCCTGGGGGCTGCCTGAGCTGCTCAGGCAGCCCCCGGGCCAGCCGTAGTGGCCACTGCAGAAGTCACGGAAAGTCACGGAATCCATGACCTCCGTGACAAACTCACAGCCATAGCCATTACATCTCATCCAGCTAGTCCTGTTTTGAGTACAATAAGATTTGTTTGACTAAAGCATAATTAATATTTGGCACAAAGTATATCTTCCGGAAAGGCATTAGTCTTGATTTGAAGATATCAAAAGAAGGAAAATCTATCACTTCCCCTTGTAGTTTGTTCCAATGGGTGATCACCCTCACCATTAAGAATTTATTTAAATTTAAAAATTGCTAATTTGAATGTGTCTGGCTTCAGCTTCCAGTTAGCTTCTTGTTATGCCTTTCTCTGCTAGATTAAAACGTCCTTTAGAAGCTGGTATTTTCTCCCTGTAAAGGTATTTATACACTGTAATTAAGTCACCTCTCAATCTTCTTGTTGATAAGCAGATGGAGCTGATATTCTTTAAATCTCTCACTGTAAAGCATTATTTCCAGAACTTGAATAATGTTTTGTCTCTCTTTTTTGCACCCTTTCCAATTTTTCAACATTCTTTTGAAATGTGGATACCAGAACTGTATGCACTATTTCAGTATCAGACTTATCAATGCCAAATACAGAGGTAAAATCATCTACACACACTCTCTCTCTCTCCTATTCACTACCCTCCTGTTTATACACCTAAGGATCACATTAGCCCTTTTTGCCATAGCATCACAGTGGGAGCTCATGTTGAGTTACTTTCCCACTATGCCCCCTAAACCTGTTTCACAGGCACTGCTTTAGTCTCCCATTCTGTAAGTGTAGTCTGCATTCTTTGTTCCTAAACGCATAGCTTTGCATTTACTTGTATTAAAAAAGCATTTTGTTTGAATGGACCCAGTTTACTAAGTAACCAGATTGCGCTGTATGACTGCCTTGTCCTCATGATTTACCATTCCTCCACTCTTTGCGTCATCCACAGAGTCTACCAGTAATGGTTTTATATTTACTTCCAGATCATTGATGAAAATGTTTACTAGAAGGCCCAGTACCTTTCTCTGTGGAATCCCAGTAGAAACACTGCCATTCCATGAGGATTCCCCATTGACAACTACTTTTTGAGATCTAGCAATTAGCTAGATTTTAATCCATTTAATGTATGCTTTATTGTTATTGTCTAATGCTAATTTTTTAATCAAAATGTTGTGTGCTAAAAATCAAAATATATTACATCTGCACAGTTACCTTTTTCGGCCAAATTTATAATCTCATGAAATCATGAAATCAAGTTTGTTCCTTTTTGAATACAGGCAGATTAGCACTCTTCCAGTCTTCTGGAATGTTCCCAGTATTCCAAGATTTATTTAACATCAGCAAGCCGTAGTTCTCTTTAGCCAACTCTTTTAGGACTCTTGGGTGCAAGTTATCTAGATGTTGATTTAAAAATGTTTCTCCCTACTAGATGTTGTTTAACATCATCCTTAGATACTAATGGATTGGAAAATACTTCATCAACCTCATGTGATATGAATACATCATCCTGCTTCTTTCCAAATTTAGAACAGAAATATTTATTGAAAACTTCTGCCTTTTCTGCATCGTCATTAACAATTGCACTATACCTCGTAATGGGCCTATGCCATTGCTCGAATTTCTTTTGTTCTGAACAATTGTTCCTAACTAATTTACTTAGCTCTGATTGCCATGGATTTTTCCCTGCTGTCTTTAACTTCTTATTGTTTTTTTTAACACTTCATAACTTCTAACTTATATAGATTGATATCAATTTTCCCTTTTTACATTCGTTATATGTTTTTTTATTTTATTGCTGCCTTTGCTTTGCCACTGAACTCAGAGGAGCTTTTAGCCAAAGTCGTCCTCTTGATCGTGGAATCATGGCTTTTGGTCATCTAATAAACTCTTCTTAAAGAACTCCCAGTTTTCAAACACAGTTGTCTAAAATTTTCCTCCCAATCAATTTTGCTCATAATTTCCCTCCGTTTGGGGGAAATTAGCCCTTTTGAAGCATCAAGAGTATAGATTAGTGGTTGGGACTGTCCTCTGTGCACCCATATTGAATGTAATCAGGTCATGATCGCTACTGCCTAGACCACCAACTAGCTTCCAGTCCAGTAATTAACTCATCTTTATCCATCATAATGAGGTCCAAAACAGTTATCTCATGTTGGATGCAATACCTTTTGTGTTAGAATATAATAATCTATAATGTTTATAAACTCTAATTATATGAGATCTGCAGCATGTCTCCAAAATTGAAGTCCTCTCTAACAACACTTTTTTTTCTTTCCACACATTGCAGACAAGTGCTTGTAGGTAACCGGATAGAACATCTGGAAGGAAGTAGCTCCAATGTTGAGCGGCTGCATTGTGATCATCTCAGTAGTCCGAACTCAGACTTGATCGCTACTGAACTACGTAATTCTTTTTCAGACGAAACTGGCATTCATGGAAGTATCTCGGCTTGAGTGAGAGCTAGAAATGGATTCCTTGAAAACCAATCATAGTGGGAAGACACAAGAATGCTCTTGATACCTATTAGTAGCTGTATAAAATTAAACTAAATTAGCCCTGAAAAAGAGAATAAAAATAATTTTAAAAACTAAAGCTAAAATTCAAAATATTCAAACCTAGATGCCTAATGAGTTAGGCTTCTCAAGCCATTTAGGCACCTAACTAGACTTGCTAATTATTAGAGGTGCTGAATAATCCCAGATCTTGCAAATGTTGACCATTGTCAAGTTACTAATGTACTAGATGTAATAAAAACTTAAAAAAATAATCAGGGACAGATTCTGCTCTCAGTTACATGGTTGTAAATCTGAAGCAACTCTTGTGTTGTCAAGTATATTACTCTGATTTACTCCAGTGTGGCTGTGAGCAGGGGCTGTTCCAGCAAGTAGAGGTTTATAAAAGTGGCTCTCAACCTTTCCAGCCTACTGTACCCCTTTCAGGAGTCTGATTTGTCTTATGTACCCCAAGTCTCACCTCACTTAAAAACTACTTGCTTACAAAAATCAAAGTGTCACAACACTCCATTACTGAAAAATTACTTAGTTCCTCATTTTTACCATATAAAATAAATTGATTGGAATATAAATATTGTACTTCAGTGTATAGTATATAGAGCAGTGTAAACAAGTCATTGTTTGTATGAAATTTCAGTTTGTACTGACTTCACTAGTGCTTTTCATGTAGCCTGTTGTAAAATGAGGTAAATGTTTAGATGACTTGATGTACCTCCTGGAAGACCTCTGCCTACCCTCTGGGGTTCACATACCCTGGTTGAGAACCACTGGTGTAGAATACCAAAGTAGATACCAAACCTGCAAACTGTTATGTATTGGGCTTGCTTTTATGCACTACATATCATCTTCAGCTAAACTGTTCAGGTACATGGAGATAAGTGTAAATTTTTGCAGGATCAAAGGTTTTATTAATTTGAAGAGAACCCTTTGATTGTATTGGACAGCTTAGATTTAAATATTTTTCCTGCAATTCTTATTCCTTATGAACTGCATCATGACCACAGGCATCAATCTTATTTCCTCAGGCGCCTGTCCTCAGCTCATCTTCTCATTGCCAACCTCCTCTTAGCATATTGCATTATCTGGCCACTTTGATGAAAAGGACAATTTTAGAGCAATATCAAATTTAAAAGCTTTGTGACTGCAGAGCAGAGAATTGCACCTGGCTCCACCAGCTTCAAATTCAGCTATTTTTTTTAAGTATAACAGAATGTGTTTTATTTACTTTGTTTAATATTTAAAAATATCTGGTTACTTTAAAAAAGTTTACCTGCTCTGTTTAGCCAAATGGTCAAAAGCAGCATTTCTTACCATAAACAAACTGAAGTGTATTTGTAAATAAAGCTGGCAAGTGATGCTAATCATGACCCGGTAGCCCTCTGAAAGATTGTATAAACCGATTTCTAGTCTGCTTTAATACCAAAGTAATGACCAGAAGGAAAATGTTAACACTGAAACTCTGCCATTATTTGATTGCTACCTCGGTGTTAAAGTCGGATGAAAACTTTGTAGTCTTTTACTTCTGTTTTATTTCAGCGCAACAACTTGCAATGTTACCAACTCTTGGGATTTCTTCACAATCAACGTGATTTTGGCCAGGGCTGGAGCCAGTCTGGTGATGACATGAGAAACTCCAACCCTCTGTCTGGAGGAAAAGTAAAACCCCCTCTAACTTTCCTGCTTCCTGGGGAAGAGCAGCCAATCAGATCTGATGCAGAAGATAGGCATAACTTTCATTCCTCCTGCTCTCAGGAGCCAGATAGGTTTTTGGGTCAGGTGAGTGAGAGTGTCAGGAGTGAGAGGGAGCAGCCGACACCATTCTTACAGGACAGGATAAAGGAGGAGGGAATTTCCTCTTTCCTCCTGTGAACAATGGGTCAGTCTAGTCTTGGCCCCTCCTCCTCCCGTTCCATCCCTACACCACCAGGCCTGGGAAGGAAAAGGTGGGTGAAGACCACTGGAGCTTCCCAACCCCCAGGCCTAGGAAGGAGGAGGGGGAAGGGCCTGGGAGAGAGGGGTGAAGAACTCTTCAGGCTGTAGGATGAGCAGAGGCGAGGCTGGCAAGGACAAGATGATGTGGGGGCTACGGAGCAGTACTGATGTGGGGGTTGCATAATTAATTGCTGGGCTGGGTGGGACACAGAATTAATTAATTAGAACTGTGGGGTTTGGAGAGAAGCTGGAAGCTCCGTACCATCAGGCAGGCCACAGAATCACCATACGCTACAAATCTGGGAATTGGCAATTCTAATTGTCTCACACACACTAAGGATGGACAAGGGCAGTTCAAAAATCAGAGAGACCAAACAGAACCTTTAAAAAAAACTCATGTCATGATTTAACGATAGGGGTTAGTGATACTGCAAATAGTACTGTAGAATATATTTTAAAGCAAGTCTATCTATCAGCAATAGACTCAGAAACACCAGGGGTTAAAGTGGCTTGAGTCAGACTGAGTCATGGATCAGGTGGGTGAGTGTGGAAATGATTGCAGGAATTCAAGGCAGGTTATTAGCAAGGAAATGTTGAAGCACCTCACTTTCTAATAGGCAAATAGATATGGCCACAGCAGCCTTCCCCCTTTTTTCCTCAAATGTGCTCCTCTTTTATTAGATTGGAGAGTACTGTATGAGATACTTGGCAGGGTTCATGGCTGACATAATAAATAAATATTTGGGGTGAAATCCTGGCAAAATTCCATTGTCTTCAATAGGGCCAAGATTTCACCCTGGATGTTTTTCTGCTTAAGCGGTGCTAACAGATCATTACACCAATTGACCTGCTCAGGCCTTCAGTCTGAACTGGTGGACATCCTCCTCATTGACTAATGATAGCCTGTGACAGAGATCTACTTGGTATCAAGAACTATTCATAATGGATGGATTCTAAGGGGATTGCTGAAGTATGTTAATCACTCAATCATTCCTTGATCACGGGTGTTCTATTTTTTAGTTACAATGTGGCATAATTCAAGCACAGACCCACTGAAGTTACTTATACTCTATTATTTCCTTGACATTATATGTAACAGTTCAGCGTGATATGGAAACCTAAGATGGATTATTATTTTTTATACAAAGTCCAAAGAACAAGGAAATAAAATATGTGTTTAAATTACTTTAAGAAAACAATAGCGTTATATACAGAATAAATCTAACCTGGAAAACAAACTAATATTAAATATACTAAAATGCAATCCACCCCTTAAAAAATGCTAAATACTTCTGGGGAAGAATAGCTTCCCTTTTGGTGACATTCCTACCTACACCAATTTCTGGGCATCTCAAGTTTACCAATCCTCTCAGTATGCACTTTTCTTCACATACTTTTCTGTAGGTAAAGGCTCCTCCTCCTTGTGGTTTGCCAGGTTTCATGGTTTGCTAGAGTTCTACCCCATTCTGTAGGCTACAAACTTCAAAGCAGTAGGACTCAAGTCCAGTCCCTTTATATGCTTCAAAAATCAAGCTGAGCTCTTTAAAAAAAACACAATGCCAAATGACTCTCAAAGGGTCCTAATTTCTACTGAATCAATCCATTAAGAAACCTCTACTCTAGAGGCCTAAAATTGTTTTCTCTTGTTACTTCAGCAACCCCTTGCTGAACCAGTCAGAATGCCCCAGAGCTGTGGTACTACCACTGAGCCACATCTTTCCTGGTCTACTTTAAATCCTGAGAAATACCAACTGCTGCTAAAAACTAGAAATCCATTTCACACACGTTACACAAAGGAAAGTACTTTTAGACCCAATTCAAAGTCCACAGAATCCATCAATGGACAATGGGATCACATCTTTACTGAACTTTAAAGGCTTTGATCCCTACAATGAGAACTAAGGGTGACCCTCTCATGAAAAGCCCCATTGACTTCAGTGGTGATCCATCGACACAGTTCTCATTGTAGGACCAGGGCCAAAATTGGCAACTTACTTTATTTAAAGTAGTGCCGCTCCTTGGTTCAAAATGTAGATTAGTTTTCTTGGGTATATTTATTGTATTTGTTTTTTATTGACATTGCTGTTATATCTTTTTAATATCAGAGGGGTAGCCATGTTAGTCTGCATCCACAAAAACAACGAGGAGTCCGGTGGCACCTTAAAGACTAACAGATTTATTTGGGTATAAGCTTTCGTGGGTAAAAACTCCACATCTGAAGAAGTCCTCATTGTTTTTATCTTTTTAATATATTTTTAAATGTTAAATTAAATGCCCACATAAACAGTTTACTTAGAAAGCATTTATAGTGAGGCAGTAAAACAAATAATTCAATAGATCATATGAACTTTTAAAAATACAGGGTAAGTGGCCAAACATCTTTAAAAGTACCTATTTACCACATTTGTAGAACAGATTACAGCTCACCAGTTGGAAATCAATCTTTATTTTTAAAAGTGCCCAAATGAAGATTTAGATAAGCCCCACTGAAAAAGTCTATGTGAACTGTATGTCACAGGCCAAACTGTAATAATTTTAACTTGTCAGCTCATTTACATGATAAGGAGTTTTCTTCTGGTTAATGTTTTTGAAAGTACCATTTAAAAAGAAATGTGTCTCTGTACCAGCATAAGCAACAGCAATGTGTTAGCACAGGGATCGGCAACCTTTGGCACACAGCCCGTCAGGGAAATCTGCTGGCGGGCCAGGCCTGTTTGTTTAGCTGCCGCATCCGCAGGTTCGGCTGATTTCACCTCCCACTGACCGCGGTTCGCTGTTCCAGGCCAATGGGGGCTGCGGGAAGCAGCGGCCAGCACATACCTCAGCCCCCGCCGATTCCCGCAGCCCCCATTGGCCTGGAATGGCGAACTGTAGCCAGTGGGAGCTGCCATCGGCCGAACCTGCGGGTGTGGCAGGTAAACAAACCGTCACGGCCTGCCAGCAGATTTCCCTGACGGGCCACATGCCAAAGGTTGCTGATCCCCGTGTTAGCACTACATAAAGGTCTGAGAATAAAGTTTTCTCTTGGTTGCTGGGTGCAGCTTGCATGTTATTTTTGGTATGTCACACCAAAATGGCAGCTATGGCTTTAATATCCTACTTCTTGGCAACAGTGAACATTTAAAAAAAAAAAAAAAAAAAGTTTTTTTTTTTAATTGAACAGAACATTCCCATAATTTTAAATGGTGGTCAAATTTTAGGCCTAAATTATGTGACTGTACAACCCCTGATGGGCCCTTTGGAATAAAATATATTTTCACTGAACAAGCAAAGAGAATGGTTTTATATTTTTTAAAAATCATCTTCAAATAGACTGATATGAATAAAAACTACAAGAAAATAAATTATATTTCAGAATATATTAACATATAAAATGCCATACTATGATGTGAACGTGAAATGTTACACTTGTATTAAAAACAGATTCTATAAACATTAAATGGAGTGTGTATATCTGACTTCACTTCGAGTTAGAAATCTGTACAAATTACCTATGGCATTATAACAAACCCTGTTTAACATTTCAAAGTTTGAAATGCAGTATCTCCATGTTTGCATATCTGAAATGGTACATTACATTGTCCCTTCCAGGTCTTGTTCAAGAAATATAATTAGATTTCATGAACGATGTGCAACAGAATACAATTTTAATTGATGAGGAACAATTCATTTAGGTCTTGTTTGGTCAATTATACCATTTTTTTGTCTTAATTTGAATAAAGCAACACTTGGATTTAACATAAGTGAAGCAGTACCAAAGCCTTATGCTTTTACCGAGAAAACAGGTAGAAGGACCAATCATTATCCGATTGAAATCTGAGTCTTTAGACTGTCCTACTCAGGAGTAACCTAGTGCATGTCACTGTTACACAGGAGACTCAGGTTCACATTTTTCCCCTCTCTCTATGATACAGAAGTCGGGTCTGCTTCAGAAACACTCATCCCCACTCTCTGGAAAAGCAGAGGTTAGGATACAGATAAGCACATAGAAGACCATCCCTCATCTCTTCAGAAATGTGAGAAGATAGGTCTTTGCCATAGTAATGTCTCCTCCTTGGTTCTGATGGCTAGGACTTGTGTTCTCTGGCCAGTGGGGAAATGAAAATGAGTTTGGAGGCACTGCAGTAATCAGCAATTTTTCTTTTTAATATTTTAGAAAGTAAAAAATGTTTGCAGTATAAATTACATCATAGCTCCAGCATCCCACCTTGCCCTGGTCTGCGAAAGAAAGAGCAAACACTGCTTGAATATTCTACTGCTAGATTCTCTGTGTACAGAATTCTTTAAAGTCTTGCTCTCTTTTTCTGGGCTTGTAGAAGTGTATGGAAAACAAGTTAGATTTGTACACAGTACAATTCAAAGAGGATTTCATGGTTACCAGCAGTGATGACATAGGTTTGACATTTTGAGTACAAGTCAATATAGAGAATTAATGCCCCAAAATAGCTAAATAAATGTCTTTGCAAAGAGATACCATGGCTTCTTCCGCTTCTCTGTGCATTTTCTTGTCATCACCATTTAATTTACCATCTGTACCACCACAGATCAATTTGACATGGCTTATAAACATATCTGGTTCCTGTGCTCCAAGCCAAATGTCCCCAATGTAAACAGAAGCCAGGAATACACAAGAAGCTGTGAAACAAAAGTGAGGAAAAAAGGAATCAGAATAGATACTCTTCAGTTTCAAAACAGTAACATGGAAAAATCTATTTTACCAAAATTTCTCTTTCAAAACAGTTTTTAAAGCTAGAGTTCGCTAATCCTTTCCTTTAATGGGATATTGTGCTCATCTTGGACCATCCACTTCCCACCTCTAATAGAAAATACCCTCTTTTTAGTGGAAACCTCGGACATCTTTGAATATAGCTAATTATACCCTTAGCAACCACTTTTGTCAACAAATGGACAGAACTGGTGTCATGCAAACCAGAACCTGTAATATGACTTTTGGTGCAAGAATATTTTCCCAATACAACTTCAGATATTCAAGTATATAATTCAGCAAGGCAAATTTAATCCAAGACAACAGCTTCTTTTGGGGAATGGGGCTAATGTTATATCAAATATTCTTGTGAGGTGAAAACCATATTCTATATTAATTAATGACCAATAGGCTATCTTCCTGGGAAAGACTTAGCTTTCTGAAGTGATGATTCTCCATATTAGCGAAGACAGATTTCAAAAACATTTGATGAATGAAAAATATTTAAGTACACAACTACTGTCATCTACTCCTCTGCCTTGTTACTGAGTGTAAACAAAAAAAGGACAAGTTACCTTTCTTGATCTCGTCCTTCTCTTTCATTGCTGACAGGCAGAACGCTTTCACCACCTTATGACAACTGGAGTTAGTCAACCCCTGAGTATCCAGAAAGTGAAGCATGATTGTACTAAACAAACAGAGCTCTTCAATGTTTGATGACTTCTCTTTGTTGGCTTCACAGATTCTGTTGTAAAGCTTAAAGATACTACTTTTCAGTGTGGCATCCCTAAGAATCTCCCGCACTACTGGAGGGTGTGGCAAAATGCTACTGTTTAGCCACTTGAGAGTCAAAAATACATTTTGTATATTGAGGCTATGATCAACCATGGACTTCACTAGCCATTTGGTTACTATGTAAGCAATTGCACATGTAAGACTGATAGTTTCATTCTCTGGATCAGTAGATTCAAGCCGGTCCTCTGGAAGTTTAGCAAACAGGGCTGGATAAACAGGCTCCCAATGAACCAATATGGACTCCAGATGGTCTCTGCATTTCTCTAAGTTTGAAACCTTCAGCTGTGAGCCAGTTTCTTCCTCTATTTCTACCACATCCTTTTTCCGAACATGGCGAGATGAAGGCCGAAATGGGACTTGACCTTTGTTCTTTTCTTTAATATTTTCTGTAAATGGGAAAAATAAAAAAAAAAGTCTCAAGCCCCCCAAAAACCTCTCTTGTCATTATAATGCAGGGAGGATGGCCTTGTGTCATTACAGCTGCTGGGAGGTTGCAAGGTACATGCCTCTGGCCTGATGCAACAACCCGACCTAAGTGAATGGAAGTATTTGTGTGCTTAAAAAGTTAAGTTACATGCTTAGGTACCTTGCTGAATTAAAGCCTCTAATTGCAAAGGGTGAAATTATTTCACTAGGGCCCTGATTCAAAGCTCAATGAAGCCAATGGGTGTCTTTCCATTGACTTCACTGGGCCCCACGTCCACAGGATGTAGTTTGGCACTGATCTTGTGAAAGCTTAGACTTTTATGTAAGGTTATGTGAAACTTTCAGTTAAATTCATTGCTAGTTATATTATCAAAGCAATAAAGCTTGTAAACAGCAGCAATGCATTTATTTTACTTCATCAGTATTGAAGGGGGTATTGTCAGAGATCCTAATTTTGAAAAATCTGGAAAGTCATCAGAAATCTCTATTTTGCAATAAATGAAATGGATTTAAACCAATTTTGATTACTAAAAAAAAAAAATTAATATCAACCCCAGCAAGTGATTTTAACAGCAACATTTCAGGTCAAAAGGAATTTTTGTGACTGTCTTATAAACTGCTGAGGGCTGGAGAATGAAACTGGACACAATAATTGATCTATAACTATAGAAATGGTAAAAAATGCAAACATAATTCACTAAACTAAAATTATATATAATGTTAATAATATGGCACAGGCAAATATACAGAATCCCTAGAAATACCTAAAAAAAGATTTTTGACATCTTTTCAAATATGATGGGCTTTTAATATATTATATACACTTTTTTAAGTGACAACACATTCTGTAAAAAATACAGTATTGCTGATCCTGCTGTACTGGATTAAAAAATATATACACCTCTTCCCCTTCTCCCCCCAATATCCTTATATATTATTGAAATGGAAAGAGCGGTAAAAAGTTTAATTTGCTTTTCACTCATTGTGCTGTTCCTTTCCTTTTTGTATTTCTCTCAGCAAGGACAATGAAAATAAACTAGTCAATTTCCTTGTACCCAGTTTCAAATCAATTTCGTTTTTAGGTTCTCATGCCCTCTCAGAACACTGCAAAGCTTTGGCTGCAAATGCTACAACTTTATTAAATGGAGGAGACCAGCCAGCAAAACTGTTTGGGTCAGAATGTCATCATTCCAGCTGATTAACCCGTTGGCTTCTTGATCAGATATTTCTGTTGCAAGGCTTATACTCACTAATAGAACATTAAACAGATACAAACAGGCTGCCAAAACTCCAGAAAATATTGTCCACGCAATCTGCCACAGTCATTATGCCATTTTGTCAGACAGAATATTTTGAACACTTTGAGTTTATTATGGCAAGCTGATGACTAAGCCTCCACACAATTTTTTAAAAACAGCATTTACTTTCATGTGAAAATATAATACAATATATTTTTACAATCCCACAATACTTGATTTATTACTGATTTTTTTCTTACTTTAAAAGTGGTTTCCTTTGGAAATCTGGGTTCCTAAAAGCTCTCAAAATCCACTTTTATTTGTTTAAACAAAGTTAAAAATCACTGCAACCGATGTGCTTTTAAACCAACATTTTTAATACTTACTAAGCAACTCTTTGACTTGATATTTTTGAGCAGTTGTTTGCACATCTTCTTGGAGCTGCAGATTTCTTTCAATGATGCTCCACTTATGCAAGAGCATGAGGACATCTTTGTTTGAAAGGACACTCTCATTTACAGTAAATCTGCCCATTTGTCTGAAGGCCTCACCAACAGTAGCTCGGTACCCTAACACAGAACCTAACGTACTGAAAAACTGAGCAAGTGTGGCAAAATCCAAGTTGGTCCTATTTCAAAAAGAAAATGGAGATTTTTAAAAAATTCACGAAGTATATTTTTCTACATGTTAACTAAAAGAAAAAAGCTAAATATATGGCTATTTAAAGTCCTCTGATTTTTTAAATTTAGTTTCTTAGGATGAAAGAGACATTTATTCTCACTCTGACTGAATGTCTGCTGCTTCTCTCCATTCGTGCCTGATGGGATAGACAGACAAAAAACCCCACATACACCAGAATTCTGCTCTACAGATTACTTGCAACCTGGAAAAGGTAACAGTAGAAGCCAAAGAGCACACAGTAGTGTGGGAAATGCTCTGGTGCTTCATCTAAAAGTATTTATTTTACATTAGTTTTCAAACTTCAGGAGGGAAGAACAATACATTTATTTTTCATGATGTGACAAACAGCCATCTGAATGAACAGCTATGGTGGAATTACACCACTGCTTATTGTTCCAAACATCACCAGTTTCCTTGTCATCTCTCCTTGCTCACCGTGACCTGATTTGTCTGTTCTCTCAGCATAAATGTCAAAAGACAACAGGGGAAGACTGTAAACCTTTTGAGAAAGGGACTATCTTTTTATTAATTTGTATTCTATACCTCGCACAATTACTATTATTGGCTAAGATTTTTCAAAGCCAACTATGTGAGTCAGCCACATACTCACAGAAACTCCTCTGAGTATGGAGCTAACTCCCTAGTGTCAGCTTTAAAAAGCTTAACGATGACTATAACTATTTATTATTTGTATGGTAGCATCTAGAGGCTGAGCTCAGTGCCCCACTGTGTTAGATGCTGTACAAACAGAGACGATCCCTGCCCCTAAGGGCTTATGATCTAAACAGAGAAGAAAACAATAAATAATAGTAATAAATCCTCTTCCTCTGTCAGTCGGGCAGATGGTAGTCAGTCCAGACCAGTGAAATTTGCACCCAACCCCCTTCCAGCTGCCAGCACACAGACAGGCTTCCCCAGGGGAAGAACTGCCAGAGCTGGAGAAAAATGTTTCTGGGTAACATTTTCAAAAAAGTGACTCAGGCACCTGAAATACTTTGTCATTTTTGAAAATTTTGCATTGTTAGCCTATACCTCCCTATACCACTTTGCCTGAGCCTGATTCTCCCACACAGACCACTCGCTAACCAAGGCTGCATCAGGTAATGCATGCAAACCCAGTGAGTGGGGTCTTCAGAAGGTATGGACCAACTCCCAGTTCCTCAGGGGTATATAGGCACCTAGCTCTCATTGATTTCAGTGGGAGTTCGGAGTCTAAATATCTTTGAGGATCTGGCCCAAGCATCAAGTAGGGACCCAGCAGAACTCATCCATGGAGACTGCGCCACTTGCTGTCCAGACTGTGGCCACTGCTCAGGCAGAGTGAGCTTGAAGCTTTTCAGGGAGGAGGCCTGCCAGAGAGTTGAAGTGCTGGATTTACGCTCTGATATAGCAGGAAAAGGACAAATTACATAATGCTGCCTTTTTAAAAACTACATATCCATTACTTAGAACATGAGTCACCTTACAGTCACCACTTCATTGTTAATATTTTTAAAAGCAAAATTTTTCTGCAGAAGTTTCTCCACCCGGGTTTATTTATCACCATTTAAAATTAAGGGAAAAGGGCTAATTTATCAGAGATTAAGTGAATTCATGTTGGCCTAATATATTTCAAACTGAATAACAACGTGATCACATAAGCCTGGAAACCTGATTGGAAAAGACTTACCGAATGTGTTTAACAAGCATGATCAAAACATACAGAAACTCATTTATAAGCTGAAGAGGAAGGAACTTCTGGTTCTCCTGCAGTTTTTTTTTGCAAGGAGTTTGAAGTGGCATCGCCCTTCCTTTGTTTCCTAAATTTGTTATCCACAGAGTGTGGACTAAGGAGATTACACTGGTTAGCACCTTGTTTTCCAGAAACCTGAAAGACAAACAAAAATGCTTTTGTGGAAGGCAGAAACTGACCCAGTCACCCTCCAATCCATCCCTAGAAGGAGCCACATGTTGGCATTTGGGGCATGAACATGAAGGGAGACCTGGATTCAATGCAGCTCCAAGTGGGCTGAGGAGTCTACCCAGGTAGAACTCATTGCAGGATTGAGGCCTTGGTTGCCAGGCTTCACCCATACATTGAAAATGCCCAACATTTCCTGTTTGGATGGCATATAATAAAAAACACCTCTATGGGTGGCAGTGTGGCCTAGTGGATAAGCATTGTTCTGGAATTCTGGAGACCTAGGTTCTATTCCCCACTCTGCCGCTGGCCTACTGAGTGACCTCAAAAAAGTCACTTTGCCACTGTGCCTCAGTTTCCCCATCTGTACAATTGGGATACTGACCTCTTTTGTAATGCTTTATAAGAGCTACATATTAATTATTATTATTATGAGGAATTGACAGAGCTTTCTGGCAAAGGTTCATAAATAGAACTAGTGATTTTTGACTCAACTATATCTTTTATTAAATCTGAATAATTTTCCAAAGCAATCCATAAAACTGCAAACTACGCAACAGCCACCATTTGTTTTAGATCAATTACTATTTAAAACAAGAGTTTCTCTTATGGTTTGTATTACGGATTTTTCATTTGCAGATTACACCAAACTGGGAGAGGTTGCAAGCACTTTAGAGGACAGGATTAGAATTCTGAATAACCTTGACAAATTGGAGAATTGGTCTGAATTCAACAAGATGAAATTCAATAAAGACAAGTGCAAAGTACTTCATTTAGGAATGGAAAAATCAAACGCACAACTACCAAATGGGGAATAACTGTCTAGGCAGTAGTACTGCTGAAAAGGATCTGGGGGTTACAGTGGACCACAAACTAAATCTGAGTCGTCAATGTGATGCAGCTGCAAAAACGCTAATATGATGCTGGGATGTATTAACAGGAATGTTGCATGCAAAACACAGGAGGTAATTTTCCCATACTGCGTGGCACTGGTGAGGCCTTAGCTGGAGTACTATGTCCAGTTCTCCTCACAATGTAGGAGAGAGTTTAGAGGAGAGCAACAAAAATGATAAAAAGGTTTAGAAAACCTGACCTATCAGGAAAAGTTAAACAACAACTGCACACGTTTAATCTTGAAAAACATAATACTCTTTCAATATGTTAAGGGCTGTTATAAAAAGGACTGTAATCAATGGCTCTCCATGTCAACTGAAGGCAGGACAAGAAGAAATGGCAGCAAGGGAGTTTTAGGTTGGATAGTAGGAAAAACTTTCTAACTATAAAGATAGATAAGCTCTGGAATAGGCTTCCAGAGGAGGAGGTAGAGTCCCCATCCTTGGAAGCTTTTAAAAACAAATTGGCCCAAGCCGCTTTCCGCAGCTCCCATTGGCCAGGAACAGCGAACCACGGCCACTGGGAGCTGCGGCGGCCATGCCTGTGGACGGTCAATGTAAACAAACTGTCTTGCAGCCGGCCAGCGGATTACCCTGACGGGCCGCATGTGGCCTGCAGGCCATGGGTTGCCCACCACTGCTTTAGGAGGACAGGTCAATCAATCTTTCTTTTTCCATTAAAAGATCTATTATAGGTGTCTGCATGTTGATCATCAATCGATTGTCTGCATTTTATTAACACAACAAAAGCTATTCTTATGTCAATTATTCATTACCTTGGAGGTCAGTGACCCATCCCACATAATTAGAAACAATACCCCTGTTGCTTGATCATAGGCAAGGAAGATGCTTTCTAATCTAATCACAAAATAAGTATTGTGCATATTGGGCCAAATCCATGCTTCCACTTCCAGACAGGTGTGAAGAAAGATGCCTAAAAGGGATATAAATAGTTGTGCCCTGCTCTGGGCACTTGAAAAACCTACAGGGTTTATGCTCTGCAAATCTATCCGGAGGTGGGGGCTGGAAGCATGCTCAGTCTGTTTTTAGCACAGATTCTCCTGATTCCTTGTCTGTAGCTGGTAAGAATTGTGTGTGTGAGTGTGTGTGTGAGAGATTGAGATTATGGCCAGTTCAGGACAGAGGATCAAATTAACAGCCATGCAGAGGTCATTGCAGGATTGGGTGCCTAAGGCAACATTTGAAGTGAACGGCTAATGCGCTATCCTAATATGTCATCTTGATAGTACCTTTGTGAGAAACTTCTAAAAAACAACCCCCAAAATTTAAACAACACTAGATAACATTTTAGGGTTCAGCAAGTTCTTTCACCCCAAGGATGGCATTTATGCGTGGAAGTACCAAGAGTACTCACTGGATGCCTCTATGCAAGTCTCTTTCACACATACAGATAGGTGAATAATCCCCTTTATATTCATTTTCAATTGCACAAATACTCCCTTTATACAAAAAGAGTACAATTATTCCTCATTACAACAACATCCCTCTTCTATGTACCTTTTCTCCAGAATATATAATATCCAGGTTAAGAGGCTATGGTCTTGTATCAGTTGATAGGCAGCTTTAGTGATACTTGCAGCATTTTGCAGTATTTCCAGAATGTGACTCTGAAACGGAAAACAAAATATAATTTTATTTTAATAAACTATAACTGTGGGCTAGTTCACTAGTATAAACATTTAGGAATGATAGAATAGTAATCTAATTGTTTGGTAAGCTTTTATTCAAATGAAAACAACAACAAGAAAGGGAGAATGCCAGACTTCACCCTATAACCTTCCACACAGACATTAGTTTTGATGATATATCGCAGAGACGTAGGCACCCGTTCCTCACTGAACTTAAACAGATAAGCAGCATCAAAGCACAAGTCAATGGGACTACTGAAGGCTAGGAACATGCTTAAGTACTTTGCTGAATAGGGCCATAGAAAGGAAGTCTGTCTATAAGTTAAAGCACAGAATTGGGAGTTAGGAGACATGGCTTCTATGTTTAGCTTTTGCTATGTAACGAGAGGCAAGCTATTTAATTTCAGTACATCTCACGTTTCCCCATCTATAAAATGGCAATAATGATACCTACCTTCTAGGAGTATTGTGAGGCATAATGAGTTACTTTTTGTATAGTGTTCTGAGATTTTGTAAAGTGCCTGGATTGCAGTGTTATTAGGAGTTCAAGGTATTCGTTATTATTGCATCACTTACGACATTCCTCTACTTGGACCGCCAATTGTTATACGTTTTGTGATATAAGTAAACAAAAATGTTTGTAAAATGTATTGTTAGAGGGATAGCTAATAGAGGCAGCTATTAAAATACCCACTCATCCAGAAGTAAATATAATACTGAAATAAAAAACAAACTATTTAGAAAAACTGGTGGACAGTATCTAATCACATAAAGGCAAACACTGTAACAAACCATTTCAAGTTCTTCAGAACGGCCAAAGGACAGCAGACTTTCTAATTTTTAGGCAGATATATTAGAATAATTAAAGAGAAGCAGTGCCCAGGCAACAAGATACTTTTTTATTTTTAGGTCAAGATTTTCAAAGGCAACTAGTTATTTTGGATACCTCAATTTCTGAGCACCCAACTTGAGACACCATAAAAGGACCTGATTTTCCAAGGGTGAATGCTCCATATTTTCTGAAAGTTAGGCTTCTTTAAGATGACTCAAGTTGGGTGTCCAAAAATTGAGGAAACAGAATCACTCACTTTTAAAAATACTGACACAAGCCTCCACTTTTCTCCATTGTAAGGATGCCCCCAATGTTATTGGGCCAGATGCTCATCACAGAAAGAATGTCCCCAATATGCTTCTATTTGGAGATAGGTAAAATTAATGAAGGAATTAGAATGACCTCATTAAATTCTGTTTGGCTGCTTCCCCAGGATATAAAACTAGTGCATTAGTTCACTGTATCAGCTGGCCACTCCGTATCTACCCACATCTTGGAGGAACAATTCAATCACCTATAGGACTGAGCCCTTCATTTCTGACAAACTTATAAACAGGTTGCATTTCAGGTATAATGACTCAATACAACAAAGCAAGCTATTAATATTATTACTTTAGGGTACAGTGAAGGTGGAATTGATGATTATGAACCATCCTAAAAAGGACAAAGGCCCAATTACGCAACTGAAAATGCACAAATTAGAGTTTTGAATGTTAGTGTCAATGGTGTAGATGAGGCCATTGACCACTGCTGTTACCTGGTGAAAAATGGTGCAAGTCCATGATGAGACTGTGGCACACAGTCTTAATGTAAGTGTAATGTAAGTGGGTATTTCCCCCCATAGAATTGAATAATAGTAAGTTTGAAAGAAGAGCATCTACATATCCCTTCTTAATTTGCTTGAAGTTTTACATTTTTCTTCTTTTAATTACCTGGGAGGCTTCATCACACAGTGGACTGTTGAAGAAGCACAAAATGACATGGAAAATCCTCTGACAGTCATACAGCTCATAGCAGTGCTTATCTCGCAGTCCTTCTCCAAGAAGCCCAAGAACCCACTCACGTTCTGTTTTGTGCTGGAAACCACACAGAAAAAGTACCATAGTCACCAATTTTAAAGCATGCTGGGAAAAGCCTCAGCACAAACAATATGGTTTCCTACAAGTGGCAATATCAACTTTTCCTGACTTCCTCTTTTCAGTTTTTACCACCACAAAAGGTAACCAACAGACAGATTTCTGCAGGAATAATGGGTCAATGGGGCAAACGTGATCAGACACAAAACTTAAAAGGTTGTTATTTCTAAAATATCTTCACTGATTTCAGCATTAATAACTAAGTTAGACTATCACTATAGGCTCTTCAGGGTAGGGACTGCACAGTGCCTGGCACAATGGAGCCTTGATTCCTAATTGGGCCCACTAAGCACTACCACAATAGAAATAATAAATATTTATATGAAAATAAAAATGAAACAAAAATGCCAGTAAATAATTATAAATGTTGAGTAGAAAATTTCTGGGATTTTTTTGGTTGATTGCTAGACATTTATGACTTGAGGGTGTTATACTAGCTAGGCCAGGCAATGTATTGCTCTCTGAAGGTTTATGAAACATACAGGACATGAATCTCACATTACCTCAAAATCAAAGCTGTAGAAAAGCTGATAAAATCCCGGTACTTTCTTCAAGTCCAAATACTGATGCGACAGAAGGAATTTATTTATCTTTGTGTACATGTGCTCCTCTGTGAACAGATTTCAGTGGTTATTGCTGAGGAGGGAAATTTAAGCGTGCACATTCACAACCTCACTGACGAAGTGGGACCTACACTTTATATTGCCTCAGTAGATATCAGAAATATTTCACTTGTGGCAAGTATGATGTTCTCATACTGTAACAGTAAAGGTATTGTTGATCACCCTTAATTTTTCTTAAATCAAAAATACACAATCAGAGAATGCCCCAAGCAGATGATCACATGAATATTTAACATTGGTCAATTCTCAATACTTCCAAAGTTGCCCTTCACTCAGAAATAAAAATCTACTGCAGAGTTAAAAGCAAATCCCTCAGTGATATTCACAGAGAAGCCCCAGGGAATCTCATAAAAAATACAGGATTCTAAGCACAGTGAAGAGTGTTAAAGGAAAAGCAAACTCAGAATCATGGACAAATTCCAGACCATGCAATCATTGGTTTTAGCTTACAGGAAAACATCGGTACCGAAGAAACACATCACTGAAACATTATGCAGCTATTCCACATTTTATATATTTGATAAAAATAGCCATTTAGGGCAGGGATTCTCCAACATTTTCCATAGTGTGAACCACAGCCTAGAAGAGATTGTCTAGTGGAGATTGTCCTCCCATATATGATCCTATAAACATTCTTGTGGCAATTACAGTAACTAACCAAATGGAAAAGTAACACAAGAAAAGTATTTTCCTATATTTTTAGATGTAAACACAGAGGAGAGCCAGCACCATGCAAATTGCCAGGTCTCCACAGACCACATTTTTAAAATTTTGTATTATGGCCAAATCTGGAGATGCACGCATTAATGCCTGGATTTAAGCATGCAAATATCCCACGTGGCTTGCACAGAGATCAGGCTATTCACATGACTAAGTCAGGCATGCACACAGATTCTAAATCCCGAAAGGACCATTAGATCATCTTGTCTAATCTCCTGTATAACACAAGCCATTCATTTTCACCCCGTCATTCCTGAATTGAGCCCAAAATTTGTGAAGAGAATATCCATCTCCTCTGCAACAGATTAGACGGGATCTGAACTGGCAACCACTTGCACACAAGGCATGACACTTTCCACTCCGCCAATAAGTCAGTGCATAAGATTTAGATTCTAATGAAGGTTTTTCCTCAAAACATTTGAAGGCCTGCATGATAGGGTGCATAAACTCTGTCCCTGACTGGAAAGGGTTAAGCAGCAATTTGAGGCTTAATTAGTCAAACTCTGCTACATCAGGGTTGGCTGTTAAGCCTGAAAGGGAAGTTTAAAGAGGGAAGTCCAGCAGCAGGAGGCTGGTGTGGAAGGACTACAGCAGACAGGCTATCCTGTGGATGACCAGGAGCCTGACTGAAGACAGGAACTGTGATGACCTGGATGCTTGAACCCCTGAGTGGAACCGGTGCTAGGCATTAGCAGACTAAGCAATTGCTTAGGGCCCCAAGCAGCTCAAGGGGACCCCCATATGCTTTTTTAGTATGTGTTGGGGAGAGGAGAATATTCCTGCTTAGGGCTCCCAAATGTCTAGCACCACCTCTGTTCCTGAGTGAGGTGAGAAGAGCGCCAGCCCCTGGACAGTGGGGTTGTTTGGGACACAGGAGCCTGTCCCTCAAAATCTATAGCAGCTGAGGTGTGCCTGTGAGGAAGAAGTGGCCTGTTGAGCTTGGCTGGGCTATATAGTTGCGCTGGCATTTCTGTAAGAGTCTCTAAGGCACTGCAAGGAGCTGAACTTTGTAAAGTGGTCGGGCCAGGCCACACCCACAACTGGAGCAGGAAAAAGGACAGTGGAGGAAACTGAGGTAGAGTTGCAGCATCACTACATCTGGCTTCCAGGGGAAATGCTGGAGTGGCAACTGTGCTATAGCATGTCTCATGGTTTCTATGTTTATCAATATGCTTTGATTCTACAGTATCACTGAAGCTAATCGTTCTATGCAGTGTTGTTTTCCCTGCTTTAGCCCCAGAAGCTAAACCACAGAACATACAATTTAATCTAAAATACCTGGCTTCAGCATTTGCTGCACCACTCTAGCAACGAAGAGGGTCAAAGAGAAAGTAAACCTGAGATTCGGTTGTCTGATTCCATTTTGCACAACATCCATAAGATAGAGCAGCTGTAGCACAAGAACAGGGAAAAGAAAGCTCTAGTATTACTCATCACCAGCTAATACAGCAGGACATACCTCAATGGGAGTGTGAGAAAATAGGCCTTAATTGTATTTTACAAGTAAAAAAATCAAGCCACAATCCCAACAGAATGACTGTTCTAAGAATTCCAAATGGTTTTTGGGTTTTTTTAAAAAGCTCACTAATTATAATCATAATAAACACAGAATGAAGAAAAGAGAATAGGAAAGCGGATAACAAATCTTTTAAAAAACAATTATATGAATTCAATCAACTCTGAAGTACACATTTCTATAGATGGGAATTGCTAACTCTGGGACAAGTGAAAGTGTGTGAGAAACACAATCCCATCTTTGAGGACAGACTAATAATAATACTACACACGGAATCAGGGCTTGAGAAACCAGTTTGCTCACCCACTCAAGGGCAAGTGGAAACCAGAGGCTGGTGAATGGGTCCCTTCGAGGAATGATTTTGCCTTAGTGTGCCTACCACGGCAGGTTCTAATATCATGGATAAGTTAAATCTAGAACATTCGTACCTGTCTCTGTTCTCGAAAGCGAGCTCCTTCCAGGTGAGAACGAAAGGAACCCAGGATATAATACGCTGCTGCTCGCATATTGGAATCATAGCTGCTAAGGGCAGCTACTGTTAGGCCCAAAGCATTCACTTCCACAAATGTATGGCATGCCACTACACACTCTGTGGAAAGGAAATAAATTAACATTTGTAAAAGCAACAACTACAAAGGACATGTGGCAATGCAATTCTTCATATTAGCTTCATTTAAAAACATAATTTCTGAAAGATGAACTAGAAACTGTAAATTTAATTGACTGTAGCAATGCATGGTGAACAATCCACTCCCCAAGTTAGGAGGGGGCATTCTGCGCGCACGCATACACACACGAACATTTTAGTTTCCCTGAATTTATGTTATCCAGTTCCTGGTGTGCTGTGATGCACCAGAGCTCATCTTCAAGGGCAACTCAAAGAATTCTGCCCGGTGCATGAAGCTGGCTGAGCCTGTGATCAGGTAGAGTGGCTTGTTCAGCTTATGTTCTTAGCTTGCCAAACAGCAAATGTAAGGAAGACCCGGCTATAGAATAATTCAAAGAACAGGGCAGAATTTAACTAATAAACCAACTCTTGCCCACCCCTTTTCTATCTATTGCTATCTTTTCTCTTCTCTTGATCACCATTGATTTCATTGGGTCTTGAATTGGGCCTCAACTCTGTAGCTGGGAATTGTAGCCTTGTGCAACAAGTATATAAGAGTGTTTCAGTGTTTATGGGCACCTATCCATAAGAGGGCACCCCCAAAATCAAGAGGTATTACAGTTTCAAATTGCCTTATTTAGATTTCATTTCTTGCAATCTGCTGTACCGCTGTAGATTTTGTCATTTTTGGAATGATGTACTCACTGTAGCTCGTTCAGGGCAGTTGTCCCTTTATGGCACAGCTTCGAGTTAGAGTTAGTATGGAACTGCCTTGCTCAAGAGGGAGTTTCAGGAAGCTCTTCTGACATGGGGGTCGGGGGGAAAAGGGGGCAGTTTGGGCCATGGCCCTGCTCATTTCGGAGTGTCATACACCTCAGAGCGTGCAGAGAGCAGTCCAGCAGTTCCTACATGCAGGGACACAATCTGTGTCCCAAGGCTGCACAAGGAGAGGGGGGCTCCTTGTGCACAGCCGCTCTTGCACACTTAGAGCAGCAGGACACAATCCAGTGCTCATTATTTGGGAAGGACGTTGCTGTAAGTGGAAGACCATGTAAAGTTATGAGTAAGTTCTGGGAAGGCTCTATGGAGCTCAATGTTTGATTAATGTTAACTGTAGGGAAAAAACAAACCTCTTGGGCACGCCCCATATCCTGCGTCTGAATGAAGAAACAGTGGGGTGAGTAAAAGCACCTCCAAGATAAGCATCCCTTTACTGAAAGGGATACCAGAATAAGACATGGATCCTCCCTCTTAAGCTACTAGCCGTGGGCACAGAATCTAGTTTACTAGTTTGAATTACAATGTAGGCCCATTAGAGATTTTAACATGTAGGGCACTTTCTAATTTAAACCCAATTTACGCCCCCTTTAACTTTCTGAATAAACCTACCTTCTACATAAAATTTCTCTTGTGTAGTTCCGCCCCACCCCCTCTGGGGCTGAATTTTTTTTAAGGGATTTTGAGGTTAATCAAGACATTTTTAATGAGGTTTTGAAAAGGTGGCGGCATTTCTATCCACTCATAACTCCACACCAACTTGATGTAAATACTCCAGACTTGTTGTCTATGCTAATATTCAAGGAGAATCAGAGGCATAAGAGTATTTTTTTCCCAGCTGAATAACAAATGTTTTTTTACTTAGTGGCAACATCCACATAGGTTATAACCCCAATGAAACCTTTAGTGAATGTTTACCAGCTCTGCTCTCCCTCTAAATCAAGACGTCTAAGTACGTTCCCAGCCCTTTGATCACTAAAGGGTTACATTTGCCATGGCAACTCCTCCTCCTCACCCCCAAAAATCAGATTATCCATGTCCCCATCCCAACAGCTGTGCTCATTCCCTCCTCAGCTGCCAGAACATCCTATCTCTGTCTCTTGGCTGGCATGTTCCACACATAGCTCTGCTGAAGGTGGGACAGCCAATGGTAGAATCTTCCCCTCCCCACACTGCTTCCTGGCCAGCTCTATTCCACATGACAGAGTGACAATCTGTGCAACAGCACCACTGGAAACGCATTTCAAAACCATCTGCTGGAGAGAGTCAACAGCTGTTCTCAGCACTAACGATTGCTGTACATTTCCCCACGAGCCTCCTGGCTAAGTTAGATCCATCATATTGAATTGGCAGTACGCAAAATGCCTCAGGTCTTCCCCCTCATAAGGGGCTCAGTCATGAGCCTGGATGCACGGCTGTGCAGGGGAGCATGAAGAGCCCCCTAACTCCTCCGCATGGGATGTCCACATCATCAGAGTCTGTGCAGGGCAGGAACAGCAGCTACGGCCAGCTTGCTCTCACAGAGGTTTGGAGGAAATTGGAGGACCTTTGGCTCTTCCCCCCTCTCCCTCAGCACCAGGGGCACCAGAAGATAGCTGGCAGCACTTCCTTCCCTGCTCGATTCTCACTCACAGTCTGTTCTCTGCCCTCTTCCTGGGGTACAGGGGCTATGTGCCGCACTTACTTGGGCTGGGTTGCAGGGCCTGTACAGCCCAAGGAAAGGAACTTTTCCTGGTGCATTTAACGTACACACTTCAGAAGAATGATCTGAAGCCAACCAGTCTGTGAAGGGTTCTCTATCCACCCATTAGCAGTGGCTGATCCAGAGTTCTTGCCTGAAGTGCAAATGCGAGGCCAGAAGCTCTTTAGAGCAGGGACTGTGCCTCACTATATGTCTATGCATAGCCTAGCACAATGGGGCCCCAATTCCGAGTGGAGTCTCGGGGCACTTCTGTCATATACAAACAACAAATGATAACTTCCCATGTTCATGTCCCATAACAAAACCTTATTTCAAGGGTAATCTATGTAACTCATAAGGATTTATCTAGATACTCCTCTTCCACTGCACTCATGGCATGGAAATATTTTCAACCAAGCTGCCCTTGGAAAAGGCAATCAACAAATTGATGTGAAATAACAAGCTATTGGAAAAAAAAATGTTAAATGTATGTTTGACATCCAGTTTGTTTAAAGAACCTTGGGAACCACAGTCGGAAACCTTTTGATAAGATGTATATCAGATCTAAAGTTAGAGAGAACTGGGTATTTGCACAATTCAAGGCCTTTACTCAGCAAGCAGTAATCATTTGTATGTTTATAAATATGTACCCATACACTACATAACATCTGTGCACATGATGCTGTACAGCAAGTGATCATAGAATAGAATATCAGGGTTGGAAGGGACCTCAGGAGATCATCTAGTCCAACCCCCTGCTCAAAGCAGGGCCAATCCCCAATTTTTGCTCTAGATCCCTAAGTGGCCCCCTCAAGGATTGAACTCACAACCCTGGGTTTAGCAGGCCAATGCTCAAACCACTGAGCTATCCCTCCCCCCCAAAGTGCAAGGAGCAGGCACAAAATAGTAGGGGTGATATTTTCAAAAATGGCTCAAGTGACTTAGGAATATATTGGGACTTCGGATCCTAAGTCACACAGGCATTTTTCAAATCCCACCTGTCAGTCAATAAACAGCCAAAAATACGAGGCCATCTAACACTGATCCTGTTAGAACACAAGGGGCATCCTGAATTTCTATACCTTAATTTTTTTTTTTTAAATATACACAGGATGACAGACTATGTTTTTATTACTGTCAAAAGCATATTGGTGAATTTGCAACACCAACTTAAAACAGCACCCCCTCTCCCTCCGTTCCCACCTACACAGGTACTGTATTACTCAGGTTTATATTTCCTTTCTCTTCATCTGCACTTTTTATTCTACCTTGAAAAGCAATTATATTATCAGATTGCCTTTTGTTTGAGAAGATGTTATTGCTACAGCAAACAAAAGCCAGCTGCAGCAATCCAAAGTTCACCCAGAAAAGAACATCATGATGGACATGGGAGAGAGGTGGTTGGTAAATTCACTGTGATAAATGTCTCACTTTGATCTTTAAACATTTTATTAACAGATACAAAGCCCCTTCTGCAGTATAGCAGTTGGGTGTACAGGGAAATTGTCTCATATTAAATTAGAAAAGCAATATTGAGCAAGTGCAAATATCATAATCTCTCTCCTCTCAAAAATGGTGTAAACTCTTTCTTTGTAATACTGAATTCTTCCTTCAGATGTATGTTTGCAGTTCCTGACAGTTTGGCCTAAAATGTGAGATGAATATATACTTTACCTGGTCTGGTCAATTCACTGAAGAGCTGAAGTAGGAAACAGGGGTCGTAGAGATCATCAAGATCCTTCTCACTTTTATCTCTATACAATGGCACTTGTCCTTCCTGAAACAAAATCCAAAATAGAGAGATACTACTTGAATTTAAACCAGCTTGATTTCAAACTGCCCTGACAATATCATCATGGCAGCTCACATTAAAGCCCTGCAAATACTAGGCACAGAATCATGCTTAACCATTGCTGTGTTTAAATATGGCTATTGCTGCCACGGTTCCAGTATGTTTGTCCTTGACCAATATAAGCAGAGTTAGCAAACTATGCGAGAGACTAAACTAGAGAACCCAGTGCAACTGTACCGATATACAGATGTGACAGTCAAATGTGGTGAGTCACTAGATGCCAAATTCTGATCTTAGTTATACTTTGGCAACCTCATTAAATTCAGTGGCATTGCACAGCTTTAATTACAGGCAAGATGTGGTCCTAGACTGAAATGAATCTGAAAAGAAAAAAAAAAAAATACTGGCTCAGTTGGAAATAGAACAGAAAAAACATGTTCTGTGAAATGATACCAGCTAATTAATCTTAGCCATCTTGTTACGTATTTCTGAATGCAAAAAATGGACTATATCACATTAACAACAGCATAAATTACTAAAAGGAAAGGATGCCACATCAAAAGAGAATAATCAATAGTTGATCCAAAGCACCTCTCGTGGCAGGAGACGGCGATGTTGAGGGAAATGTAGGATAGTCTTCATCATCTTCTCTTTATCTAGCAGACACAAAATTTCCTCCATGCTTGGCTGCTGCCATAGTGACTTCCCCAGACTCTTGCAAGTCTTGTGATGTTCCACAGCGGCCGGTCCCCACAACAGTATCCTTAAATATTGTTAAAAGTAAGCCCTTAGTTAACAGATAATTAGCATGGAGAGAAAGGCAATTATAGAGATAGATTCAATTTATAAAGGATATAAATTAGTATTTAAATTTTCCCCTCACTTGTACTTATTATCCTGTGGGAACTTGAAACTAGAATCTGTTTCCCTGGCAACACCTTTCTCATCCATCCAAAGGCTTTCAAAATTCAGCCTGATGGTGTCCCTTTAGCCACTTCCCAGCCTACAAATCAAAGTCTGTACATGCCTCAGGAGACCGATTTATTGACTGTGTCAGTGCCTACCACCACCACCTCCTCACACATTGTCCGAGATTTGATCAAACTATACAAACCCCAGAATGTCTTGTAGTTCAATTAGTTTTTTCAAGCCAGCACCAAAATGCCTCCATGACCCCCTTAACCAGACCCTTCCACCCTCTCCTTGGAAATCCACTTATTGTGCTATGGCTTATTGTTTATTATTTGGATAGGGCCTACAATGTGTTAGGTATTTTATGAAGTCATATGACGACAAAGACAATGCCACTAATCACTTACAAGCTATACAGGCTCCCATCAATGACTGACTATGACTCTGCCGAGTCCCACTCTCAAGCATGTTCCTTGCATTGGTCTGTATTCCCTGCATGCCGGGGCAGGGACCATGTCTATCTAAGTGTCTGACTACCAATTTACTTCAGAGTGCAATATTAAAGTGTTGTTTCTCACCTATAAAGATCTAGATCTACAGTACTAGGTACCTCAGAGGCCACTCTTTGCCCCTGTGATAACTCAGCAGGAGGAGACTAGTGGCAGGGTCCTTGACTCTGGAATTAATTTCTGTCCTTACTTCACCAGAGTTCAAATATGCTGACCCTCAGGACAGACGACAAGGCTTATCTGTTCCCACAGGCTTTTCCATGGGTGGGATGGGGTAGAATGGGTGAGAAAAAGGAGAGTCTTTGACTTGGTCTACACTAAAATGTTAGGCTGACCCAGATACATCGCTCAGGGGTGTGAAAAATCCACAACCGTGAGCGACGTAGTTAAACCAACCTAACCCCTCTGTGTAGACAGTGCTATGTTGACAGAAGAATTCTTCCCATTGATGTAGAATTCTTCCCATCCCTCTCAGGGAGACAGAGTAACCACAGTGACAGGAGAGCCCCTTCTGTCAGCATAGATAGTGTCTACGCTGAAGTGTTGCAGCTGTGCCGCTGTAGCATTTCAAGTTTAGACAAGCCCTTAGTTTGTTGGAGATGGGAGGTGAGGCGGCTGGACATAGGCTGAATCTGTACTTTGTATGCACTTTGTTAGCAATGCTTATGCAGGTGAAATGATGGAAAGGTGCATTTAAAATAAACAGAATGAATAAGCACCAAAATGCTAAAGGCAGCAGAGCCATTATAAGTGCAAAGTAGGCTGGCTGAGCAGCAGACCAAGGACTAAAAGAACTGGGAGACTATGCAATCCTTTCACCCCCCCAATGTGGTCCTCTCTACACCAGTGTAGTGGCACGAGGGGGAGCTGGAATGCTGCTCTGTACCTGCTTTGTGAATAGTGCCCAGGTTCTATTAATCCAGCACCGTGCAACAACATCAATTTATTCCCATCCTGAGTTTTGGTCCTCAATTCAAAAATAAGGTGCCAGGTGTATATTAACTTTCAGATTGCTTATATGGCACATATGCTAGCAAAACAAAAGGTGGCAATCAACTTACCTAAAGTTGATAAGACTTAGATCATTCTTCTCATATAACTGAAGAAGCAGTAATATTTTCTGATCTAAAAAAAAAAAAAAATCAGTAAGACATACATTAAGAATTTTAAAAATAGATCCAATGGAAAATATCTTTAACAGTCCAATACACTTACCGACACCACTCAGTGTTGCACCATAGGATCCTAGTAACACAGCAAAGTGGCTGCTCTCACAGACTGAGGGATTGAGTTTCACTATAGTTGACAATACATCCACTAATGCCTCTGAAACAAATACGAAACTGTATTTTTAGTTTTTGCATTCTCTATCAGATGGTAGCCAGAGAGAGAACATTTAAACAAACACCTTAAGACTCTGCATTAATATTTACACTTGTGACACCACATAGGCAAAACATTTCTCTGTCAGTGCTGTAGGCCAGTTTTGATACAGGAGCTTCAACTGGAACAACCTCTGTAGAAGCCAGCCTGGTATTTACCATCCTATCTAGGTATTTACACAGAATCCATCACTGCAAGATCTGATTGGATAACAAATTTTAGTGAATTTATCCTGTGACATACAGAAGTGTTACCATCTCCGTTTTACAGATGAGGAGCTAATGCCCAAATAAATTAAGGACAAACTTGCCCAAGGACAAACAGGAAGTCAGAGGCAAAGCTGGGAATTGGACCCACATGTTTCGAGTTGCAGTCCATTGCCTGAGCCAAAAGCCCATCCTTTCTCCCCTACCTGCCATCCACATCATAAATCAAAGCAAAACAGTAACAACCTCTTTATGAGAGTTAGAGAAAAGATAGAAGTATAGATGAATGAACTCATGACAGTAAACTTCTGAATTATTGAGGCTAGCTTCTTTGAAAGAGCCAGTCTCCTTGTCCTGTGGAAATACTGTCCAACTGACAAATGCATGGAATAACTGATATATTTTCATGAAAAATATAAGCAATCCCTTCCTCCTACTGCATCACTGGAGCTTTCTCACCTTGTCAGGCATTTAAAAGCCTTAAAGGTTGCCTAGATTTTGCTCATAACTATCAGTGTTGGCAGTACAAATTTGTCATCAATCTGTTCCACTTAGAATTTCATCATCATCTCATACATAGCAATTTTTATCAATTTATCTCAAAGTTCTTTATAAAGGGCAGCTAAATGTTATTCTCATTTTACAGCTGGAGAAACTGAAGGGCAGAGCAGGTAAGTGATTTGCCCAAGGTCACAGAGCAACTCAGTTGCAATGCCAAGCATAGAACCCAGGACTCCTGACTCCCAGCCCAATACTTTATCCATTAGACCTTGCTACCTTTTTCAGTTTAGGACTGAACTAGATTCCTCATAGGAGGATTGTTCTATCAAACACACAAGCTAAGAAATTAAAAATTGAAATACAACCAGCAAAGAGCAATATTAAATCCTCTATATCAACACAGATACCTATTTTAAAATTAACGTCTCTTATGTAAGCAATTGTTTAAATAAATACTTAGCCAAATAATATTTCTGCCTCCTTGATCTAATCTATATCAAAATTCTGGTCCTACTGAAATCAATGGCAAACTTCCAATGACTCCAGTGAAGCCAGGATTTCACCCCACGTCTTCATCAGTAAGAAATAACAACCAAAGAATGCTTTTAAAAGATATTAATGTTTAAAACTGGCATTCATGAGGAAAAATACAACATTTAAATTCAAGCAGAGGAGAGCAGGCAGGCTTTGAAATGAAATGCTAATAACAATTTGGGAGTTATTTTAGTAGCTTGGTAAATATGTAGATGAGTAGGTAACTGGATGGATGGAAAACAACACTGACAAGATACTATTACTATATATAGCTGAAGAAAAGAAAGAGAGATACCTCTTGTCTGAATCTTCGTGTTATCTTCTTCTCTTGACCTCAGCATGGTTGACAAAAATAAAGAGTGCTGCGTGATCATCATGTAAAGCCTGGAGAGCTTGACTAATCTCTGACTAAGCAGGCTCTCTTTTGTGTACAACAATTGCACAGCAGCATTAAGAGTTTTCAGAAATCCATGATCTCTGTAGCGATACCTTCAAAAACAACAATCAAAGAAAACTCAGATTTCAATAAAAGGCAAATTTGCTATTCAAAATAGTGAAACACAGTATAGAAAGCAAATAAAAAAAACATAGCCCAATATTTCATTCAGTTTGTGAACTAGCCACATCTTAAACTTCAGAAGAAAGGAATATTTACAGTCAGAACAGCAATCTGCTGTACAGGCTTTACTACAGGTTAGCATTTCACAAATTTTATATTAAAACCTTCATTTGATAGCAATCCCTTAGCCCTACATTTCTATCTCCACATAAGGTAAGACTCCCCCAAACTATTTATTTCTTCTCACCACTCTTTCATTGGTAAAGGGAAAGTGCCTGATCCTGACTTCATACCAGAGTAAACAGGGAATATTTTTAATTAAAAACCATGGGTTACACTAGTTTAACTAAGAAAGTAGGAGCAGTTCCAGTAATTTGCTACCCCACACTAACTGAAGGCCAAGTCTGGCCTCAGTTGTACATGAAGTCAATGGAGTTGTACTGAAGTGAATGGAGATTGTGCCTATCCATGGGGCTAATCCTAAAAAGTGACTGTCATCCTCAAGTCCCACTGATTTCTGTAGAAGTTGACAGCACTTAGTACTTTTTAGGATGTGCTTAGTACACTGTAGGATTAGGCCCTAACTGATAGGATGTGGCCCAGCAAACATTACAGAGTGCTTATTCCATCTTTGCTTCATCTCAACAACAATACAAAATTACTTACTTAAGTCCCATTTTCAGAAGACTGTGCCAATCAGCTGGAACCACTTCATTAACAAAATGCTGTGTGGGTAGTAAACAACAAGTAGTGATATGTAACATTCAATATGAAGCAGAGCAAAGTTTCCATAGACCATCAAGACCTCAATTTTCTGTTGAACACTTTGGAGCCATGATAGCAGAGTCCAACCTGTTTCAAGGGTTTAAAAAGTACCAAAAGCAAAATACAACTGTTCTGCTTATGTCAAGCCTTAATGCCTTTTTTACTACCTGGTACTCGCTTGTCTTCCCATGTTTCTCAAGCAATGGTCTAAGGCTATGTCTACACTACAGACCTTACAGCGGCACAGCTGAGCCACTGTAAGGTTTCCCATGTAGCCGCTCTGTGCCGGTGGGAGAGAGCTCTACTGTTGGCATAATTAAACCATTCCTAAGGAGTGGAGGTAGCTATGTCAGCAGGAGAGCGTTTCCTGCCAACATAGTGCTGTCCACACCAGCACAGGGATGGAGGTTTTTTTTTTTCCCCCCACACCCTTGACCAACAAAAGTTTTACCAACAAAAGTGCTAGTGTAGACATAGCCTATGCTGTTACTTTAGATCAGGGATCGGCAACCTTTGGCACGTGGCCTGTCAGGGAAACCCCACTGGTGGGCTGGGACGGGTTGTTTACCTGTAGCATCCGCAGGTTCGGCCGATCGCAGCTCCCAGCTGCAAAGAAATTTTTCATACCACAGCACTTCAAATATTAATAACTTAAATGAAAGGTGTGATATGTTCCCTTGCCTAATTACATTGCAAGTATCAGAACCTCCTCTCACTTATTCCTTCTCCCTGGGACCCAAAAGAATAAAGGGCTGATGCTGTGAGGTGCCAGGTGCTCTCCTTTTCTGCTGACAGGTGGGATTTGAGGGTGTTCATCACTTCTTAGAACTGGGCCCTTTTTTTTTTTTTTTTTTTAAACAGCTCAGCAAGAAGGAATAGATGAGACGTTACAATACTTGCAATATAACTGGGCCCTACAAACAGAAGCATAATCACACTGGCTAATATGAGACAGCAGCAATTCCAACTTCCTTAGAACAGAAGTTTCTAGCTTGTGTTAATGTAGCCCACCACTGTAATGCAGTACCCACATTTACTACTGTTATGAACTAACACTTCATTTTGCAGGAGGAGGAGGGATCTTTAGTCAATTTAGGTAACAGAACATTACAAAGATACAGATAAACTCAAATGTACTGTAGATCAGTTATGGAAATCTTTAGGTGGAATCTACAGTGGACATGGAGCAGCTATGTAATAATTTTATGAATACCATGTGTGACAATCATACAGATATAGTTTAGAACTATGCTGGGTTAGTGGAATGTTTATTATATGCCTGTATTGCTTTAAGTCAATGGGAGCTGTCTCCAGCAAGAAGACAATAGCTCCTGGTAAGAACATTCCAGCACACACTTGAAAGACAATGGGGAAAGCTATTAGTTTCCTGGAGGCTACATTCAACTAAGTTGCAAGTCTTGTTTTGCCAGTGCTGGTAGCTAACAGTTAAAAAGTTACATGTTGCTTGCAAAGGGGAGGAGGACAAAAATGTAACAGGATTTCAAGACTTTGTCTCTGAAGTAGAGAGAAGAACTAGTTTGGGGGTTAAGAGAACAGATTATGCCACTTGACCCGAGGGCTCTGGGGTGTCTGTAGGAAGCTTAGGCCTACCAGGATCCCAAATGGATGTTGGATTGACACCTGGTAAGCTAGATATGCATGTTTTAAGATCTTTTTCTCGGAAATGCTGTAGTTCTAAATAAACAATATTTTGCTTTATAAAGCTGTCCAATCACAAAGTAGCATGGGTCATAGCTCCTAGAGAGAAGTGCACTGTAGGTGCTGACCACAAGTCAGACCTGCTGAGGTATCATCTTTAGTACCAGGGCCCTGTCTGAGAGTGGGAGAATTGTGTATTTACACCTCAAGAGACAGGTGATGGCCTGAGAGGAAGGGCACACAAAGAGACCAAAGGGATAACAGGGGCAGTTAGCCCAGTATCTGTAAAAGCATCCTTTGCTTTTACTATTTAGGACCTGGTCCTGCATTCCTTACACAGCTAAAGAAAATCTGAAGTGCACAAGGAATATATAATTAGGAACTTACGGCATTGATCAGGCTGCCACTGAAGTCAACCAGATGACTGTCGTTGACTTCAGTAGGAGCAGATTCATGCACTTTGTAAGAACACTTCTACTTTTAGCATTTTCTCTCCTTCTCTCTCTCTTTTTTTTTTTTAAAAAATACCATCAGGGACTGATCTTGAGAGGTACTGAGCATCTCAAAATCCCGCTAACTTCAATGGTAATTGCAAGTGTCCAGCACTTCTCCCAACAAGACCCAAAATTCTTTTGCATTAGGATCTTGCAAGGCCAGTTACATACTGTACAAGCTGCAAACAAAATACCAAAGAAACCAAGACAAGCACAACAACTTCATTTACATAATATAAAATATAAAAGCACAATAAATGTTCTACTGCAGTAAGAAAAATCCATACAATCAAGGTTTAGATTAAAGCAAATGGAAAGGAGTCTCACCAATAACTCTTCTAGCCTCAACAGCATGGAACTCTCTGTTCCTTGGTGGTTTTCTTGTTCTTTACTGATGTTATATGTGGTGATTAACCACTTTATACAGGCTGCCAAGAGGTTTTTCTTCCAGGAGTGCAACTCCTCAGCAGAGTTCTCCAACACTCTTGATATGGAATCTGCCACAATCCAACTGCAGAAAATTCAAATGTTAGAAGAATGTTTCTGTTTGTGTTAATTTTACCCTGATTTTCTCCACATATTTGTAATCATTTGATTTTATGCATAGGGATACCTAAGCCCCAGATGACCAAAGAATCACCATCTTCTAAAGCTCATGATAACCATGTAATAAGTTAGTCACCCAGGAATTTACATGGCCAGTTCTTCCCTCATGTTCCCCCAGATGAGATGAGTACTGTCACATCTGTTATAAACCCAGCCATCAGCTTAAGCAGGGATAGAAAATGTTTTGACCACTTGCCCAAGAACAGAGCTTGTGGAAGTGTACTGGTGAGGAAAGTATTTTTACTGGTCCCAGCTAAGTACTACCAGACCTTAACGCATAAGTCCTTACAATATTTTTTGTCACTATGTTTATTATGCTATTGAATGTTAACTTTAAAAATGGCTCCAAAGTTCCCCTAAGTTTAAATAAAACTTAATACGGGTATCTATACTGTGGCTCCCTTTCCCAGCAAGATATGTGAGGCTGTTGTAGCTTTATTCTGCTGTGCTATAAACAGTTTATTTCTGAAGCACACCAATGAAATTAAATGGAGAAAACTCCAGGCTCTGAATTCCTGATATTTCCCCTTACACATTTAATTTCACTGAACCATTGTACATCTTCATGAATTAGGAATATTTTATTTAAAGTTTTGGGAGACTTTTGAGATTTTTAAAAATATTTTTACATGATCTACATAAATTAAAGGATACCTAGGCTTAAAAATACTATCACACTTAGACAGTAGATTCTTTGAAGCAGGGACTATCATTGTAGATCATGTGTGTTTTTATGTACTGTGTCTATAACAATGTTTTATGCAACAAAATGACAATTCCAGGCATTACGTTACTTAAAATGCAAAATCTGGAAAGAGAACTTGCCTACCTCTCGTAATTTTCTGCCCTCTCAAGAGTTCCAGGTAACTGGTCAATTAGATCAGTTAGCACTTCAATTTCTGAAGACTGTACCAGCTTGGAAAAAACTTGCAACTTCACGGTTTTGAGGTCTTGCGATGGTTCTGTATCTAGAATTTTTTTTGACAGTTCTTTCCACAAAGCTACTCTCAAGACAGGTACAACAGCTGAGGAGACTGTAGGAAGAAAGAGTGCAAAGAGACACAGGGATGTCATTGTAAGCTCTCTGGCAGTGCTCTCAACTCAAACTGCTTTATGTGTTCAACAGAATGACAGAACACAGACTGTGGGCCTACTGTGAGAAAGCGCACACAGTGCGAGACTGTAACAGATCTATGAAGTGTTTGAAAGACAAATGTTCTGTAAAGTGTCTGGTATCTCTTTCAAACACCTACTAGCCAGAGAATTAAAATGACTAGTTACAGGCAAATATCACAGACCTCCAAGACACAGGGACAACATCCTGATGAGAAGCCCAGCACGGATCTGTTAGACAAAGGCAATGGTAACTGCTCAGATTCTTACCAAGGTGCTGACACTGGACTCTAATCAGAGGCTTCTTCTTTCATATCAGCTCTCAGATAGTTACGTGTCTGATAAATTTGAAGCTACCATCAGTCTCTGGGTAATGGAATGGAGAAAGAGTTCTCTTCCTCCACCGGCCCTTCACCAAGCAACACCTCTCTTGAACCTCCTGTAAGCTGGGTCTGCTACTCTACCCCTCCCAGACTGTTGGCTGCTGCTGAGGATTCTCCATTATTTTATACTTCTTCCAGACACAAGTGTCCTGCCCCATCAACAGCTACAGCATGTCTGCCTCTGTTGTTGCCTGTAACCTTCCTTATCAGTAGAAGAATGAAACAGGCATGATCCTGGTTAGTTTAATTGCAGCACCTAATTTTCTGAAATGCCACTGTGACACTGACCAGATTTTTGTCAGTTAATTCTGCTGTTGATTGGGAAAACTCAGAGCAGCAGCAGAGCTACTGGAACTGTCTGAGGTTCAGGAAGGCATCACTGTATTGATTTATATTTGGAAATTTATTTTTCCACCCCGAGGGCTAGAATTTTTTTTATTTTTTCTATTTATTTATTTATTTATTTAACATGACAGATAAAATTCTGCTGAAATGGATAGTTTCCAACATTTCACACCCAACCACTAGATCAATAGGGTTTATTCTAAACTGAATAATTATCTAGACAGATTTTAATATGTGTTATGCTTTGAACAGCTGTACAGGGCTCAAGAAGAGCCTGGGGCAACTGCAACTAGCAATGTTCTATTTGAGTCTCTTGAGTTCTATTTGAGCCCAACCTGGTTGTGGCCCTTTAAGCACTACTGCAATAATGGTCTAAAGAATAATCATAAAATGTCTCTGATTTTCATTATCAGCTGTTCCATTCATGGTGCAGACAGACTGATTCATAGATTTTAAGTCCAGAAGGCATCACTGTGATCACCTAGTTCAATGTCCTGCATAAACACAGACCACAGAATGTCACTAAAAAGCTCCTGCATGAAGTCCATATTCTGGTTGAGCTAGAGCAATGGTTCTCAAACTGTGGGTCGGCATCCCAAAGTGGGTTGAAACGGCTCTCTAGGGCTGCCGTTAGACTTGTTGGGGCCCAGGACTGAAGCCTGAGCCCCACCGCCCAGGGCCAAAGCCTGAGGGCTTCAGCCCTGGGTGGCAGGTGCTCAGGTTACAGGCTTCAACCCCAGGCGGGGGGGCCTTTGGGCTTCTGCTTTGTCCCCTTCCCCCCCAGCCCGGGGCGATGGGGCTTGGGCTTTGGCCCCCACACCCAGGCAGTGGGGCTCAGGCTTCAGTCCCCCCTCCTGGGGTCGTCTAGTAATTTTTGTGTCAGAAGGGGGTCGCAGTGCAATGAAGTGTGAGAACTCCGGAGCCAGAGCATATTGAGTGTTATGGGTCATGTTACGGGATTCAGGATGTAGGTAAATGACTCAACTGTTGCTGGGATTCCTGCTCATTGATGGTACTCATCAGCATACCTATTAATTTTTGTACTATGTTTTCAATTAACTTATTAGGTTGCCTTTGGGAAAGTACTGCTACTATATGATGGAGAGTTAAGAGGTTACTCTGCCAGGTGATGAGAACACAAAGAGGAGCAGTGCCACTTTGCCATCAAAAAGAAAAGCAGAAAGCCACAAAATGACCAGAGTGATCAATGTCATTGCACTGCCTTGTCATGAAACACATTTCTCACATACTGAAGCAACACCACAATGCAAAAATGACAATGAAACCTCATGGCTAGGGTGGACTGATTTATTCAAAGTGATTTAAATCACTGATTTTAATCATTATTTAAATCAGCAACCGGGAAATCTTGATTTAAATCATTTTAAGACTGTTTTGCATTTGTATTTTTTAGTTATTTTCCCAAAGAAAAGTTGGTTCTCATTAGTTAGTAACCATTAATACATGCTGATTTGCAACTAAAATGATTTTTTACAATAAATTTGGTACTACTTTTTGCTAACCAGGGCAATACACATTTATTTAAGCAACTATATAGCTTAACATAAATTAATAATATAAATAAATGTATTATATTAGAACCTGATGAATGATGCATTTCATATGTACTAGATGATTAATTTTTTACTTGTGATTTTGTCAAGCTCTGTTCAGGAAACAAAACTGGAATTCTATAAATGCCTAAAACAGAGTTTTCATTTTTATTTTATTAGTTAAATAAAATTACCCTAACTGTGCTGAATATACTGAGAAAAAGTTAAGTTTATCAAAACAAGTTTTGTGTTTAAAACTAACTGGTTTATTAAACAAAGGAATAGTTTAATATTAAATTATCATCTGTAGTTTGGGAATTGAAGAGACTGTTTCTGGTTGCCATATTATTCAAGATTTTAGAACTAGTAGACCTCATCCTCTCACTCCTACTTTTTATTCATAAATGGGAAGAGGAGAACAAGCTTTCCATATTTTTCAACTCCCAATGAGTTTTTTAACTTTGAATGAATTAGTCATTGAACTGAACTAGATGAATGAAATGAAGGAAATATTCTCTCTGCACCTGCAGTGGAGGCTACTGCTGTCAAAAGCTGGTTTAGCTCTTCAACACCGCTGGTTCTAGGTGCTCAGCCAATGGCTTCTACCAGTTCAGTGGTTTGATTTTCTTTAAAACTTTGATAGCAAATATGTATTGCTTATTTTTTTTTTAATTTAATTTAAATTATTTTTAATAGATGATATAGTAAGTTTAGACCTTAACATAGACTGTCCATTTCAAATTCCATTTTAAGGAGGTTTATTTTTAAAAACAAAAATGCATTTAATTTAAATTTAAAAGAAAATAAGTAATTTTTTTTAAAAGTCATTGATTTTTATCCACCCAGCATATGACACTACACCAAGATTACTTTCTAGCATTCTACTATTCCATTCAGCACAGTATTTCCTCCCCGTCTCACTCTCTGATCAGAGGGTGCTTCTTTCTCATCCACCCATTCCTGCGAGATAGGAGCAATGAAAGGTTTCTCCTCTCTGTCTCTCCCACCTGTCACCTTGAAGAAACAGGGAGCGAGCTCTGGGTCATCTGATTAGAACACCACGTCTATGCTGCCTCTTGTGTCCAGCCAGGGGAGAGGCCTGCTCCTGTTTATCCGTACTTTACTTGCTCTTCATGAGATCAAGCAGAACAAGAAGTATGCCAATCAAATCTTTGGATTCAGTGAGAGCCACAGCGGTGCTCTAAAGAGCCACATGCAACTCTAGAGCCATGAGGCTAAGAATCACTAAGCTAATGGGCCAATAAAACGTACTTCATAATTTTCTATCAATATCAATTTCTATCTTTTGAACCATCATAATTCAGCAAATACTACTTTTTAAGTATGTATTTACATAACTGGCAACAATATTCACAGCATTTGCTGCAGATAGCACTTTTTATTTCCTAAGTGCTGAACAATCACTTAATACCCAACATGGAAGGAAAGTTATCTTCATTTTAAAAAGATGGCAATGGAAAGAGGCCTGATGACTTGACTTCAGTGCCTTGTCCTGGATAGCTCAGTGATGGTCACATGATAAACACTCATCAAATCAGATAAGACTAGACAGAAAAGAGCAATTTTTGTAACTGGTTAACAAAGTGGAGAATCCCAGCTTTCCAGTGGATAACAAGTATTGATTTTACCAGTAAAGATTCACAAGATAATGGACTTCTAAACTGTCACTGGTCCTCAAGTCTAATAGTACCTTTTGGGGGGACTAGTCCAGAACTGAATGTAGTAAGTCCCAGACCTTAGGCCAGTGAAATTTTCATTTCCTGAAAATGCTCTTCCCAGTGCACCCAATGACAGACACGTCATTTTATCTGAACACTCTGATGAGAATAGTTAAAAATCCCCAGACAATATTTACATCATTAATATTGATCAGTTGTTGATTTTACCTTTTGATGACCGTGTAAAGTCATACTGCTCTCTTCTCTGCAAATATACGTTGATGAGTGGAAGAAAGATGTCCATATTTTTCCTTAGGTACTTTCCAGTTGCACAATTCAGACACCACAGCTCAAACTGCAGCAGGTGAGTCCTACAATGCTGGATCAGCAAAGCCACAATGGCAAGGGAAGTTTCAGTCATGTGGTTAAGGCAATAAACGTGTACATCTACACCAACCGCATGGGCAAAGAGGGGCTCTTGAGAGAGCGTCTGCAGGAAGACTTTTTCCAGATCCTCACTGTTTGACGTTGACAGCAGAGTCCCCACCCCTTTAATGTGCTCTGTTGATAATAGCAGCTCTCCTTGAATTGTCTGTCTTTGGTAGCTTTCTGTGAGGAGCTGCAGCAGTGTCTTCCCATAGAAGCTTAAATGTTTCTCTTTTTTAGGGGAATTTTCAGATTTTTGAATGGTCAGGCTTGCCTCAGGAAGCTGGAGCATGGTTAGCGTGACTTCTTTTAACTGAGCCGCATCCATATAAACATGTAACTGCTGCAGAGCCTCCAGCTGCTTGGACTTTTTGGGAGACACCTTGTTCTTTTCTTTTCTTCCAGCACGTAACTCTTCCAAGATGCTTTTAGTGATGGCTTCAAAATACTTAGATAGCATGTCTATGTGCTTCATATTTTGCAACATTGGAGCACTCACCTTCAGTAACTGAAGGATGCCATTATTTACATGAGCTGACAGAAGCTTCACCATGACAGGGTTTAAGTTGTGTTGGGGAAGAGAATGCTGCTCTAAAGCCAAGAACCAGGTCTCCAATATAGGATGTTTAAAGATCAACATAAGCATATCTTCTAGCATCTGCAACGTACACAGTTATGAAGAGATCACAAAAAAGATAATTTAAAATCATTTATCTGCTTCTACTTATAGTGCATGTTTATTGAAACCTAAAAACCTGTAGTTTTGGACATTAATTGCCTTTTACTGGTCAAAAGAATTAATGAAATACAGGTACAAACAATTATGTTTATCTCAATGTTTATGGTATGGTAAAAAAAAAAAGCCTTTGTTCTGTCGTTAAAAAAAAAAAAAAAAAAAAAAAAGAGATTCTAAACATTAAACAACATCTTAAAATTATTCATCTCAATTTCTATTCTGCTGCTTCTGGGATAAAGCCAAAAGCTTTCTCCATTTGTTCATTCAGACAAGCATGACTGAATCTTTCAAAGTCTGTGGCAAAATTTTACACAGACATCAGAATGTCTTAGTCCTAAGTCAAGAGTTTCTCATGTGAGGGAAAAGACACCACTTTACCTATCACAGAACATAACTTTGTACATTTCCGTAAGTTTAAAACTACATTCCCAGGGAAGGTATCACAGGTTTCATCAACTAAATACATGACATTCTAATCTTCTCAAATCCAGGAATCAAATAAAACTAACACTACGGAGAAATTTCACCCCTACCTCCACAAAACGTGGGCAACAAAACTTTGTGCCAGGGTCCAAAAGGAATGGATAAATAGCATTCACTCACTCAATATGCAGGTGAGCTGTAGATCTGCAGTGCAGCCCCTTCCACAGCCACTATTCTAGCCTGTGGGTTCGAATAGTAGAGGCTGCTGCCCAGCCACCCACCTATATGGTAGTTTAGAGCAGTGGCTCTCAACCTTTCCAGACTACTGTACCCCTTTCAGGATTCTGATCAGTCTTGCTTACCCCAAGTTTCACCTCACTAAAAAACTATTTGCTTACAAAATCAGACATAAAAATACAAAAGCGTCACAGAACACTATTACTGAAAAATTGCTGACATACTCATTTTTACCATATAATTATCAAATAAATCAATTGGAATATAAATATTGTACTTGCATTTTAGCGTATAGTATGTAGAGCATATAAATCAGTCATTGTCTGAATAAAATTTTAGTGTCTACTGACTTCACTAATGCTTTTTATGTAGCCTGTTGTAAAATTAGGCAAATATCTAGAGGAGTTGATGTACCCCCGAAAGACCTCCGCGTACCCGGTTGAGAGCCACTGGATGCATGTTCTCATAGATCCATTGGTCCCTCTCCCAGACCTCCTCTAATGGCACACCTCTGCATTAATCTATCTGTGCTTGACGCAAAGACCCTTCTGTGGAACACTGTGTATGAAGCCCACTATTCATGTGGCGACATGCATCCCGCCCGTCACCCTGCAGAAAGCTACAGTAGTGCTTCCACTTAGTGTGCAGCTCTTGCACAGCCCTTCAGCAAGTGATTGCATGTTTCCCTATCAGACAGGCATCACCTTTAATCCTAATTAAACAACCTAACACAAATAAATACCAGAAAGAGTCAAACCCTCACATTCCACATTAGACTGTAGCATTCACTGAAGCCCCCTTTCTTTCTTCAGCTTCCATCACACTGTGTGTCTCAGTAAGAATACAGGTCAGCTCTATGCTAAAGGTTTCAACTACCAATGACAATTAGTTAATATAGTTTGCACCCGAGAGCCATTTGTATGTTTTGCCTCAGTAAACTGTTCTCCAAAACTGATGAAAGACTTACTAGAGTCCAATTTAATTGTGCGGACTAATATGGCAGCATTCATTGTTAGTGTACCAAGGGATTTACACCTATGCTTGGAAGGATCAGATTTTTATCGGAAATTGCTGCTAAAAGTTGATTTCACCATACACACAGAAACCGACAAAAAATATATTTCCATTGATAATAACTGAAATTTACAGATAGGCAAAGTAAAAACGGTGCTGCTTGAGGTTTGACAATATTTACTTTGTGTACTTTGGCATGTGATGTTGACAATTTGTATTTTAAGGGTTATAAAGCTTTAATATTTTTAATCTCAATGTCTACTGTTATTAAATCATTCTTGTATGACCCTCCCCCTCCATAATTTTGCACATTTATGAAAATTTAAATCAATAAATATTGAAAAAAAATTGCTTAAAAATAAACTGATATTATCTGTCAAAATTATACAAAAAAAATAAATAAAAATTGAATTCTGCCAAGCCTATTTATACCTTGTCATTTGCAGACTCCACTGTGGCCACAGACTCTAAATCCATAAAGAGATCCAATTCAGTTTGGGCCCCTTCTTGTTTCTGCTGGTTGCACAACTGATCACATCGGCACAGCAAGCTGCTCAGCAGGTCCACGTAGAGACCGAGAAGGTGAGGACCAGAACTTTTACTGAGCTGTGAAAGTAAACACTCTGGAGGATGAGGAGAAAAGTGTAGGAGGCTGGAAAGAAAACTGTGTAAGAACAACAGGTTTAAAATAATATCTTCTTAAGTTGTAAACTCTTTGGGGCAGGGACCATATACAATGGCTCCCACAATAGGGGCCTGATCCTGATCAAAGCCTCTGGGGGGCTAACACAATATTCATGTATTTTAAGGGAAGAAGGAATCATCAGATCTAGTGTGCTTCCAAGATAACACAGGTCAAAGAATTTAATCACAACTAAAGCATATCCTCCAAACAGGCATCTAGTCTTGATATAAAGATAACAAGAGATGGAAAGAAAGCTGCAATTCATTTGCAGTATATACAACACACACAATTGTAACGAATCCTATTCTAAAAGGCAGCCAGTCTCAACAACAAGTGATACAATTGTTTACAATCTGGGCCAGATTCCTGAGTTGCTCCCTAACTTCAGTGGGGCTTGTGCACATGGAGAGGCTACTCAACTGAAGTACATTTGCACCACTTCAGCATGCCATACTTAGAACCCAACGTATTCCTTACAATGCCGAAGTTCTCCACCGTGGTTTTTAGGTATAGCAACACGTGCTTGACTGCTAGCAAAAGCTGCTGAAGTTGGAGCTGGGAAGCTGCCTCTCTCAGCTTTGCCTGGACACCATCTTCCAACAGGACAGCGCCACCTCTCTCAAAGGCATTCTTCAGCAAGGAGTAGAATGAAGAATCTGGTGGTAGGATGGGCTCCCTGCTTATGCATTCAGTTTGTTTCAACTGTTGAAAATAGAAGTAATACAGAGAGGAAAAAAAGTCAGAATGTGTATGTCAAACTCTTAGGGCCAAACTGTGCTCTGCATCTAGGCTGGGAAAATTCCCATTGAAATAAGGCACGTAACCAAGCACAGAACCACGCCCAACCCTGCAACCACAGTGCAATACTGCTGTATTGTTATCAGAGCATACAGATCAATGCTGGCCGAAGGCTTCTATCAAAGTGTCCCTTATATATTCTCTGGCTGGCTGAGGGAACAACACCGCAGCTTCTACCGTGGATGATCTGCGTGCTCCTAACCCCTGCTCCCATCTAGCCCTGCACCTTAATCGCTGTCGCACCAGCCGCTCCTGTTTGGAGGAGATGGGGAGCACCCACAACCATTCTCCTCCTTGCCCTTGCAGGGATGCTTCTCATCCACCTGCCTCCCCATTTGGGGAAGGGACACTCATGCCTACTACTGCCTGCTCCAAAAGGAATCTGAAATAATTAAACTTAATTACATATTAGAGTTATAAACATTATTTATTCACACCAGTATGACACCTGCAATGGTTCTAACTAACACAGAACAAATAAATAACAAATCCATTTAAAAAGCAAAACGCAAAAATCTGTTTTTAGCAGGATCTGAACTTGCAGCAGCCTAGCACTCCTGGCAGGCACCACAGGGCTGCCTGGAATTGCAGGCACTCCCTTCACAGGGTCTTGGCTGACCTGCTCATGCCATGATGGAGCTGCAGTGATGCTCTCACTGGGGAAGAAAGATTGCCCAATGGTTAGGGCACTAGCCTTGGACTCTGGAGACCGACTTTACATCCTTGCTCCACCAAGGACTTCCTGCGTAACCTCTGGCAACTCCCTTAGTTTCTCTGTGCCTCAGCTCCCCATCTGTAAAATGGACTGTTCCCTTCCTTCCAGGGGCCTTGTGAGGATAAATACATTAAAGATCGTGACATGCTTAGATACGACTGCAGTGAGGGCCACAAGTGCCATAGATAGATAAAAAGATGGCTATTGTCAAGGTATTACAGCAATTTCCTTACTTTTTTTTGACACTCAGGCCACTGGTGCATGTAAGTAACTTTCCAGCCACTTGCTAAACATGATTCTGCATATAAATTATTGTTGCAATTTGATAAGAAGTTGCTTCTAATGCAAAAGTAATTAAGGATTCAATTAACAGTTCGACCCTGCACCAGCTAAAATGTATTTGCACCTCATTTAAAAGTCTCAAATACCCTTCAATCCAGCAAGGTTCTGCAACGCGTTAGAAAACGAGGATGCCTAAACTTGGGTTTGGAAGATAAAAGCCTAGATGTACTGCACAGTGGAAATGAAAGCCTTCTACAATCTACTGGTCTTTTAGCAACCCTAAAGCTAGCAATCAAATGATTTTATGCATCCCTTACCAAGATTTCCTTAGCTTGCTGTGGAATCCAGAGACTATAGTATTGGTTAAACTGGTACAGCTGAGGATACTGAGATGCATTCAGTGACTGGAGTTCTTTATCGAAGAGCTGAAACATCAGACAGAGAGCCAGGGGATCTCTCTGTGCGTGCAGGAGATCAGTAAAAACAGCAACAAGATACTCCACTATACTTCCTCCTACAAAAGCAAACAACAGGTTTGAGACAGAGGTTCTCTCACTGGTAAGAATCTGAGTAAGTATACTCTAGCCACACCACTATTCTCACCCACCTAACCTGAGCAGTATTTAAACAGCAATCACTTTGAGACCACAGCGTGGGATTTTCATAAGCGTGTGCCTAAGGAGTACAAATCCCACTGAATGTCAAATGCATTTATGCTCCTAATTTCTTGAGGTGCTAGTGAAAATCCTACATACTGTAGTTCTTAGTAAGGTAAATGGTGCCAGATTACACTCAGGCTTGCTACTGGGTTCAACCCCCAACCTGGCACAAAACTAAGTGCTTTTCGCAGTGCTATATTATACCCGTGTTCTGGCTGGTCATAGGCCCCAGCACAGCTGCACACAGAAGCAGGCATAATCTACATGCAGGAGTGCAGATCAGAGTGGAAGCTGTGCATAAATACACAGATCTTGGCCCGTAAATCACTCTGGACACCCCATCCTTCGGGCTACTCACCAGTTCACCATGTGCAGGACCTGGAGAATGCCAGCTTTGCGGATGGGGCATGGGGAGAGAATCCTGATCTTGTGCACAACAATTATACCAATAACTACCCATTGTGGCTACCTCACGTATATAGCAGGGTCAGTAAGAATTTATACCTAAAACTTTTAACTCTTTGAAGTTGTATACAAACAAAAGCACTTCTACCTTAAGTCTACCATTTAAGCACATATTGCCAAGTTCTGTCCTAAAGTTATACCCAGTGCAACCTTAATAAATTCAGGTCTGAGCAGAGTTTAACCCATTTTGTCATTTATGCTCCCAATGAACCCCAAAAAATAATGTTGTAAATCAAGGATTAAAATGAAAGCTTTCTTTCAAAAAAATGTTAATTCCCTCCCCCATGGGTCCATTTCTCCAGTCCCAATTAACTGGTGTCAATGGGAGAGTTTCCCACTATTTATTAAACCAAACACAATCCTTTAAAACCATTCAGCTCTATTTCACTTAAGCACTTCCTTTTCCCAGTCAGGGCTATTGTAACATAATCGTCACTAAGCTTCAACAGGGTGCTTTTAGAATATGAACTTGCATTGTTCTTCCCCCAAATGAGCTTTTTTGGGGGGGGTGAGTGTGGGGGATGGAGGAGGGAAATGTGGGGGGAAGGGGAGGGGAGGTTTGGTTTTCAGCATTTTCCATAAGGCCACAAATTAACAGGAGCAATATTGCTTCCTACATGGCTACATTGCATAAAAGGACAGGAACTCCAGGAAGTTCCTTTGGGTGACTTTTGTACATGTTCTTACCTCAGGAGCAAGGGAGGAAGGCATGCACTCCTCTCTCACAAAAGAAACAGGAAGTAAAGGTTTATGCTACAAGAATTTTGGGGGCCTCTCAAGACAGGGCTGTCTATGCTGAGACACTTTGCCTCTGCCCTGGTTCCCAGCCCCAGCAGAGTTGTGCTTACAGGGGCTCCCTTCTCTGGCTCTCTCCCCAGCCACTGATGTGGGTTCCACAGCATCAGAGGATAGGTGGGCTCTTTAATTCTGATATGACCAATGTAGCTTTCCCACAAGAGTACCACAGAGTCGGTGGTGGTGGGACTAATGTTGTGGAGAGCAGTCATAACCTTCATACTGCCCTCTTGGCTCAGGTTCTGAACCCTGTGCATCTTCCTTGAGGTCAGAAGAGGACAGAGGCACTTTGCACCCTTTAATGCTTCTTGGAGCTAGGATTACTTGGATCTGTTTTTTCTCCACTTGTAGAAGCAGAGGGTACAATATGGCTCATTGATTTTCATACACAATAACTAGAGTAATCACTGCATGAAAATGATAAACTATTCCCCCCCCCCTTCCACATACAGTGTGAATCTTTTTAGCCACTTTCAGGGACATATATAAACACAGTAAGTACCCATTTCATTTTCAGTGTGAAGCAACAACTTATTCCTGGCTTCTAACGCAGCAGGGACAACAGCACTGAATGGAAAAGTGTGTAGAATCATGTCTTCGTTTAAACTGAATCCAATTTCTTCATCTAGGCCTTCACTGCCCTCCACAAGGACATCAACCATATCCAGGACATCTAGTTACCAATGAAAAAATGTCAGGGTTCCGAGTTCAAGTAGACGCTACTTTTAGGATACAAGTACACAGGAAATAAGAGGACATTTAAAGGCATGGGTAATTCAGGAGAAAATAAAGGGAGCATCCAATGTTAGTGCTGTATGCAAGTGAAAGGGAACAATTTAATACAGTTTGGGGGTCCAACAACCCAGGGATAATAAGGTGTCTCTTTGAATATACATTAACGGTACAAATCAGACAAAAGGTGAAAGACAGGTATATCTGGCTCCTAATGATGGTAAAATTGATGGCACTCATAGCATGTTTACATTGTGGGTGGCTTTCAAAGCTGATGCTCCATTAAGTATGGAGAAAGGGGAAATAGCACAAGCAGAAGTGGATGAAGGCATCGCACCAAAACATCAGCAGTCAGAGCACCTCTGGAGGAGACAGGGGAGCGCATACAGGGGAGGCAGCTGCTATACTCTTAAAAAGAAAAAAAAGAAGGAAAAAAAAAAAAAAAAAAGGATGGATGGATGGGTGTGCTCATGTTCATTCTCCTGAGCCCTGAATTCCCAAAGTGGAACTAACATTCCCACGTCTGTATTCTCAGCTAGCCAAATCCTGGTCCCTGAAGTCAATAGGAATTTTGATGCTGCAGTCAATGGGACCAGGATTTGGCCTAAAGAGCGCAAGCAGCAAGATTCCAGCTGCCTACTATGCGTGAACACAAGAAGTGGGAGGGGCTCTGGTACGATCCTTGCCCCTTGCTCATATATGCAGGGGGAGCTGGCCCTGTGGTTTAAAAGGAAGCATGAATGCAATGGATTTGACTTTAATTAAAAACTGGTACTGTGGGACACTGAACTGAAAGCAGATCAAAAGTAAGATTTTACTTGTATTTTTAAAACTGCAAAGCTGTGTCACAGATTACCTTCTGGTGCGAGGAGACGCCCTGGCCATTTAGTTTTTATTTACAGAGCTGAATACAATTAAAAGGCCTAATCCTGTAGTTCCTTACTCAGGCAAGATTTCCACAGGCATCAGTAGCAGGTTTGCCTGATTAAGGACTGCAAGATTAGAGGGAGCAGACATCACTTTGGGATCATCACATACCATCAATGTGAGAGATGGGTATGCTAACACTGTCCACGTCTTGTTTAAATAAGTTGACTCGGAGCATACTGGCTTCCTGGACAAGGTCGGCGGCTTTATCTGTGTATGGATAGGGGTTTGTCACCAACTTCATTAAAATCTGTGAACCAAGATAAAAGTCAGTCATAGATCCATGAACAAGCATGCTCACTACAATTCTATACAGAAAATGCTAGTTATAGGGATATTAAGTGAAACAAATGGAAGGGCTTGGGAATTTAACATCTGGAAAAGATGAGCAGGAAAAGAAATGTTTTCTTTTAAAGATTAGATTTTATTGGAATTAGTTAATTTTATATGGGAGTTTCAAAGGAGCCTAGCGAGTGGGATGCCTAATACCTTAGCCTCTTTTCTCCTCATGCCAGCACTGCTCTAGTAACAATACATCCTACGGGAAGTCAATTCCCCCCAACCCTTTTCATCCACCCCTTCACCAAGGACAACAGATATGAGTTCTGTGTAAAGGATTTAGTCACAGCTTTTCTCAGAATTCATTCACAATCCTTTGAAAGGATTTTCCTCAATAACAGCAAAGTAATTAGCTTCCCATTAACGTTATTCTTGACATTGTTTATCTAAGTAATTTTAACAATTACCCTCTCCAAAAACTGAATCACTGCTTCCTTTTTGTCTTCTATTGTATTATCCAAGTGTTCCAGCCACAGTACAAGTTCCTTCCACGTGTGCTCAAATACTCCACTGTCATGCAAAACCTAGCCGGAAAAGCAGCATGAGATAGAAAAGAAATAGTGTCTATTTATAGCTTTTTATACAACAGCTTTTATTTTTATTTATTTTACTAAAGACAGAGTAGCAGCAGATTGCTGAACTCCAACACTGTCCCCCTCTCTAACTTCTGACAGAAGGGGCCTGATTCTTACATATACCAATGTTGCTTCAGATCACCCTAGTTCCACAAAAGGGCCCCGAAGTGGATGTAAATATTATTTACTGACGCTTTACATTGCCAAAGCTGTGCCGTATAGGTTATTCTCAGAAATTGTGGGTAACAAGCTATAGGGACGAGGTCCTTTTCACAACTGCATCCACGCTGGTGATCAGTTGCAAGCCAATATAGTGAAAGCAGTACAAAAACTGTGTAGACAAGTTCTAACTCCACTGAAGTCAAAAAAGTTAAAGCAGAGTTAAGTGATATCAAAATCAGACCTTTTGTGTTTAAAATAGTAGCACAGGTAATCATGTAATAATTAAACTAACTGAGGTTACTGAAAGAGAGAGGACATTATTATACCAAAAATCAAAACAAGATTCTATATAGTTTTATGAGCTTTGTCTTTTACAAAAGATATACTGAAAACAGTTCTCTTTCAGGGCTCAGTTTGTTCAGCTTTCACTCCGTGTGCTATACCGGCAGATACAAAAATAGCATCTCTGATTACACGAATCTGACATGACAATTCATCCAAAAAAATGATTCACTCTTAAATAATTAACTACTTCTGGCAGATTCTCAAAAAAGAACAGTACTTTCAGCCCTCATGAAAAGAGGCAGGAACAGAATGCAAAATTTGAAAACATTCCTGCAATTTATATTCCATTATGTTGAAAAATAAAGCAAAAAAGACTCATTAAAATCCTTTTTTTTTTTTAAGTTAAGAATTTTTAAAAGCCCATTGGAATTGATACAACTGTCCTGACCTTGCCGCTTATGTCTCCCTTTCAAAGAAAACAGAATGAACTGAAAGGAGAAAATGAATCAGGCAACCCAAATCTCTGCTCATCAACCAAATATACTACCAAAAAAACCCACGCTATTGCTTTTAAATGTAAATATGTTTAAGCACCAGAGGCTCACACAAGAGGAGCTTACCCACCATCATTAAGGACTGCACGTTTTCGAACCAGGCTTTTCCTATGCAGCTGCCAAGAGTAACTATAACAGAAATTCTACTGGGTACCAAATTTGTGGCTCTGATCCTGAACCCTATAACATCTGTGGGAGTTCTGTCATTGTCCTCGCTGGAAGCAGGTTCACTGTCTTTAAGCCTCTACAGCACTTTGTACTGAATCCCACTGCCCCAGACGTGGTGTTACCATGCAAGCATTAAAATCCAGAAGCCACTGAACTCAGTGTGAAGACCCTCACTAGCTCCAATGGGCTTTGGATTATAGCTTAAGTCCTTAAAAATTCATCTGTGATCCGGCACCTTGCTTTGCCAACAGTGGCAGCCAATGCTAGTGCCATGGGCAGGAGGAGCACACCAGTGGGTAACAGACTCATGTGCATCTCAGTGGCTGCCATGAATTATACAACGGAACTCCTTATGTAATTTCTCTGATAAAAGCAGCTGTTTCTAGCTTTCAGAATGCAACCTGTGATTAAACTTGAAAACAGTAATCACATGCCAGATTTAACTTTTAAAATCCATACAATTTTGGTTTGGGGCAAGTTCCTTTACCTGTGCAGAAGTCCCTTGAGTTGCTGGGGCTATGCACAGTCACAACGATCCACCTGCATGGACCTGATTGCAGAGTCAGGGCCTAGGAACACCTAGGACAGATTTTTTTTAATTTAGGCTCCGAGATCCATATTGAGGCATCTAACTAGAACTGACCTGATTTTCAAAGGCACCAAGCTCCTGCAGCTGCCATTGACTTCAATGGGATTTGTGGGCCCTCAGCACTTCTGAAAATCAGGCATCTTCTATTTAGGTGCCAAAATTTGTTTTTTAAAGGGTAAATTATATTTACTGCTACCCAGAAAAGACTGTGGCCAATGGCACTATTTCATGTGAGCAGAACAGGCTGGCTGTGCGCCATGCTCCACACAGGAAGGAGTGAATAATTACAGTCAAATTAAATTAGAGACTCTTTAAAACCAAAGTGCTAGAAAAACAACCTTAGCGTGATCAACATCAAAACCCTGCTGTTAGCACAAACTATATAAATTTGTTTAATTATTTGAGGCCAACGAAAAACACTTACCTTGATGATCAGTTGTTTTGTTGATGTTTTCAGTTGTGAATGGTTACTTGTGACAAACATTTTCATCAGTAAATAAAATACTGATCTTTCACCACGAACCTTTTCTGCTTCCGAGACATCCTAAAAAGAGTAATGGGTTTAAACCTCCCTTGTGTGGTAACACGGACAGGAAAAAGTTACACTGAGGCAGCAGAATAACAAAAACTCTTTTGCAGGCCATAGCTTTTTTGGGCTGGCCAAGTCGAAGTAGCGTGATTTGAACAAATTCTGCAATTAGTGGATGAGCAAGAGGAGCGTAATAGCTTTTGAGCAGTCGAAAGAGTGTGTCTAATAGGAAAACCAACTAACAAAATGGTCTAAATAGAGCAGTCTCTTCACCACACCCTTTAACTTTCACTTATCACCAATAATCCTGACATCACACTAATACTGACTCAAGGGGAAATAAATCCATTTATCCCAGGGCTGAATTTAGCTCCCGAAGAACGGGAAAATCATTGTAAGTTGCTTCCGTTCTGACAGGTGCCAAATTATTACAAATGTGCACTACTTTACTGCTTATTCTATTTTTCTGACCAACCCAATGTGAAAAATACAAAAACCCTGTACATCACTGTTGAATGGGGCCTTCTAATTTTTCCTTTAAGCACTTGCCTAACACTAATAGCGTGCAAAACAGAAAAATTACACTGCTGCTGAAACTGGCAAGAAGTAAAGGGTTTTGGATTTTTTTTGCCAGTTTCAAAAGATCTTTCCTGATCCCTCTTAAGTCTCTTCCCTATTCTCTATGGCTGGCTGAATATGATGGAGACTCTGTTATCATGAAGGGTTCCAACCAGGGCAGCCTTGAGTCACTTCTTTCCCCCACTGCCAACTCTCACAAGGCAGGTTCAAATCCTTTCTCCAGCCAGCTGTAGAAGGTTCTCTTCCTATATGTCCCTGGAGTAAATGAGAAGAGAGGGGAGTTTGTGAAAGCCTCTACTTGCATAAGCAAGGAGCCACGTAGGGTAAGGTTCTTCTCCAGCAGGTGTTTAGAAGCAGCACCCTAGCATCCTGTTCATCTCCTTGATTTGCAGCCAAAATCTTTTCATCCCTCGGTATCCAGAAGATTCTCACTCTTACCTCTGGGAGCAGCAGATTTTAGGATGCCCATGGATAACCCTTCTTAGGAGAGGAGGGAATTTCTATTCCCATGGACAAAGGCCCTAGGTTGGGACTCTGCATATCTGATGTTGAGCCAATGATTCCTGTTTGCAATAAAGAGGGGCTCTTGCCTAATAGAAACAGATGCTGAAATGATAAGACTGGCACCGAAGACGTGCAGCATCAGAGACAAAGACATGAGGGCAACTGGCAAAAGAAACAGATAAACATCTGCAATTCTCCTACCTGTACTCTGAACCAGGCAAATTTATTTGCCGGCAGTTCCAGGGCCACCTTCAGTATATGGTGCTGTAGAACAGGAGGGACCACCTCTCGGAGTCCTTTTTCAGTGACAATACCTGGGGTTGGAAAACAGTTAGTAATAATGTTATTTCGCATTTCTAGAGGAACTGTCATGCAAGGACCTCAGAGACCTTCACAAACATCCATTATTTAAGCCTCAAAGCACTCTTATGAAGTGAGCAAGCAAGAAATTCATAGATTTTAAGGCCAGAAGGGGCCATGATTAATATCTAGTCTGACCTCCTAAGTAACACAATCCAAATGACCTCACCCAGTTCACACTGTAGGGATCATTAGGCCCACCCCTGAAAACACAGCCCGTCGGATCATCACATAGTAACTACAAACAGTAGTTTTCCATAGCAAGTGAAAAAGAAAACCCAGGTGCAGTTCAGACTGCAGTGGGAAATTTAGCGAAGACTATGACACGGAATTTGACCGAGGAATTATACCCGTACTGTTACAAAATGTGCAGTGCATATTTAGTAACCACAAGAGAACTTTGGGCTTACATCTCACCAAAAGTAGCTTTTTATCATTTGTTTGCACTAAGTTGTATTTTTCACCTAAAGCAAAAAACAGACTGAGATAGGATACTTTATTTTCCTAAATTAACCAGAGATCAAATTCTAGCCATATAATTCACAAAACTAGTGATGCTACCATTGGTTCACTGAGCACAGACGTACTGGCGATACATTCCACACTATGGTAGCTGCCTCATATTTTAACTCCACTCTGGTATGGGGTGAGCTCAGTGTTCTCTTTTCTTGTATTGTGTAATTTATATATGGGACAGCACATTTAAAAAAGATAGCAGAACTAACAAAACTCCAAAGTTCCACCAGCAGCAAAACCGAACAATAAAGTGGGATCAGCTGTTAAACATACAGATTGTTACAAGTCAAAAATAGACTGTCTTCAGTCTCACGGGCAGACTGCTCAATTCTGTGCAGGAGGATGGGAGTTTTGTGACTAATTTTTAAATGTACATTGCTGCCACAAAATGTGAGGCGCTAAAATTTTATTCCTTGTGTCACATTATAACTAAACACAATACCAAGGGTTCATTGCCTTATCAAGATACATGTCCCTCCTTTAGTTTTTTGGAAAAATCAATCCATTATGATGCAAAAAATACTGGGACACACAGGATATGTGATTTGTGAGGCAGCCAGAGAATACACTGACGACTGCAGTGCGCTCTGATTGGGGGAAGAAGGGAATAGAAAGTCCATGCATTAGTGTGTTTATTTTAAAGACTTTTGGCTCTTCTTTTCTTGATTAACTTTTAATTTATGTAACTCTTACTCTTATATACCTAACAAAGGACTGTACATAGTAAAAGATAATTATTCTAGTTCTTGGGGTACAGAAAATTTACATACTTCTCTATTCAGTTTTGCTGCACAAAGAAACACTCCTTGGGCAACTGTTACATAGGAGACAAACTCAAACAAACAATCTCATATCACTGTTAATTAATCTCCTATTATGATCTTCCCTCAGAAGCAACACCATGTAGAATTCCATCCCTCTTTCCTTGGACTGAAGGAAGCATGATTGAAAAAACAGCAGAAGAAGAAGAAAGGGTTACTTTTGACACTTCCAGATGGGACCACTGCATTGATAAGTGATTTTTTTAAACCTCTAATGAATTACCCTGTCCCTTTAAGAGATTGCAATGTTGTTGCAAATATGAAGAGTTCTAAAATAATTTATTTAGGTTGGGACTGTCATAGGGGCCTGCGGGAGTTAGACGCCCATATCCCATTGAAAGTTACTGGGAATTAATAAACAGCAAGTTTAAAACAAACAAAAGGAATTATTTCTTCACAGAACATACAGTCAACCTGTGGAACTCTTTGCCAGAGGATGTTGTGAAGGCTGAGACTATAACAGGGTTCAAAAAAGAACTAGATAGATTCATGGAGGATAGGTCCATCAATGGCTATTAGCCAGGGTGGGCATGGATGGTGTCCCTAGCCTCTGTTTGCCAGAAGCTGGGAATGGGCGACAGGGAATGGATCACTTGATGATTTCCAGTTCTGTTCATTCCCTCTGGGGCACCTGGCATTGGCCACTGTCAGAAGACAGGATACTGGGCTAGATGGATCTTTGGGCTGACCCAGTATGGTCATTCTTATGTTATGTTCTTATGAGTTAGAAATTCCAGATTTTTGCAAGTAAATTTTCTGTAAACAACATCAAGAAGTAGATTAGAAGATTATTTTTAAAATTTAAAAACAGGAGTGGATGTGACAAAATGTATATGGAATTTAAGAAAAAAAATGTCTTTTTCCTGTTGTGACGCTGGCAGACCAGGTGCCAGCACTTGCCAAGTCTGAAGGCATCAGCTGAACACTGACAAATTCATATCTGGAAACCAGACCCTATATATCAGTATTGTTCAAGATAGGTGTTAGACTTGTAAGAATCTGTTTGGACTCTGTAAAATCCTTATAAATTGCTTCACGCATTGATCTTACTTCTAATGTCTGTAACCCATGCTGTAAGGCAACATGAAAGTTTTGTTCTATAATTTTAAAAATGCCTGCTATGAACTTGTGAGCCTCAGCAGGAAGAGCGGTTCCCCCACCAACCAAGAAGGACTATCCAGGCCATCGTAGGATAGAAACTTTGTGGATTGCCCAATCCATCCATGAAGAAGTTACATGCGGGAGCTCTTATCCCATCAGTTTAAACTCTGGGGGAAGGGCATATAAAGATGCTCTCAAGAGGAAATGGTTAGCTCTTTGCTGTTTCGACTCTTACAAGGGCTGGAGCTAAGAAACAAAAGCAGAGATTCCCCAGAGTCAGCCTAGGTTAGCCCTAAAAGACATAAATGGACAGATTACTACATCTCTGTCACTTTTTGGAACCACAGACTGTAACTCATTTGTGCTTATAAGTTGCCTGCTTTAATGTGTAAATAACCCTCTCTTCCCCCCTCCCCCAAGTTAATAAATACTTAGTTTATTACAGGATTGGCTACCAGGGTTGTCTTTGGTGTTAGATCTAAGGTACAAACTGATCTGGGGTAAGTGACTGGTCTCTTGAGACTGGAAGCAACCTGAATATTTTTGATGCAAGTGACCATCCATCACTAAATCCAGCTTGCCCGGGTGGCAAGATAGACTGGAGTGCCCCAGGGGACTGCCTGTGATTCCATGGTAGCACTCTTACAGTGAAACAGGAGTTCACATTTGTTACTGGGTTGGAGAAGTCTAATTATAGAACATAGCACCAGCTTGCCCTACTTTTCTGACAGTCTGGCTGGCACTTACAATCGTTAACCACTCCAGACAGTGACACCCCTGTAACCCTTGATATTTATAGTTTTAAAGCTAAATCTTTGGAGCAGCGATCTGGTCATTTTACATTTGTTTGTGAAGTGCCATGCCCTGCATAAACAGCAAAACAAAATGGTAATGTAATGGAGAGCCTAAAACAGGTTACTCTTTTGAGAACAAAAAGAAAAGGAGTACTTGTGGCACCTAGAAGAAATGCATCCGATGAAGTGAGCTGTAGCTCACGAAAGCTTATGCTCAATTAAATTTGTTAGTCTCTAGGTGCCACAAGTACTCCTTTTCTTTTTGCGAATACAGATTAACACGGCTGCTACTCTGAAACCTGTCTTTTGAGAACATTTCTGTTCCTTTTTACTAAGTAGAAAGGCAATCAACCTCTCCTTCTAGAGGCTTTTAATGCCAGCTGAAGAACATTTAAATACCCTTAACATACCTTTTAGAAGTTTGCTGAAATCAAAGTTGCTCTGAGCTACCAAATGGGGAACAACCTTCTGACAAAGGCATATGACCTGAAGTAACACAGCTTTCAGAAGAGTAGTCTCTGCATCATCTGAGCCTGAACACAGATAGAATTAGTTTATTTTTCCTTCAGACAAAGGAAACCCACAATCTCACAATGCTTTAACACAGTGATACTCCAACTGAGGCTCTCAAGCCACAAGTGGCTCTTTAATGTGTCTCCTGTTTGCAGCACATAATATTAAAACACTGTGTGATTTACTTATTAACCAATCAGGAGGTTTTTACTATGTTATCAGCCAATTAAGTTATCAACTTGCGCTAAGTTATTAACTTATTTGCTGTGAGAATAATATATTTTATTATGGTATATTTCAATATACACACATACTAAATATTTCCCCTGTCATTCATACTACTGTGGCTTTTGGGGGTAATGTTGATTGCTAATTTGGCTCCTGAACCACAGAGGTCTGAGTATCACTGCTCTAACCCACACTGTGAATTATTATTTGTATTATCAGTAGCATCCACTACGAGCTAGGATCTGTCCAGCTGACTAATAAAAAGAAGCAGAACTGGATGCATACCTCTTTTTCTGTATAAATATTTATACTTTTAAATCTGGATTAGTTTATCAAATTCTTACATGGGGAACTGTGATTTTAAAATCTGCCTGTAAAGTGCCCCACACATATGAAGATACAACCTCTTCTCTTAAAAAGCATACAATCTATATCATCCATCAATCTCTAAAGTTGAATGTCAGAAAGAAATAGGAAAACAAAGAATCCAGCTAACCAATATATTTGCTTTTTGTCACTGACACTGGGTACATTGGTGTTTGATATGCAGTACATACTGGAAGTGTATCACCATTTATTTCAGCTAAGGTTTCTCTCTCCCCTGCTGTTGTTTTTTAAATAATAATCTCCAAATATGAAGCCTTAGAAGGAGACCACTGGGTATCTGTAAGATGTGCAGCAGGTACAACAAACACCATCATTCACATACAGCAGCCATCCACTTAAAAGCAAAAGGCATTTCAGCAGCCTAAACTATTTTTCTGGTTTATTGACAGCTGAATTGATGCGAGGCTGCATAAAGGCAAATTGTTGTACAGCTGCAAGTGGAAGTAAATAAATACAGAGTAAAAATAGCTGACCGATTCTTTACAACATTTTTTTCCCCGTCGGCCAGCATTTCCCAAAAAATGGAACATCCTCTTGCTGCCCCCCCCCCCCCCGCCCCCAGCAAGTGTTAAAGGCTAGATGGGAAGATGAGGACACATCTCTCAACTGTTATCTACACTGTCAGTTTACAGTTTTTAAAAAATGAAATCTCTAGCTGTAATGGCTGCAAAGAAAATCTTGAAAACATGACCTGTGAGTAACTGATGCAGCAGAGCCTATCTCAGTTTGCAGAGAGCCTGAAACAACTGCTTTTTAGATGTGAACTGCCCAGTTTGTTAAGATTGGCCTCTGATTTAGCACCTATCACGATACTTGAAGTGTCAATATTATTAACTGTTTCACTGCTCACAAAACTCCTATGAAAGGAGAGGAAGTTTCATATTGTGAAAAGCTACACAAGCATTTCTCTCATCATGGGACATGCCACCCTGGGAGGGCACAAAGTAAGAATGGGTGCACAGAAGACAAATCAATTAAGACATGTAGGCCATTAGCAATACTTGGCTAGGCTACAGGGGGCACGACTGGTTTCATTTTCCTGTAGAGGGACTCAGTTTTAAAAAAAGTTGGAACACAGCTATAGACAAAGGTCCTTACTAAAGGACCAAACTGACTGCATACCGAATACCAAGGATAAAATGCAGGCTCCAATGAAATGGTGGCAAAACTTCCATTGACTTCAATGGGGCCAGGATTTCACCACAACTGTTTATATACATATAGGATGCTATGCCTACAAATATTTTCCTACCGTGTTGTTCATTGGTTTCTGTGATCTCAGTCATTTCCTCCTCAGTGGAAATGGTGTCTTCCCTTCTCTTTCCATCATGTTGTTCTCTCTCTTGTTTTAGAAGTGACTGCCAGACCGCCACTATGCTGTTCATGTCGGGTAAAAGCTAAAAGGCAATATATATATATATATATATGTGTGTGAGAAAAAAACCAAAAGCTCTTCAGTGCTGCACAATGCTGTAATGTTGCAAATATTCCTAACACTGAGAAGGAGAATTGCTTACACGATGCAATCTGAATACAGACTGAAATCAGATTTTTATTTTCAACTCTGCAGAGAACAAACATATGAAAGAAGAACACTGTATTAAAAACAGATATGAAAAGTTACCAAGTGCTTAGCATTTTTTGGCTGTCTGGATTTCAATGTAATAAACATTTTCAAACCAAGGACCAGTTTCTGCTATAGATCACCAGCGTGTAAATCTGGATGAACTCCATTGACAATAATTTACTTAAAGGAAGTGTAGAATTTGGCCCCAAATTATTAAAAAGTTGCTCTTAATTTTAATAGTTTTCCTCAGTACTAGCACACCAGTTGCCAATGTTATTAATTCATTTTAGAACAGAATTTTTTTTGGCATTTCCACTGACCAGATTTATTAGCTACCATGATGTACTACAGCACTGGTTATTAACACTTAATAAAAATGTCTATAAAATACCTAGGAACTTTTGAGTCTTGGATCCCAGGATACAATAAATCAGGGGCAGAGTGCCCCAGTGCACCAGAGCAGTTATCTGCTGCAAATGTGTAATTCTAGGCCCTTGTCATTTTTTAATACTTTCTATTTTGTACCTTGCTAAGGGCTTCTCTGTACAGTTGGACAAATTCCTGCATCATCAATGGAGTGTAGATTTCTGACTTTTGCCATATTTTCTCATTCAAACAGTGCTCAATATTTTTCAGGGCTCTTCTCAAAATAGTTGACATAAGGGACAAGATGGTGTGTTTCACTGTTTTGCTGGGTAACTAAAAGAAAGAGAAGCAGAATTAACAAAGTTACAGTGCTTTTTCCCTATCCATTGTATTCAAACTACTTATTTTGGCGTATATGTCGAAACTTGTAAACAAAATTTTTTCTTAAAACGTGGGTTGGGTTCTTTTACTGCATGCATTCTCACTGCATGCGGTAGAAGAAAAAACACCAGCCCTTACAGCCAGTGAGCATTTGTTCAGCTGTAGCTTACAAGAAGTTAACAGAAGCAACGATCAGTGCGACTTAAATACATGTTTAAGTGCTTTCTTGAATTGGGGTCACTATTTGGAGCATTCGGCATAAAAACTGATAATTACTTGATTTTAAGTTACTTGGATGATCACCTTTCACACTCTTAATCCTAAAGAGGTTATTTGGGAAAAGCCACCCTGAGACAATAAAACACTTACATTTAATCCTTGGGTGAAAATAGTTTTATTGCACACCACAGGAACTGTTGTTACCATCACCATAGAAAGCAATCTAGGGAGTGGAATAAACTCTGCAGTTTTAAATGAGTTGGAAATCTCTGGTTGAGCCTCATAGATCTGAAATAAAAATGATAGCGTTTAACCAAGACTGATGTAATAGTGTGGATTTGCAGCCAATTCTATAGAACACATTACAAACACAATATTATTTGTCAAAGGTTACTAACAACAGTACTAAATGTCAGGTTCCACACAAAGAGAAGGGCACTCAAAAGTTCACCACAAAGCATACATACTTAAAACACAGTCATTCTGCAATGAGGATTAGTAATGAATAGTAGTATATCCTGCAGAGAATACATCAACTTTATGTTCAGTTATACAGGAAACCTGCAAAAAATTTGCCTATTATCCTTGGAAGCCCTGCTCTATTCAATAGATGACACTGTATACACCACTCAGCTATTTTAAGATAAAAAAAAAAAATACATAGGAGTATACAGCAAGGACAAAAGGATTCTCTAGCCATTTCTTGTTGTGTCTTGAAAATCAAAATCCTCACTGGGATTCTTCTCACAGACTGTAATGCCAACTCCTTCTTTCCCAATTTAGCTAAATGTTTATACCTCTTTCTACTCCCAGAATGGCCTTTTACCAAATGACCCTTTACCAAATGACCTTATCACTCACTTTACATCTACACTTCTCAAAGCTGCCATGGCTCCCAGCCACAGTTCATTTTACTCAGCGTTCACAGAAAACAGGATGCTACTTTTTTCTTTACCATCTTCAACATTTATTTTACAACATCCTGCCTCTTCTTTCCTAACATAACATCAATTACTGAAGGTATTTCAGAACCCTTATGTCCTTCCTGTTTAGATCATTTAAACCACAAAAAAGTTTACCTTCTTTGTAGCTGGACCTTTGGATATGGTTTGATTTTTAAAATAAATTAATTTAAAGTAAGTGCCTTGCTGCCTTTTTGGTGAGGGAACATCACTAAACAGTGTGTGTACACAGCTGGGAACACACTACATCTTCATCCACTAGAGCCTCAGCTTAGGCACATTCTCCTCTGACACCAAATTACTGTTTCTTTCAAATCAGAGGCTAGATCCTCAGCTGGTGCAAATCAGTTTAGCTTTACTGAAGTCAACAGAGCATTCTCAATTTACACCAGCTCAGGCCAAGATCTTCAATTTGAAGTCACACACAAAAAATTATTTCCACAATATAACTGACTGGGCCCATGTATTGCATGGCACCCCAAGAGTGGTAAATTTTGCACCGTACTAACAGTACAGTACTTAGAATGTGCTGCAAGACCCAGCTGTAAGAGGTGGAGTTAAGGGCAAATTATTCAATATAGCATTGAATTTCCTTGTTAAGTGGCTTTCGGTAGGCCATGAGTGTTTGAATTTTCTGTCATTTGTATTCCACAATCATACAAAATAATAGTACTTGTTTAAACAAAAAAATGTTCATCTTTTTAAAAAAAAAGCCTCAAAACCGGGCTTTTCCATATACAGAAAGCACGCATTTTTCCATCTCTCTCTTACCTTTTTTAGCAATTTGATATTGTCTAACCAGGTGGACTTCAGTCTGGGAATGAAGGAATATTGGGTTTCCTTAAAGTATTTATTCAGTAAATCTGGGCACACTTTAAGAATATTCACCATAAGTTCAGCAACCATCTCATCCTCTGTAGCAGTTTTTAAATTCAGCAGAAAGCGCAGAAGCACCAAATTTCCTCCTCTATAAAGACAAATTGGGGGGGTGGGGGGTCACAATTTTAATATTTTTAAGTACTCCACTAGTTCGGTAACTCCAGTATTAATAATGTTAAAATGCAAGAGGTCAAATTCTGCTCTCCTCTCATTTTTGCTGGTGTAAATCCAAAGTGACTCCACTGACATTAATAGAGTCACTCTGGATTTATATTGGTGTAACTAAGAATAGAATATAGCTGACGGTCTCTTACATAATGTACTGTAGCTAAAACAGAACCCTCACTGAAACATTCCAAAAAATATTCTAACCAAATTTCACAAACTTGAAAACATAGAATTATAGCATTATATTAAACTGGAAAATATTTTTCTGTAACCCCCCCTTATGAAGATAGATTCTTTTAAAATCTGGTTTTCATTTTAAAATCTGTTCAGTTGTGGCATTACAGATGGCTTCTTCTAAATGACCCTGAGACAAGTGAGAATGTTGTAAATGCCAAGGGAATAGCTCTTCAAATTTTGCTCCTCCAAAGCAAGAAAACAATTTGCGTGAATATAAGAATTATAAATGGACTTCAGCCACTGGTTTGTCTAACAATGAAGCACTACATCACTGTACCCGCCTCCCTCCATGGAAACATAAAAGCTTAGATTATTTTCCCTGTTGTTCATAAACTGGATGCATAAGTATTTTAGCCAGTAAGCCAACAGTGACTGTGAGACAAATGAAAAACCTGGTCAGGTGTTATGAACCAAATTCCGGTGCCACTGAAGTCAACATCAAAACTCACATTACATTTAGGGGGACAAGGATATGTATATGTAGTTCTATAAGCAGCAAGTTAAAATAGATACTTCGGCATGGTAAGGTCTACATTAGCAATTTCATCTTTGTTACTTTATGATAACATAAATGATCTGAAGTTTGGAAAAAACACCTTACAATGAAAGACTTAAAAGGTACTTAATCTATTTAGCTTCTCAAATACCTGATGGTTAAGAGGTAACTTAATCAGAGTCTATAAGAACCCATGCAGTCTATAAATCACAGTCTATACATACCTGATCCTAGAGGGATCTCTAATTTAGCAGACAAAAGTATAATGAGATCCAATGGCTGGAAATTGAAGCTTAAAAAATTCAAACGGAAAACATTTTTAAACAGGGAGGGTAATTATTGGAACAGATTCCTAAGGGATGTGGTGGATTCTCCATTACTTGAAATCTTTTAATTGAAATTGGATGTCATTCTAAAACACATGACTTAGTTCCACCCAGTTATTGAGCTCAATCCAGAAATTACTGAAAATCTATGGCCTGTGTTATCATGTGGTCAGACCAGATGACTAGAATGGTACCCTTCTGGCCTTAAAAATCTATGAAATACAGATTGGAAACCCAATACCCACCCCCAATATATATAGACAAGAAGCACTGGTAATTCACCTGCCAGACGTGCCAAGGCTTCGGTCATAGAAATTAATGCCATGTTTCAGAGAACAACACAGGTCCATTAAGAAGTTATGAACCAGTTCTCTTACCATGACCTTTCCTGCCTCCTCAGGATCTAGAGTAATCTACAAAGTACACGAGAATTGTAAAAAACAAACATTTTAATTGTTAGTTTAATGAAAGAAAAATCTTACAACAAATTCACTTTTATCTGTATTTTATACAGCTTGATTTATACACAGACAACTCTTACTTCACTCACTTTGGTTTTTGGTTAAGATAACAAGGCAAGTTTTAACCTGTGTATTAAACACATTCAATAATATAGGATTCCTTCTATTCATAGGACTCAAATTGCATACCTTGGGAGTGTTTTTATTAATTACAGGGCACTTCTTGGGCTTTCTGGCAAGAAATAGGGATAGTAAAAAGAACCAGGCTAGATGAACAAAGAGAAAAATGAAGCTAAATAGAGATGCAAGTATCTCACTTTTATAAAGGGATTATGACCAAACAATGTGCCGGCACCATAAAAATTAAGATTTCAAAATTAATTTGAAATGTCTACTTTCAGTCTTACTACTAAGAATCAGTGCAAGAAAGCGGTCATAGAAATCACAGACGCTAACAGCATGAAGCATACAAAACAAACAACATGTTCCTTGGATCAATTCTGGGTCAAGATGTTGGCCACACCAAGAACAATTTTAATACAGCACATGAAAGATGGATAGCTACCAATATCCTGTACATGCTAACTCTTCAGGGATGAAAAAAAACCATGAATTCCATTACAGATACAGCAAAAAAAAAAAAAAAAAATAAAAAAAAATGAGAGACCAGACCAGGTCAGTGACTGATTACTTTAACTCTTTAGATATGGCAGAGTTTAAGACTTCTGCAAATGCAAAATTCATTGTCAAGTTATTGTTGGGAAATCACAAAACCTGCTGACAAAGCAGCAGTTTGATCCACATAGCAACAGCGTGAAACGCACGTAGAGTCATATGTGTGCATGGCTCTGTACTAGACACTTAATGGAAACAGGTCCTTGCCAGGAGTTTACAGGCTTCTTATAACCTCAACTTAATTACAGTAGGTACCAGGATAGGAGCTGACAAAGCGACAGCCCATTAATGGTAGAACTTTTCATGGAGAGAGTGGTCTTTTAAAATCTATGGATACTGATATAAAGACCTGATACAAAGCCCATCAAAAGCAATGGGAGTCTTTCATTCCATTCCAGAAGATTCCCATAGGCACTAAGACAATTTAGATACCCTACATCTCAGATATTTCCATTACACAAAAGTGGAACTAAAAGATAACAACACGTGCAATTCTTGTTATGCAGAGTAAAAACAAGTGACGTACGCAGCAGCAATGCAGTGCTAGCAGGTATTAGGTTTAATGAGTTGAGTCATTCTTCTGAAAGACAGTTTTATACAAGCATAACTTCTTTTGCTGAGGGAAGCAAGAGCAGAATCAGTCCGAGAGATGAGACTTCTCTTTATTCCGGGGCATTATTTCAGAGTCAGCCCAGTCTGATGTATGGAAACTGGGTACATGGAAAGGGTATTGAGAGAGGCACTGCACATTCTAGCCTTTGCTCTCTCCTACTTCATCTTGCCCTAATGCAGGGAGGAAATTCTTCCCGACAGCCAAGCAGAGAAGAATGCTGAAGTATCAACATACCTCAAAGGCAGCACTTCTGCTCTGGAGCTCCAGAAATTGGGAGACAGAAAAGAGAGCCCCCTCAAAGCAGCATGATGGTAGAGGTCCCTCCACACCTTTCAGGCAATCAGAAAAAAGGGGCAGCCCTACTGCCACTCATCGTACGACTGAAGCACTAGTAGTCCAGCCCAGGGAAGTCGTTTGTTGGTTTATTTAAAGCATGGCTCTCTCTCCTCTTCTTGGGATCATAAATAGAGGGAGCCCTAGCCTCACCTGTCTATTTCTCCTGTTTGTAAGCCACACAGATTCAAGCAAGGAGAGTGAGGAAAGAGGTACAGGAAAGGGAGTTAGGAGAAACATCTCACAAAAGAAATTACCAGACCTTGACAGCCTCAGTCCTGACATCGGTAATCCCATTCCAACGGTAAAGAGAAGCAATGTGACTTAACACTTCCACAGTAAAAAAGCGCACCTTCTGCGTCTTACTGATACTTTTATTTTGAACCACCTGAAAACAATAAAAAGAAAGTCTTTCGTGTATTGCAAATTACAACAAAATGGAAAATAATCATCTCCATCACACCTTGCACTCGTATTGCTTTTGCACAGCTCCCTCTCCTCTACTAGAGCAAAAGTGTTTCCCCTTTTCTCCTTGGCTTGGGGAAGCAGCCCTCTCCCACTGCTCCTCTTCCTTCTTGGCTAGTGTACCATGAGCAGCCTCTCCTGTTTCAATCTACTTTAAGCACAGAGCATATTAAGGAGCTGCCTGCACCTCTGGAATGCCAAAACCCCATTAGCTCCAGACAAGGAACTGGAAAGCTGTTAGAAAAACTGGCAGAGCTTGCTAGCTGTGGAATGTGAAGAGGAGGGAGTGTTAGCTATACATGGAGTTTGTGTATGTTGGAAGCTCTACTCTGATTACAGGACCTGACAAAATCCACTGGGGGAAGCTGGCAAGAGTTGTTACCAGAGTAATCCAATGAATGCACCAAGCAGATGTTAGCAATGGAGACTGGTTTGTTCAAGGCTAAGACATAAGCTTTGCAGAATCAGACTCTTCTGCAGCTCTACAGAACCTGAGCTTCAAATCAGACCTTCAGGGGACCTATGTGACTTTTGGAGAACTAAGAGTTTTGGTTAAGCAAGATTTGGATAGCTGAGGCTTGTTTATAGCTTCATTTTTTTATTCCTGTTTTCCTTGTTAAATTGTAAACCTCGTGTATGATGTTATTAACACAACCATCATACATACCAGAAGAAGATATGCAACACAGACAAGCTAACAACGCAGGAGAAAAATTCATTTCTGGAACTCCCTGATTTCTAAGGTCCTGATTTTGCAATCATGATGCTAGTTTTTTTAAAGTTTAATTTAATGTAAGCAAAAGCACAGTTTTCACATATATTGTCAGTTACCCTTTCCTGTTAGATTTCTTCCATATGGAAAAGGGACAGAAGGGGCAACAGAGCTCAAAATGTGGAAACTGCTAATACACAAGGAGATGTGGCCAAAGCAGCTGAAGACAACTGATTCTACAGCAATTCTCAATTACTTCTGTTATCAGGCTTCCATAGCAGCCCAATCAGGAGACTCCCAGTGTCAACTGCAATCAGATTCAGACCTCAATAGTTATCTCTAGTCAGGAGGTCAGGATGAGGGATGCTATAGAACCCTATCAAGACTATGTCTTTAATTGGAAACCTATGGTAAAGATGCTTCACCCACCAGACAAGGACAATTCTCTGCACCCCATTTGCCCCAACAGCTCCCAATATGAAAGCAACATAAAATCTCTATTCCTTCTGGAAGTGAGGCAGTGTGTTCAAAAGGTAGATTTTTGAAGTAAAAGTAATAACTTATTGCGGATTGCCACCCCACTTCTCCAGGAGGTGAATGAGATGGAATGTGTGAGAAACGTAACATACAAGCATAATTAGCTTTTAAATTCAGCAGCTTGGTTACTTCATTTAAAATTCTACTTAAAAAATATCACATTACAAGCTTTAGCCCTGAGACAATTTTATGGCCAACATATAAACCCCCGATGAACAAGCTCAGCAACAGAAATGCTGATGATCCTTTGCAGCACAATGCCAGAGTAATAAATAGGTGTATATTCTTTGGGATTGCATTGCAAAGCTGTCTTCAGTAGCAAGAGAAACAGAAAGCAAGTGACAAAGCCATTTCAAGGGCATACCAGACCTTTGTTCCCAGCGTGGAAAGCAGAAGATTGATAGCAGAAACTTTATCTTCCTTTAATCCAGTCCTAAGAATATCTGGAATGAAATCTAAGAACATATTTCAAATGTTAGAGTCGTGATCTGAAGACAAGCAGCATTTGAATATGAAATTAATTTCAGGGAATTTGTTCTTGTTTGTCTACAATGTCATGTCACATGTCAACATCTCTGTGTTGTTTTTAAAGATGAACAAAAATACCAGTATTAGCATGCATGGTGAATAGATAATACAGTGATAAACAAACTGCTGTGACATTGCCTTTTATGAAATACTTATTGTAAGAATTATTAGCCAGTTAGCTTAGTTATTATTATTTAATATTTATATTGAGCTAGCGCCTAGAGACCTCAACCAGGTCAGAGCCCCACTGTGCTAGGCTCTGTGTAAATATATAGTTAATGACAGCCCCAGCCCTGAAGGACCTACAATCATTGAAGTCAATGGGATTAATTATAGGATCTGATCCAAGGCCCACTGAAATCAACAGGAATATTCCCATTCAATGAGCATTGGATCCAGTTTTTAGTACGTTAAGTCAAGTGTGTAGATAAGTCTTTTCAGAGGTAGACCCTAAATTAGCTAAAAACCCTGATTTCTTTTCTATTGCAGTTCTGTGAGCTATTCTATGTGGGGCTAGTATAACCACCTCTTCCTCAACATATGGGAGTTGTACAAACTCCCTCTGATGGCACTTCCCTGCAGAAGCCAAATGAAGAGATTAAGGGGTACAGCGGCCAGAGACAGTGGCCATTTAACCCAAGAACAATTCATTCAAAGGGCTTACATGGACCTTGCACAGGCTGTCTACACAGGAATTAATTTCACTGTGTTCAAAAACCAGATCTTGCCAAATATTTATCTTTAAAAGAAGGCAGCACATCCAATGTAATTACATTATGAACGACTTTTAAAGCCATAAAGTCTCCTGTCTTCTGATCTTTGTGGTTCTGAAGGTAGTATAAGTTTATTTATCGTTAATTGGGTCATCTAGGCCTTCCAATTTATCCTGCAGTCTCTTTGCAGTCAGCATAAGAAATACCATCACCATTATTTTCAGCCAGTACAGCCAAGTGTTTTGAAAAGCATAAGCTTATTTAAAGTTAATTTTTAAAAATGAATTTCCTTTGTCTTGTCAATGCTATGTAATTGGTTCATATTTTTAAACATTATCTTTAAAAGATACTCCTTTAACAAAAGCAGTAAGTGTGAAGTACCTTTTAACTCTAGCACTTGTACTAGGATAGTGTTGTCACCAGCAATTAAAAAGGAGAGAGCAAACTGAATATATGCCATACGGACATCTGGTCTCCCCTAAAAAAAAATTAAAAGACACTTTTAGCATATAACTTGTACACAATTGCAAAATTATTATGGCAGCAGTTAGTTATCATAAAATATGCAACATGTTTTATGTAAACACATCCGCAGTATATTAATCTGAAAAACTACATGAGTTTGTCAATCACAGTCTATTAACCTTTCATATCTTAGCATCTAGTTAGGAAGGCTGGTTGATTCACTAATTTTTCAATTTTGAATACCTGGGCTAGGTCACAAATGATAAGTGGTTTGGTGGTCAGACCCTAATCCCCATTTGTGCATATCACCAAAGCACCACAGATTGTTGCGCTATTCAAGACAACTGGCTGTCTCATAAGACAACCCAAGGACCAGACTAATAGGATGTTGTTGCTCAGGACCAATTTGTATTGGCAATGCTACTGAAACTGACAGGAGTTCTGTCTCCATAAAGGCCACAGGATCTGACTGTAAATTATGATTATTTTTAAAGATTAATTATTTAACTTCCACTTGGAAAATGAAATCCCTAGCCCGTTAGTGCAGTGTTTCTCAACCAGGGGTATGTGTACCCCTGGGGGTACTCAGAGATCTTTCAGGGGGTACATCAACTCATCTAGATATTCGCATAATTTTACAGCAGGCTAAATAAAAAGCACTAATGAAGTCAGTACAAACTAAAATTTCATAGACAATGACTTGTTTATACTGCTCTGTATACTGTACACTGAAATACAAGTACAATATTTATATTCCAATTGATTTATTTTATAATTAAATGGTAAAAAATGAGAAAGTAAGCAATTTTTCTGTAACATTGTGTTGTGACGTTTTTGTATTTTGATGTCTGATTTCGTAAGCTTTTAAGTGAGGTGAAACTTGGGGGTACACAAGACAAATCAGACTCGAGAGGGGTACAGTAGTCTGGAAAGGTTGAGAGCCACTGTGTTAGTGTACGTCATTTAAACTATATATAAAAATCCCCAAATAAAATATAATTACTGGAGTACAATGTGAAAAAACCTTCCCTTTAAAAGTGATTTACAAAAAGGGGGAAAGAAAAGAAATAGCAGTGGGGACATGAAAGATTTTGGGAGTTTGTTGGTTTTCTGCTTGATTTTTACATTAGAAATTCAGGTCTGATCTACACTGAGACACTCTTACAACTAGAGAACCAGTGAAATGATGACATCACAATAGAGTGAAATCTGAACAACTGAGACGAGGAGGAATTTTCAGGCATGTCTGAAACTCTGCTTTGGTTAATAATATCTAATTTACTCCCATGACTAATGAACACATTGTTAAATTAATATCCTGGATAAAGATTTAACACCCGAGTCCTTCAATTAAGATGTGAGAGTTCACAAAGGCAGCAAAACCAGGGAACACCAGACTAGACACTCCAGATAATTTAACATTAAAAAAAAACCTATTTTCCCCTAAAACCATTAGTTACAATTTCCAAAGCAGAGTGTAGTTTTTTCATAAATATTGGGTGAAATCCTAGCCCCACTGAAATTGATGGCAAAACTCCTATTGACTTCTACAGGCCAGGATTTAACCTGTTGATTTTAGAACTGGACAATTTCCATCCCTCTGAAACATAAATTAAAAGCATTAAAACATTGCCTTTGCCTTCATTCCATTCTAGCCTTAAAAGATCTTGCCTATGGCCACCAAACCACATAATAAGCCATGATGCAGTTTCATGACAAACTAGGCCACCCAATACTATGACAACAAAACTCAACCTGTTTTCCCCATGGCATTATAAACTTTAGGTGCTCCACTTCATCAGGGTAGCAGAGATCAAGCAGGCATAGAAATGAAATGAGCAACTCCCATGTGCCAGGACTATGTTATACAAGATCTCCCATAATGACAGACACTTAGAAACATCCATGACCTCTGGATGTTTCCCATTTAAGTGAATGGGAAACTCTTCAGAGATCAGGGCTAGTACCTATTATAAACAATCAGACAGAAAAGGGGAAGGAAGAGGTGGAGAAGCAGTAGTGCATGAAAAGACAGTGGAGTCGCATTAGCACGTTTATTTTAAAAAATTAGCAAAAGTAAACCGAAGATACCTCCATGCCATATCATCTGAACCCTGCAGTAACTTTGCTCACTTTACCTTTTTATCTCTTTTCTTCACTAATCCAGGCAGGAATTTATTATTAAAATCAAAATGGCTATAGACATCCCTTGCAGAGTCTGGCCCCTGTGCCACCATGGCCGACAGCAAGGTGAGGCATACTCGAGCCATCCTATGTGAATAAATAGGGGGGAAATTAATGTTATTGAAGGAATGATGGTTACACGGACGTTATAATGTGAGATTTATACCTCTCAAATCATCCAGCCACAACTTCCACAAAAGTCAGTGGGAGTTGCAGGCACAGAGCAGCACTCTGATTCTGTCCCAACGTGAATAAGCAAGCAGTCAGGAAAGCTAAGCTCTAACCACATTGAACCTGATCCTGTATTCCTGTTGCATGCAAAGCTCTCGCAGTATATGGGAGCTACGGCTCAATAAGGAATGCAAGATCCAGCATCTTTATAAAGCAACCAGAGTTATTAATTTAGGAAAAATGCATGTGACTTTTCCCTAATTCACACAGAATTCTGGCCAATCTTATTTTCATATTGACTGTTTTAAAATGTGTGTTTCTCTCAGATCAAGGCCCTGAGCCTGCAAATTCTTATGTATGTGCTTAACTTTAGTATGGGGAGCAATGCCACTGGAACTACCCCTGGCAGGAACGTTAAGCACCAACGTAACTGTTTATAAGATCGTGGCCTTAATTCATTCCTATAAAATTGTTTGTATTATTATTTTCTTTGTTAAAGAATGCAGTGAGCTGTAGCTCACGAAAGCTTATGCTCTAATAAATTTGTTAGTCTCTAAGGTGCCACCGGTACTCCTTTTCTTTTTGCGAATACAGACTAACACGGCTGCTACTCTGGAACCAGAAAAAGAGCTGTGTTCCTGTCACTGGATCAAACCCTGAGGTCCTTACTCAGTTTTCATTTAAATTTTATATTCAGTCCTTACTCACGCACTAGAGTGGAAGTCTATCTGAGTAACGAAAGAAAAAAGTCAGAGGTACTGATGTAGAGGGAGTAGGCACAAGGGAATTTACATCTACATTGTTCCTATCTACTCAGCTTACACACACACAAATATACTGGGAGGCTGGATGTTGATTTTCCAGAACAAGGGGGAGAGCGCAAGAAATGAAGGCTCCAATCCCTGCATCCACTGATGTCAATGGGATTTTGCTGTTAACTTCAAAACTGGGGCCATAAGGGCCCGATTCTGCAGACCTTACTGATGTGCGAAGACATGCCATTATTAATGGCTGCAGGATCAAGCCCTAAAGTTCCAATATTGAAACGTTATCATGCATAAAAAATCTTGAGGAGATGCATACGAAGCAGAGATCCTGCCTCCATATGCCACAACAACATGACCTCTTTATGCTTCAGCTGGACAACATACGTTCTCAGCAAATTATTCTAATCATTAAATTCTATGCCCTGTTGGTGCAACGGGCACATGAAAATAATTGTTTTGTGACTGCCAAACCCCTGGGCCTTTCCATTTGGCCAATGTAGCTATTAAAAGTCAAAACACCCTATCTGAAATTCAACAGAGCAGTTTCCCTTAGGCAAGCTCTGGAAGGATTTCTCCAATAGCTGTATTTTGGGGTCATTACTATGAGGGTACATTATTTCGTTCGTACTGTTATTGGAGCCATGTTGATCCCAGGATATTAGAGAGACAAGGTGGGTGAGGTAATATCTTTTATTGGATCAACTTATGTTGGTGAGAGAGACAAGCTTTCACGCTTACACAGAGCTGACGAAGAGCTCTGAATGCCAGAGACAGGGTCCCTGAACCAATAAGCACCTTCCCTCATCCAAATGACATACTGGGATGTAAAGCAAGAACCACCCTCCAAACCTCAACTGCCATGGAGGGACAAGGCAGAAAAAATGGTTGTTGAAGTATCTCCTTTGGACTTATGTTATAAATAAATTAAGAAATAAATTCCATCAAAAAAATTAGTTGTCACATTTAAGAGACAGGAAAAGATGTCGAAGAAAAGTTGGGCTAACGGAGAAATTATATTACAAATGTGACGATATTTTGTGAAAGGACTAGGAAAAAGAAGCAACAATCAAACTCAACATTTCTTGCCATCACCATGATACAGTAACTCCACACTTAAAGTCGTCCCAGTTAACGTTTTTCATTGTTATGTTGTTGATCAATTAGGGAACATACTCCTTTAAAGTTGTGCAATGCTCCCTTCTAACGTTGTCTGGCAGCTGCCTGCTTTGTCCACTGCTTTCAGAAAGAACAGCCGGTTGGGGGCTTAGAACCAGAGTGGACCAACAGCCCCCCTATTAGCTCCCCGCTCCCCTAAGTTCCCTGTGTGGCAGCCACCCAGCAGGCTACCAATTGCCGGGCAGTTCAGCTGTCCCTCCCCCCACTGCCCTGTGCTGCTCCCAGGAGCCTCCTGCTTGCTATGCAGGGGCGGGGGAAGAGGGGAGCTAATGTCAGAGTCTTCCACTCCCCCCTGTTCCTGCCCCTCGCTTACCCCCTCTTCCATAGAGCGGGGGAAAGGGGGGACGGACACGACAGGGCTCAGGATGGAGGGAGCATGCTGGCAGCAGGGGCTGTCTCAACTTGCTGATCTACTTAAAAAGGCAGTGTACTTAGAGTGGAGTTAGCGTACTTAAAGGGGCAATGTGCATCTCTCTCTCACACAAACAGGGTGTGCGTCTCTGTCTGCCATGCTGGCTCCCCTCCCTCCATTTGTGCTGCCTTGCAGAGTGTGAAGCTACATTAACAATGTATTAACCCTCGAGGGCTCAGCTGTTCTAGTTCATCATTTAGCAGTAAGGCATTCCCTGGGAAATATCCCACCCTCTTCCACACACTGACTTTACCACCTCAACCAAGCTTCACAATCGTCATTGCTGCATACAGTATTAAATTGTTTGTTTAAAACTTTGTGTGTGTGTGTGTGTGTGTGTGTGTGTGTGTGTGTCTGTCTTTTGTCTGGTGAAAATAATTTCCCTGGAACCTAAACCGCCCCTCCCCCATTTACATTAATTCTTATGGGGAAATTGGATTCGCTTAACATCGTTTTTCTTAAAGTCAGATTTTTCAGGAACATAACTACAACATTAAGCGAGGAGTTACAGTATTCTGCTCAGCTTCGGTGAGCAATAGAAAAGGAAACCTCTCTCTGTGCCTCCCTGGCACCTAAAGCAGTTTCATACCACAAATGACGTAGTTAGGGTAAACAAAGCAAGCAGAGGAAGAGAATGGAAAATTACAGACTTAGCTAAAGTCAAGTGCAGCTCTACTCCCTGCAGCATTCCTGCGAACATTTATATGTATGTGCCTAAGTTTATACACTGTGAGCAGTCCTCCTAAAGTCAGTGGGACTCTGCATATTGCAAACAGTTCAGCACATGCTTAGGTCTTTTTGCAGGATGGTGGCCCAAGGCAGCATATTGCGACTGTGTCAGAGCAACCAGCACAGGTTCGCATTCTGGTATGCAGTAGACTTACCTGTGACTTTCAGAATACAAAGCAGCATAGATTAATCTCATGTAGCTATTAATCAACTTCTTTACTATGTTCATCCCCACAACAGAAAAATGGGACAGGTCACTTGCTGTTCTCAACAAGATGGCTTCCAAAGCTTGAAAAATTAACAGCATCTGCAAAGTTCAGAGATATTTTAAAATATTGTTACCATTACTTTCCTCAAATATCCCTATACAAGCAAATATAATAGAATATATAAATAAATATAAAATAAAATATATAGAAAATTAGAACAGTAAACATCATAAATAATGAGTAACTGTGCAACAAGAGGAAATGCTTCCAAATATGAAACTCAAGGTAACACACTGATTCTCTTCCAGATGGTTAATACTGAAATAATGTGCTTGGACAGAGGCTTCCCATACTATGGTCTATGGATCACTACTGAGCAGCAGAGAGGTGGCTAGTCACATGGTACAACTCTTCTCCTTGTTTCCAGCTTCAAAAGTCATGAAATTCAGTGTTGACAACGGCAAGACAAAGTACATCAGAAAGAATCATTGGAACTATTCACACACTTACTGTATTCTAAAGTAGTTGTAACCAGTAAAGATTAAGACCTACGCCTCAATATGGACAGCACAATTAAAACACCTGCTCACAGTGCAGCAGCATTCAATAAAAGGAAACAAGATGCTAGGATGCACACATGGACAGAATGGAAAATAATATTCAAATATACAGTAGAACCTCAGAGTTACAAACACCAGAGTTACAAACTCACTAGTCAACCACACACCTCATTTGAAATCAGAAGTACACAATCAGGCAGCAGAGACCAAAAAAAAGGCAAATACCATATAACACAGTACTATGTTAAACGTAAACTACTAAAAACTAAAGGGAAAGTTTAAAAAAAAGATTTGACAAGGAAAGGAAACGGTTTCTGGGCTTGTTTCATTTAAATTAAGATGGTTAAAAGCAGCATTTTTCTTCTACACAGTAAAGTTTCAAAGCTATATTAAGTCAATGGTCAGTTGTAAACTTTTGAAAGAACAACCATAACGTTTTGTTCCGTTACGAACGACCTCGACTCCCAAGGTTTTCGTAACTCTGAGGTACTACTGTAATGCCATTATATACAGAGTTCAAAAAGGTTTCAGAGTAGCAGCCATGTTAGTCTGTATTCGCAAAAAGAAAAGGAGTACTTGTGGCACCTTAGAGACTAACAAATTTATTAGAGCATAAGCTTTCGTGAGCTACAGCTCACTTCATCGGATGCATTTGGTGGAAAAAACAGAGGAGAGATTTATATACACACACACACAGAGAACATGAAACAATGGGTTTATCATACACACTGTAAGGAGAGTGATCACTTAAGATAAGCCATCACCAGCAGCACCAGATCACTCTCCTTACAGTGTGTATGATAAACCCATTGTTTCATGTTCTCTGTGTGTGTGTGTATATAAATCTCTCCTCTGTTTTTTCCACCAAATGCATCCGATGAAGTGAGCTGTAGCTCACGAAAGCTTATGCTCTAATAAATTTGTTAGTCTCTAAGGTGCCACAAGTACTCCTTTTCTTTTTGAGAGTTCAAAAACTATACCTAAGCCCAATACTGCACTGAGCTCCTCACAGTAAAACCCTACATACACACACACACACACAACTCTACTGCTGCATCAGGGCCTTACAAATTTCAAACTCTGTGTTTTATTAGTAAGTGGAAGAATATCTACACAGCAAGCAGCTGACAAAGCAAGATACGATGTATACATAGTTTTGCTGTTATGTAGACAGAGAGAATACTTTATTAAAGTGATTGTTTATTGAAAGTTAAAAGGGGCTCTATCAACTTTAATCAGTTGTAAACAAACACTTCTTTACCTAAATTACTAATAATGCCTCAGATAATTAGCGGTAAGAGAGTTCTATAAATCCAGTTTATTGGTCACTATTTACATACTTGTTTACGTTTTGCATTTCTCTCAGCGCAGACAATAAGTTTTACCTTCTGGTTCTTAATGCTACAATAGCTGGATATCAAACTCTACAAAGGAAAGCTTATTTATCTAAAAACAAATGCTTTTATTAGATTTGTGTGTGCGCAAGTGTGTATAAACATTTCTATTGGTCTTGAGTTTTATAAAAGCTTTCCTTAACAAAATTCAAAGGCCCCAATACTACAGAGCTTGACTTCAATGGGACTATTCAGAATACATTAGGTTTAGCACATGTAAGAGGCTTTGCAGGACGTCTTTACGTTTTATGACAAAGTTATAACGCCACTGCCAATTTAACAACCGATTTTTCTGCTCCTCAGATCTCCTAATAAATGCTTTTATTCTGTGTTTATACTACAATTATTAAATGTTCTATTCAATGCACACTCTGCTGTCCATTACAAATGCAATGCATGTGGACAACTTACTTCACTTTCAGGCCTTCTTTCACCATCCAAAAGTCTGAATATTTCAGCACACTCCACAGAAATTTTTATATATCCCTCTACTACATCATATAGTTCAGTAGATGGTAATGTCTTAGCTGTGGAGATGAAGTTTTCTAAACCTGAAAGAAAATAAGCATTTACATCTGTAATCAAAAGCATGCTTTTCAAATGACAGATATAACCTTTATTCCAGCTTCACAAACTCTGCACATTGGATTATAATTTGCGAGGGTTCATGGGAGAAGTGCCTGATATGGAGTATGTGACATTCAGTGTGGGAAGAAACTTAGACCAATATCATCTATTTGTTAACGTTTTCTTTCTTGCTGTATATTCACCTGAGAGCTAGGCATATTATTGCCAATCCAAAGATACATCCACTAATATAGAATGGGAAAGTTATAAACACACAATGCAAAACCAACTACACTTCACTGAATAAATCCCCACAAAGGACAGAATTTATCCAAGAATATTTCTACCCTAAACACTGAATTACTTCATATTATTTCAAGCTCTTTAAACATGCAAAAACTGCAAAATAGTTTTAGAGAGTAATAAAGGTGCCCCCCCCCCTTTTCTTTTTTTGCATAAGAAACAGGAATACTTGTATACTAAAGAAAATACACATAAGGCACCCAATTACACCCAAGACCGCCTAGTGAAAAAGTAATATATAGAGAGAGAGAAAATACAAAATCTTTGTGAACAGTAACAGCAAGCAACCCACAGTACAAATGCAACAATAATTCATGTATCACTGGGGCACCTGCACTAAACAAGCTCCTAGGTGTGGGTCTCAATCTCCCCTCCCCGCAGGGATGGGCCATAATGCATAAAAGTGACATGAAGGGAACAGTAAGGCGCTTGGAGCAGCCCGGGGAGCACAGCACAGCAGAGCAGAGCACAGCACAGCACAGCACAGCACAGCACAGCTAAGCTAGACGGACACAGTAGCGATGCCCGGGAGCAGGGCAAGGGGCGAGCGCAGCAGGACCTGTTTCAGAGTAGCAGCCGTGTTAGTCTGTATCCGCAAAAAGAAAAGGAGGACTTGTGGCACCTTAGAGACTAACACATTTATTTGAGCGTAACCCTTCGTGAGCTACAGCTCACTTCATCGGATGCATTCGGTGGAAAATGCAGTGGGGAGATGCTCCCAAGCAGAACCTGAGCACACTTTGAAGAGCGCAAAGGCAGCCGCAGGAGGGGGCGATGGCCGGGGACAACTCAAAGAGCAGCATGGGGGCGCCCCACGCTGGGGCCCAGCCAGTGCCAGTTCAAAGGCGGCGGCGGCGGCGGCAGCACGGGGGGGTGGCAACGCCCCCGGCAGCGGCGACGGGAGCAGGCTCCCCCTGGGCAAGCACGTGCCAGCCCCCGCCCCAGCCCCGCTCCCGCCCCGGCTCACCCTGGATCGCGGTCTCGGGCTCCCGCAGCAGAGATTTGAAGTGGGTGCCCGTGAATTCCCCCTCCGCGCCGCGGGCTCGCTTGGCCTCCGCCGGGCCCGGCGCGGGGCTCTTTCGCTTAGGGGCGCCCATCGCGGCCGCCTCCAGGCTGCGCGCGGCGGCTACACGCGGCGGGCAGGCCCGGCCGGCGCTCTCCCGGAAGCCGCCCGCGTCCGCCGCCCTGCTCGGTCCTCTGGAAACTGCAGCCCGGGCAGCGCCGGGCCCCGAGCCGCCCAGCGCTGGCTGAAGAAGCCCCAGGCGGTCCCCCTGCCCTCCCTACGCCCCCTTGGACACCCGGCCCCATGCCCCGGCTGCTCGCCCAAGCCCCCCACAAGCACATCGGCCTAGGCCCGGGGGGAGGCAGGGAATTAGGCCCCCACTGCAACGTTAGGCCTTCAGTGCCTATTCCACTGACGGGGGGGAGGGGTAGCTCAGTGGTTTGAGCATTGGCCAGCTGAACCCTGGCTCGTGAGTTCAATCCCTGAGGGGGCCGCTTAGGGATCGGGGGCAAAAATTGGGGATTGGCCCTGCTTGGAGCAGGGGGTGGGGCCGAGATTAAACCTCCGGAGGTCCCTTCCAAGCCTGCCATTCTATGATTCCATCAGGAGCCCAACGTGTGCTCGCAGCTCTCCCATGATGTTAAAACACCAGTGGGCTGGCCCTGCCAGGGCTCACCTCCCACCAGTGTAAGCAATTGCAGGACGTTTTAGAAAACGTTCCCTGCAAGCCTCTGAGAACACAAGGGAAATTCCCCTAAAGATCCTGCTTTCTGAGTATTGGCTAATCCCTCAACCACGACAGCAAAAAATCAGTGGAATCCAGTGGGTGTCTGTTTGCTTCATTCTTCTTCAGTGAGATGTGCCGGGCCATCCTTGCAGGAAAGGTTATCACAAAAATGTGTTTCATCAGAGAGACATCTTGTACAGGCTGCTTTAATCTTAATCCCTAAAGGCAGAGTTGATACTGAGTACTTCCTTATTCCTCAAGGAATCCTGCTAATTTCAATTGGACAACTCAGCAAGAGTAAGGGCAGCAGAATTGGGCCCTAAATCAGGGAGTTGAAACATCTCCTCATAAGTACAACCATGCGAGAAGGGGGGGGGGGGAATATTGCATCTGTCATTACTACTTCACTGACCTGTAAATATCTATCTGTTTTAATAACCCTCATCACTGTATGACAGGTTTCAGAGTAGCAGCCGTGTTAGTCTGTATTCGCAAAAAGAAAAGGAGTACTTGTGGCACCTTAGAGACTAACAAATTTATTAGAGCATAAGCTTTTGTGAGCATCCGATGAAGTGAGCTGTAGCTCACGAAAGCTTATGCTCTAATAAATTTGTTAGTCTCTAAGGTGCCACAAGTACTCCTTTTCTTTTTCCTCATCACTGTAGTATGTGAGCCTCTAAAGAAACCTGAAGGATGTAGGCACTTCTACTCCTGTTTTCCCTATCCCAATTTATTGTACATAGCTGCATCTTTACTAGTCTCTCTCCCTCCTGGGATTTCCCTCTTTTATACTGTTGTTTTTCTGGGACTCCTCTCCCACAACCTTTGGTTCTCCATCTTCATTATCCCTCTTCTTTGTGGTCTCCTAAACCAGTAGCTCTTAATCTTTCCAGACTACTATACTCCTTTAAGGAATCTGATTTGTCTTGTGTACCCCAAGTTTCACTCACTTAAAAACTACTTGCTTACAAAGTCAGACATAAAAATACAAAATTGTCCACTGCCCACTATAACTGAAAAGTTGCTTACTTTCATTTTTACCATATAATTATATAATACATCAACTGGAATCTGAATATTGTACTTCCATTTCAGTAAGTACATTTTCATATAGAGTAGTATAAACAAGTCATGGTCTGTATGAAATTTTAGTTTGTACTGACTTTGCTTGTGCTTTTTGAGTAGCCTGTTGTAAAACTAGGCAAATATCTAGATGAGTTGATGTACCCCCTGGAAGACCTCTGCATACCCCCAGGGAAATGCAGTACTCCTGGTTGAGAACCACTATAAACTCCACTCTGACTTCCCTTTCCTCCCAAATTCTCTGTCCCTTTAGTCTTCTCTCTCCTTGTATTTCCCATATCCCTGGATCGTCAACCCCCTTTCCTATCTTTTGAGGATTCCCCCCACCCTGGAATTCCCCCATCTCGAAGTCCTTCTCCCACCTCCCAGTTAGGTGTCCACCACTGGTGATGCTGCTGTTGTTACTAACATTCCCCCTGCAGCTCAGTTGGATATACTGTTTACTTCCTGTCATGGACTATTGTATATAGTTACTGCTTGGTGTCAGTCAGTCACCACATTCAATCCCAGAGATTAACCATATCAGTGCTGCTTGCAGTGATCTCTTTGCATAGTATGCATATCAGTTTGTTAATGTCTGTAAAACACTTTCAGATCTTTCTGCATAGAAGCCATTATAAAAATGAAAATGATTACAAATGTAAGATGTTATTCTAATAATAAGTCAGTTATACCCAGTTGTGTTCTTAGAACCGGTCAAACATGGGAAACACATAATTAGAGTGACTTGATTTCTTTGTTTCCCAGAATTATTCTGAAACCAGGGTTTTGTCTTGGTTTCATCAAGAACAGTAGTTCTCAAACTTTTGTATTGATGATCCCTTTCACTTAGCAAGCCTCTAAGTGTGACCTCCCTTATAAATTAAAAACACTTTTTAATATATTTAATACCATTATAAATGCTGGATGTAAAGTGGGGTTTAGGGTGGAGGCTGACCACTCACGACTCCCCCCCATGTAATAAACTTGTGACCACCGAGGGGTCCCAACCCCCAGTTTGAGAACCCCTGATCAAGAACATGGGACTACAGGTTACGCCAGCATGAATCAGAGCAGTCTGAAGGAATGTGAGTCTGGAATAATAATTTTGCACGATAAATGTAGAATACTTACATTTCTCTTCTTTACAGGATAATTAAGTTAAACAACATTAGCAGCACAAATTAGATTCTTCCAAACAATGATTTTCCCCCCCAGAGTTATACACTATACACGAGTATATCGTAGCATGCCACCCTTGGCCAAAAAAAAAAAAAAAAAAGACTTCTGACTCATAAGTAAGGGCTTCACTTTTGTCTGCAGATAACTTTTGTTCAGGCTCTGTTCATACAACCTGTTCGTATACACACTGCATTCATACATACACCAACTGTTACTTTAAGGCAGAGGTTCTCAACCAGCTCCATTCAGGTGGTCCATGGATAGTTCCCTCTAAAATATGCACCTGGGAGGCTGCACATGAGAGACTGAAGGGCCACCCACTTAATTAGTGGAGCTGTGCAGGCGTGGCTCCACTAATTAGGTGCCTGGACCCTGGAGAAGACACACATGTAAGGTGAGTTGGTGGCCTTGAGGGGAATGAGGGTAGGTGGGAGGGGGCAGTGGGGTGAGAAGAGGGGGAGGGGGAAATTTTGAATCTCTACAGCAGCCAGAGAAAGAAAATAGCAACTTTCTCCAGCTCTAGGGCTGTGGCTGTGGGAGAGACAGCTCTCCTTCCCAGCCTCTCTGGCTGCTGTGGCAGGGGAAAGACCCTCCTCCTTCCCAGTCCCAGCTTGGGGGCTGCTGTGGTGGGGGAGAGAGGGCACATCCATCGCATTAGAAAGGTAAGACTACTGATATTAAAATATGAGTTGTACTTTTTTTATATAACAAAAAATGTTTATTATTAAGTGTTTTTTTTTTTTGTTTGGTTTTTTTTATATATAGCTCTTTTATCCAAAGCACTTTACAATAGTTAGCTAATGGTACAAACAACATTTGGAAAGATCATTGAGTGGTCCGCTGAGACCCTCAGCAAATTTCAAGTAGTCTGTGGGGGGAAAAAAAGTTTGAGAACCACTGCTTTAAGGAATATAAAAATTACTGAGCAACCTATTAAAATGGATGATCTATTTCTGTTCCAATACATCTTCTCTTTCCCCTTATGCTCTACTTTTTTTTTTTTTTGAGGGGGTGGAGGGGTGCAAGGGCAGCATCTGAAATTTCCAGTGCTGGGTTATCACCCAAAGATTATTTTTGAGCTGCTAGGGTTGGGAGCTCTACAGAGGAGAGAACAAAAATGCCAGTGAGTCATCAGCATATGTCTAGGATCAAGAAACATACAAGATCTGATGGCAAAAAATGTATTATTGTCTGTTATGAAGGAATACAGGTGAAGATGTTCCCTTAAAACATTGTTACAATTTCAGGACATGTTCTAGATTCAGATACCGCTTCTGATCATGTTGACTAATATCGTCTCATTGTTTCCTTGTACTCCCCTATTGGTCTGTATCAATGTGTTTATCTATGGTCTTATACTGAGACTGTAAACTCTTTGGGACAGGGATCACTTTTTTGTTCTATATTTGTACAGCACCAAACACTATGGGGTGCTGGCCTATGACTGGGGCTCCTGGACACTGTGGTGGTGGTGGTGATAATTAATGGAATGTTAATTTTTTAAAATAATCCACATCCACTCAGAAAACAAAGAAACATTTTTACAGCATGTGTCCTAGGCATTTTATAAAAGCAGACTGTGGCAGAACTACACAGTTCCTAGAATATAACACTGCAAGGCCATAAGTGCTCATTGCTTAAAAATAACCACCATATCACATTAAAAACTTGAGCTATTGCACCCAACTTTAGAAACCTGTGCTAAAAGGTATGATTTTATAATCTTGAAAAGTCTGCGAAGGACTGTTTGGTTCATTCATTCATTGGTGAATCAATTAGGAATACCTCTTTCAACATTCCTTCTTCTACAGTTAATCCTAAAAAATGGGTTATGTGTACTTGATAGAAGTGCTCTGATAAAGTTTATTATTAAAGTATTCTATTAAGAATTTTAACACGTGTAAAGAACACATGGCTATATACACATTGTCATATACACAATACATGCCCTTATAGTTCCCTCCACAGTACATCAGCAGGACTAAAATACAATTAAAAGCAATGGATTACTCCAAGAAATACATCTAGGAGAGCCTTTTGCCATTTTGGCACAAATTTTAATCTCTTTAATGGCAAACCTGTTTCTTTGAAATTTATTAAGGTTGAAAAGGTTAAATTATCATGCCTGCATGGTGTTCAGAACACAAAATTACTTCAAAGGGAGGCTTTGTGAATTCCTACTATGGCCACAATATTTTAGAATGTAGAAATATAGATCATGGACTTGTCTATAAATAAGAGTCAACTCACTCTTTGCTTCTCTGTTTCCCCTCCCCATGCTGACTCGGTTATCCATATATATATATTTGCTTCAGGAATACCTCAAGCAAAATGACAGTATTTTTATTCCTCTGTTCCAGGTGGATCCCAACCTTGCTCCAACTGAGGTTGATTGAAGTCCTATTGACTTCAGTGGGTACAGGACTGTAACGGAGATCCTCAATGGGTGTAAATTGCCATAGCGCCATTGGCTTCAATGAAACAACTTTTTACACAAGTAGAGACTGTTTGTTTGATGTGCCAAGTTACACATGACTGTTTGACGTGCCAAGATTTTGACTTAAATAATTGTAACCTTCTTCCAGTGTTCTGGCTTTTGAGTGATGATTAAGAGCCAGATTTTGTAGTGCTGAGGTAGTCAAAACTCCTTTTAAGTCCCCAACCCTGCAAACACTTAGGCTTGTGGTTAACTCCAGTCATGTCAGTAAATCTCACTCACTTCTAGTGCTTAAAGTTAAGCATATTTTTGTTTGAAGGTTCTGTGGCTTAGTCAGTAGAAGTTATGACAGTCTAAGGACTGCAGGAGTAGGCCCAAAGGGTTTATTATACATACTGGGATGCGGTGTAGGGGGAAAAAATTATCCCTTCATTGAAACAATAAAAAAAAAATAAGAAAGAGCTTCCTATTTCTTCAGTCTTAAAGAAGGTGGAAATTGTGAGAGTTTGGTGCATTGGATAAGTGACATAATTCATGCTGATCTCCTTAGTAACTTAATATTTAGTAGAGATGTAGCCAAATGATACTTACCTTGTACAGTCACAGACGTCAGGGGGACTACTGGTGTAAAGTGAAGTGAGCAAGGTTTATAGCTCTGGACAATGATTGTCAAATGAAATATAGTACTGTTTGTATATAGACTATAACTATGTGGCTTCGGTCTTTTTTTTTTTTTTTTTTTAAGACATTTGTGCTTAGGTAATTTTTAATTTTCTAGTTCTAGGCATTTACTATTTTTGATCATACCACTTGTAGGGATATATTTCTATTTCTCTTACATTGACACTCCCTCTCAATTGCTCTCACTTCTGCTAAGAGAGCTATTGCTTTTCCTCTCCCATTTTACAGAAAGAATTGGTTCAATATACTGTCAATATAAAACATAGGGAACCAAACCAAGGGTGAGATATATAGAAGACGTGATGTTGCATTATGATTGTAGCGAAAACAAAAATTAAGTTACATTTCTGTCCAAAATGGGGGGATTTATATTTAAAAGTAACTAATAAAAACCAAAAGCACTAATATTTTTTTATTTCTGTGCCAGTCATGTCATCCTTAGATAATCCCATAAAAATAAATATTTGGTCACGAAGAGGGCAATGTCAACAGCTACTTAAGTGAAATTTAATTTTAGGATGGAGATACGGATTAATTTCCATAGAGGACAGCCTGGTAACATTTTGAAAAATGGTTGGTGGGGCAAAATAAGAAGGGACAAGGTGGAATAAGAAAAGAGGAGGAAAAAGGAAAGGTTTGGGGTGGAAAAAGAAGGGGAAATATGTAGGGTAATAAGAAATTAAAATGTTAGATCTATGTATTTAAAAAAAAAAAAGGAACTTTGAAAAACAAAGCTAAAGTGGCATCCTGTGGTTTATGCTTACCTTCATTCTCCATTCAAACTCTGTCATAATGTTACCAGAAACCCCCGAGTTGCAGCTCTGGTGCTCTTGCGGTCCTCCCTTTCTGTTTGTTTTTATAAAATATTTAGCAGTTTTATTCAGGATTTGAAGCGGCAGAGCAAACATTTACTCAAAGGTATATTGTTCAGTTCTTCAGTAAAACAGATGGTGCTAATACTCTCTTTTGGGTGGCAACAACCTTAATGACACCTTAAAGTTTTTTTCTAAGTAAACAAAGTATATTTTCAAAAAAATATTTTAATTCAAAAAAGCTTTAGCGGTATACAATGTGGAAAATAGATAATATTCTTTTAAGGTGTTTTGGATGAGATGAGACACTTTCAACTTTAAGTTAACAATTGTCTTAGGATGGCTCAAACCCCACCTAATTATAGTATCTCCAAGAAAAGCTCACGTGACGTCACAACTATAAGCCCTCATCACCTCACCACTAGATCAGTGCACAATTCTATAAAATTTCTGCTACTAAAATGTGCCATTTTATAAAATACATTATTCAAAATAGTTTTTAATTCAGCTAATCTTTCCCCTGAGTGCCTCAGCATCTGCTGCAGTTGTTGACAAAGGGGGGCAAGACAGATGCTGTTAACTGTGAGTTGTTTTCAACTCGGACCTCCTTTTCCTTTGCTGCTCTCTTGTTCCTCTGTCATGGGTTTTCTCCACTCACACCTACACTATCCTCTTTTCCACCACTCCCATCTGTACTTTGGGGTAAGCTCTCCAGGTCCTGGAGCATACTGGGTGAAATTCACCCCCATGAAGAGGCCCTACTCAGGCATCGGTTAAGCACTATGTTAAAGCTGACATTTTTAAAAGTGCCCACTAATTCTGGACGCCCACATCAGTCGCCTAGGTGCAGATTTTCAGAGGTACTGAGCACCTACATTTCCAAGAAGAGCTGTAGGTGCTCAGCACTTCTGAGCATCATGCCCGAGATGATTTTAGCCCTGCCCCGCACCCAGTTAGAAGTCATTTCTGAAAACATTGGCTTTGACACAGGGCTTAAGAAGTGCATAGGTCTTGTGTGGGCCTAGGAACTGGGGTAAATTTCACCCTTTGGGAGTGCCAGCCTGTGATTACATTCTTAATGTGTCTCCACTGCTGAGCCAATGCAGCCAAGCTGGCCTTTCTGTTATTTACAAGGATTAGCAGCTTCAGCAATTTAGGTAAACCACCACTTGTTTTAATCTTAAAATATATACAGTCTTTTAGCTAAAAGAAAAGGAGTACTTGTGGCACCTTGAGACTAACAAATTTATTAGAGCATAAGCTTTCGTGAGCTACAGCTCACTTCATCGGATGCATTTGGTGGAAAAAACAGAGGAGAGATTTATATACACACACACACAGAGAACATGAAACAATGGGTTTATCATACACACTGTAAGGAGAGTGATCACTTAAGATAAGTCATCACCAACAGCAGGGGGGGGAAGGAGGAAAACCTTTCATGGTGACAAGCAGGTAGGCTAATTCCAGCAGTTAACAAGAATATCAGAGGAACAGTGGGGGGTGGGGTGGGAGGGAGAAATACCATGGGGAAATAGTTTTACTTTGTGTAATGACTCATCCATTCCCAGTCTCTATTCAAGCCTAAGTTAATTGTATCCAGTTTGCAAATTAATTCCAATTCAGCAGTCTCTCGTTGGAGTCTGTTTTTGAAGCTTTTTTGTTGAAGGATAGCCACTCTTAGGTCTGTGATCGAGTGACCAGAGAGATTGAAGTGTTCTCCAACTGGTTTTTGAATGTTATAATTCTTGACGTCTGATTTGTGTCCATTCATTCTTTTGCGTAGAGACTGTCCAGTTTGGCCAATGTACATGGCAGAGGGGCATTGCTGGCACATGATGGCATATATCACATTGGTAGATGCGCAGGTGAACGAGCCTCTGATAGTGTGGCTGATGTGATTAGGCTCTATGATGGTATCCCCTGAATAGATGTGTGGACAGAGTTGGCAACGGGCTTTGTTGCAAGGATAGGTTCCTGGGTTAGTGGTTCTGTTGTGTGGTGTGTGGTTGCTGGTGAGTATTTGCTTCAGATTGGGGGGCTGTCTGTAAGCAAGGACTGGTCTGTCTCCCAAGATCTGAGAGAGCGATGGCTCGTCCTTCAGGATAGGTTGTAGATCCTTGATGATGCGTTGGAGAGGTTTTAGTTGGGGGCTGAAGGTGATGGCTAGTGGCGTTCTGTTGTTTTCTTTGTTGGGCCTGTCCTGTAGTAGGTGACTTCTGGGTACTCTTCTGGCTCTGTCAATCTGTTTCTTCACTTCAGCAGGTGGGTATTGTAGTTGTAGGAGTGCATGATAGAGATCTTGTAGGTGTTTGTCTCTGTCTGAGGGGTTGGAGCAAATGCGGTTATATCGTAGCGCTTGGCTGTAGACAATGGATCGAGTGGTATGATCTGGATGAAAGCTAGAGGCATGTAGGTAGGAATAGCGGTCAGTAGGTTTCCGATATAGGGTGGTGTTTATGTGACCATCGCTTATTAGCACTGTAGTGTCCAGGAAGTGGATCTGGACCAGTCCACACAAGAGATCCACTTCCTGGACACTACAGTGCTAATAAGCGATGGTCACATAAACACCACCCTATATCGGAAACCTACTGACCGCTATTCCTACCTACATGCCTCTAGCTTTCATCCAGATCATACCACTCGATCCATTGTCTACAGCCAAGCGCTACGATATAACCGCATTTGCTCCAACCCCTCAGACAGAGACAAACACCTACAAGATCTCTATCATGCACTCCTACAACTACAATACCCACCTGCTGAAGTGAAGAAACAGATTGACAGAGCCAGAAGAGTACCCAGAAGTCACCTACTACAGGACAGGCCCAACAAAGAAAACAACAGAACGCCACTAGCCATCACGTTCAGCCCCCAACTAAAACCTCTCCAACGCATCATCAAGGATCTACAACCTATCCTGAAGGATGACCCATCACTCTCACAGATCTTGGGAGACAGACCAGTCCTTGCTTACAGACAGCCCCCCAGTCTGAAGCAAATACTCACCAGCAACCACACACCACACAACAGAACCACTAACCCAGGAACCTATCCTTGCAACAAAGCCCGTTGCCAACTCTGTCCACACATCTATTCAGGGGATACCATCATAGGGCCTAATCACATCAGCCACACTATCAGAGGCTCGTTCACCTGCGCATCTACCAATGTGATATATGCCATCATGTGCCAGCAATGCCCCTCTGCCATGTACATTGGCCAAACTGGACAGTCTCTACGTAAAAGAATGAATGGACACAAATCAGACGTCAAGAATTATAACATTCAAAAACCAGTTGGAGAACACTTCAATCTCTCTGGTCACTCGATCACAGACCTAAGAGTGGCTATCCTTCAACAAAAAAGCTTCAAAAACAGACTCCAACGAGAGACTGCTGAATTGGAATTAATTTGCAAACTGGATACAATTAACTTAGGCTTGAATAGAGACTGGGAATGGATGAGTCATTACACAAAGTAAAACTATTTCCCCATGCATCCGATGAAGTGAGCTGTAGCTCACGAAAGCTTATGCTCTAATAAATTTGTTAGTCTCTAAGGTGCCACAAGTACTCCTTTTCTTTTTGCGAATACAGACTAACACGGCTGCTACTCTGAAACCAGTCTTTTAGCTGTTTCAAATGGAGCAGCACTTTTCTAAATAGCTAAAGAACTGCATTTTAAAATATGACTTATGGGGGTTTATCTTCCTCACTGTCATACTTGAGCCATATCAATATCAAAGCAACCAGTCTGGCTGTGGTGTCAGCAGCAGTGGACATGCTAGGATTTCAAACCAGGACTCGGAATGGTTTGGGAATTGGGCTGCTTGCCCAGAAAACACAAACTGGGGGAAAGATCAGGACAAGAGAGAAAGATGACAGGGGACCAGTAAACGAAGTGAGCAAACCTGCAAGGAGCAGTATAAGATGAAGCAATTGTCATTAATAGAATAAGCCCCTCTGCCCATTGGCATCTTCCGCACAGTAGTTGGGTTATAAAGGAAAAGGAGAAAAGGTAGCTTTCTCACCCACTTTATTTTAATAGAATAATATTAAATTACCATTAAGCCTTAGCCACTTTGACTTTATAAAAACTGATTATCTCCTCAAAATTCATCATTGAACCCTTGCAGTCCAGAGGGAAAGAGCATCAGTGCATGTACAAGTAATGACACAATGAGCACCAATGAGTAGGCAGATTTTCAAATGTGCTCGGTCCCAGCAGCTCCTATTGATGTCCTTTTAAGCTGGTCTGCAAGGCACATACTTGCCCTGCATTCTGACCCCTCCTGAACGTGCACTGCTACTGTTGCATCCGATGAAGTGAGCTGTAGCTCACGAAAGCTTATGCTCAAATAAATTTGTTAGTCTCTAAGGTGCCACAAGTCCTCCTTTTCTTTTTTGTGGCACAAGAGATGCTTTGACTAATAATAGCTAGAATGAGGAGCAATTGGGGATGATCTACACCATCAATGCTCTGAATTATTGAGATATAGACAATCAAAACTTTGACCTTTCTATATCTATGTTTTACTCCTTTCTTCCTTTTTGTTTTGTTCTTTTAGATTGTAAGCTCTTTGGGACAGTGGTTGTGCCTTTTTCGTTCTGTTTGTATAGTGCCTTGCATGCTGTGGGTGCTATCAGAAAAAAAAATCCGATTACAGGAGAGGTGACATTGGCAGTATGATTTTGGGGGTGGGGGGAAGTTCCCTACAGTGAGGGAGTAAAGATGGAATTTAGAGGGGAACCAAAGAGAAGGTGATTGGTTTAACTAACTAATATGAATGCACAGCACAGCTTGTTCTGTCTTACTGCTTTCTTACAGAGTGGGCATGGTCATTAGAAAATTATGATTAGCTGGGCAAGAAGCTGACAGTGCAGGGAACTGCTTTGACCACAAAGCACAGAACTTTTTAGATCAGTGGTTTTCAATATTTTTTTTTTTTTTTCATTTGTGGGCCCCTAAAAATTTTTGAATAAAAGTGCAGACCCCTTTGGAAATCTTAAACATAGTTTGCAGACCCCCAGGAGTCTGTGGATCACAGGTTGAAAACCACTGTGTTAGATAACTTTGTCTATCACATCAGAGATCATTACTTCTGTGAAGGAGGTGTGGCAGGGGGATGCTAAAATGTTTCCCCTGCTTTTAAAAAAAACAAACAAACAAAAAAAAAAAACCCTGGGTCAAGATCCACTGAAGTCAATAAGAATTTTTCTTGACTAGAGCATGCAGGATTTGGCCTGTTTTCAAAGTCAAACTATTGCAGACTTGAAGACCTTGTTAGATCCTACAGTCTTTAGTACTATATGAAAAGTAGAACTTGTAGCATTCAGAAAACAGCCACAGCTGAAATATACAAAAGAGAGGTCGCTGTTACTGGTTACCTTTTTTATTCTTGTTTCCATAGAAATGGAGGATGAATCAGTAAATATGGGACACATTATTTTAAATAACCACCATATAGTAATTATTTTAAAGCACTTACTTTATTTTAACTGGTCTGACATTTGTTGCCATAGAAACCCAACTGATTATAGCAGCCCAGTTGTTAGAACTCTCTTGTAGATTTCATCTGTGTAAGAGTGCAAGAAAACAAAGTATTTAAAAATGCCCTAAGTGGTGGGGAAAATCTTTTTTAATTTTTCATGCTCAGAATTTTCTAAAATAACCAAACAGAATTTTACTAAGCATTTCAAAAACCTCACTTTTGCAGTTGAGAATAAGCATGAAAAGATTCAGCTCTAAGAGAATTGTTTTGAGGGGAAGAATGGTATGTGCCTGAAAATAGGGATTTTAGAACTAAATTATTTCCAGTGCAGTAACTGTGGTGTCATGGTGCTATAAACCTGCCTGGTTGTGAACTTTTTACTAATAATCTAATATTTACTAACTGACTCAAGATTCTTCTATTATTCCACACTGCTGGCTTATTTTCTAACTGACAACACTAATTTTATTTGAGTTTCCATACAGTAAACTGTGATATGAGTTTCAAATTGGCAGACTGGCAGAGGTTCAGAGAAAATGAGTAAAGCATAGTTATGGTATGGTATGTTTCTTGCCTTGCCATTCTGAAACTTCCAATGGTAACTTCATACAAACAGCAAGTTAGCCACATTTCTGACATTATGAAATGATTTCTGTTCTCCCCAGAGCAAAAGAGAGTAAACTGATTTGAGCAAACAGAGTACCCAGCTCAGATGCTAACTTCTGTCCTCAGGAATAAATGGACTCAAGTGTGGCTGCTCCTAAGGAATCACTTAAGAGAGCAAAAGATGTCATTCCACTTGTATGGGTCTGTATTACAGCATCATGGGTTTGGGAAGTGTGTAAACAAACACATAAGCTGTGTTCTCCCTCTGACTATTGGATATTGTCAGCTGGCAAAAACTGCTTTCATAGGCAAAGCGTTTACTAGAAGTGAAAGGAGAAAATACATTCTGTAAATATTACTTTCTAACTATCTATGTTAGGGTTTTATATTGTCACCAATCAATGCAGTATCTGAACTCCTTCAACATAAAATCAATAGCAATAATGAAGTCCCACTAAAAAGATTAGAGATAAATTCTAACAAACTATGGCCCTGATTCAGGAAAGACACTTAAGCACATGCTTAAAGTTAAGCATGTATTTAAGTCCGATTGACTTCAAGTCCTAAAATGCTTTCCAGAATCGGGATGCTTTCCTGACCTGGGGCTATATGTGTATCTGTCTGTCTATGCAGACAGATAGATTCCCCCAAACACATCTGGTGGTGATATGCATATGATAATTTGCACATCCATAACATAGATCTGAAGTTATACATCTTTGACTACCTCACCTTTCCCTCTGCCCACTCATCCATCTTCTCTGAGATTACTTGCAATATTCAAAACCTCTTAGCAGTTTCAAATTTGCCATATTTAAAAAGCAACCTTTCAGAGAAGTGTTTCCTTCTCCCCTCATACATGTGAATCTTCTCCCCAAAATTTCGTCTGTCTGAGGGCTAGTGTGTACCAGATTCAATCCTGAACCACTGATGGATTTAAGGTCCTTTTTCTCATAACTTTATAGGCAGGGCTTACATTCTCAAAGTATTTCCTGGAACCCCCCAGGCTTCCCCCCAACATGATATTAAAAACTCCAGGAGGGTTGAAAATATTTACTCAAGCTCTGCTCCAGACACCTCCAGCTGAATTTAAGCCTTGCTTATAGGGCTAGAATGTGAGCTTTATCTCATAGGAAAGGGAAGATTCACAGTTTCCCAATGGAACATACAGCCCAGGAAGGTCCCTACATATTAAACCATAAAAATGTAAATTGTTAAATATAGAAAAGCTATTTTAGGTTATTTTAAACATTTTAATGTCTCCCTCTGAATCTAGTATATTAGATTCATGATTGCTGAAGCACCTGGCTTAACAGGCGGAGGGATAACAAAATATGGTACTTAAAACATCAATGTCCACCCATGCCTCGCCTATCTTTTCACTCCCTTCATTGCTAACTGCAGCAGAGCTGAACCAGTGCTATCCACAGTGCAAAATTGTAGAAAAAATCCTAGTGTAGACAAGGTTGTTCAGTCAGTCAATTGAGAGAAAGGTAGGGAGCTGGGCAAATTCCAAAATGCACTGGTTCAGTTACAGGTAATTGCTTCAGAACCAACCAACCACCATTAATGCTTTTCATGCATGGCTAGCACTAACATTTTTATCTTTTTTTATCTGAATTCAGTAAAAATTAGTGGAGTGCTCAAAACCACAGGCAGGTTACTGCAAAATTTAATTTGCTTTTATCTGCCCAAGACCAGGGAAGCATGAATATTATGTATGTGGTAATCAGCTGGTGTACTCTATATGTGTGTGAGAGAGAAAGAAAGAAAAATTTCTGTTAGAGATGGGCCTGAAATTAAGATATGTATTCAGAGCCAAATACAAATTCTTACAAAGTTCAAACTGGTCAGATATGATGTTCCAGTTTGCCCACTTCAGATATATGCCAGACCTGAGAAATTCAATATGGATCTGATCTAAATTCCTGCAAAGAGTGAGGTGTGGGATTGGAATATGATCTGCAGTGCTAGTTTGGTCCCATCTCCTATTACATACTCACCAATGTCATCTAACAAATAAGTTGTAGAATGTGACTGTGCATACTAAGCTACAAACTGTTTAAATGCTCATGAAAAAAGAAAAGGAGGACTTGTGGCACCTTAGAGACTAACAAATTTATTTGAGCATAAGCTTTCGTGAGCTACAGCTCAATGCATCCGATGAAGTGAGCTGTAGCTCATGAAAGCTTATGCTCAAATAAATTTGTTAGGCTCTAAGGTGCCACACGTACTCCTTTTCTTTTTTGCGAATACAGACTAACACGGCTGCTACTCTGCCACCTGTCTAAATGCTCATGCTTTCACATTTATCTCTGAACACAATCCCAGTGCAGGGAATTGATTGAAGTTCCTTCCTTATATTTCCAATATTGCTTCTATCCTCCTTCCTGGTGACAAGCCTTAAAGGGACTGGAGAACTAGTGCCCTAGCTTAATTATTACTTAATTAGTCCTATTAATGGCAAAAGGAGATGCACACAGGCTAAGCCATTTTCAGCAATTCCCTACTGATGGTCTTGAAAGAACATCTGAAGGCAGTATAGCACTGTAAGGGCAGTTTTTGGATCCCTTACTTTCCACTAAAAGAAAAGGAGTACTTGTGGCACCTTAGAGACTAACAAATTTATTTGAGCATAAGCTTTCATGAGCTACAGCTCACTTCATCTGAAACCTTACTTTCCACTAGTTTAAAAAAAAAAAATCCTGCAAAAGAGACTACAGTCCCCCTAATATTTTCCCAAGGCATATTTAAAACTTTAATGGGACAAAATGCGGGGGGGGGGGGCCTCTATCTCCGAAACTGGACATTGAATGAAGCAATAAAATATTTGCTAAGAGAAGGATCTACATTAGGAGAGAAATCAGGGAAACAAGATTGCTTTGATACATGTGTCGGTATGGTTTCTTTAAACAGATACACTTCAGCTGAAATCCTCACAGCCTGAGTTTTGATCCTGAGAAGAAAGCTGTAGCTGGGTTGGGTTTTCCTCAGAGAGCCCCAAAGCAGGCTGAAAAGCCGTGTTCTGCTGCGTTAGACCAACGGAGCTGGTAGCTTCTGCTTTGCGAAGGATCGTGTCAAAAAGCCTGAAGGCGAGCAGGAAGAAAAGTGTGGCGCTCGCTTCGGGGCCAAGGGGGGGGGGGGGGGCTCGGGGAGGGCTCGATTGATGGCGCTGAAGACACAAGGGGCGCATGTACCCACGCCAGGTAAAGCGTGGGCGGGTGAGGAAGGGGCCTCTCCTGTCCGACAGACGGGGGCCCGCCGCAGCGTGACTAGGAAGGAGCGCTGAGGAAGAAGCGATGTGTGTGGATCAGGAGGGAGGGCCCGGGCCCTAGAAATGCCCAGCCGGGGAGGGAGGGGGGACAGAAGGGGGGGGCACTTCGGGATTGACTCCCGCAGGCTCTCACGGTAGCCGTGCCCTGGGGAAAGGCTCTTCCCTTCCCCTCGCACACACGCAGGCAAAGCGCTGTGCCAGGGACCAGTAATTGCTGGGACTTCCTCTTGGGGGAAACGGCGCGGAGGCGCGGGCTCGGTCGCGGCGGCTCTCGGCTCCCTCCGCCCCGCTGGTGCCGGGGGCAGCGCGCTCTCGTCCCGGGAAGGACGGCGAAGCTCGCAGGGGAGGTGGGCGCTGGGGAGGATGCGCTGCCAGCTGGGGGCCGGGTGCATCATGTGACTCTCCCGGGCTGCAAAGACCGACAGCCCCTCCCCCCCCCCGCCCCGCACCATGAGTGAACTGGATGCTGGGCAGCATCCAAGCCGGAGACAGGTAGAGCCCGGGCTGCTTCTCAATCTCCTCTACTGCGTGTTCCTGGTGGGGACCAAAGAAATCGAGGCTCTGACAGACTTCTCAGGTAAGGCAGCATGGCCATGCCCTGCCCAGGGCTGGGAGGAGACGGGGACACTCAGTAACAGGGGGGCACCTCACTAGCCTGCCCTGTGGGGGGAAGGGGGTAGAGTGCCTGCCTGCCCAACAAGCAGGGTGCATGGCCAGGATCACGGGGTGTGCCTAGGAGGGGCTTCTCAATACAGTGCGTGCCCAGCCCTGGCTCATCAGCAGGGTGCATGGCCAGGATTAGGGTGCCCAGCTTTCAGCTCAGCGGGATATGTGCACAGGGCTAGGGCAGGGTGTGTGCCCAGCAAGGATGTGTGTGTCTAGGAGTAGTTAGGGGAATGTCTGGGAGGGGCTCATGAGTAGAACATATGCCGAGGGACCGGGTTATGGTGCATCCTGGAGTAGTTCCTCACTAGGGTGCATGCTGGGGATTAGGGTACATGCTCTGGTATGAAGGTATAATGATAGATAGATGAAAAGACTGGGACATTTTACTTTGGCTAAATTGTCTGATTTACGTTTTCCATTTGAGTGATTCAGGTCATAAAGGATGATTTTGGAATCAGTGAAACTTCTAACTGGTACCGTTGCTTTGGAAATGACAATTAGGGGTTTAGTTTTAGCGTTTGGGCCTGCATTGAGCATAGGTGTTAGCTGTACAAAGCCCAAATTTAGACCCGGGGCAAAGATTCGTCAAAGGGAGAACAATGGCTACCTCTCCAACCCAGATCAGTTAAAAGGAGAGACCCATTAACTCTATAGCATCCATCAAGATCATGACAATCCTGATAGGTTGTTAGGCCTACACCACAAAAGTTAATAAGAGCATGATTCAGACCTTCTGGTGCTGTAGAATTACTTAAAGAGGAGGACATAGGAAGAGGGGGGTTAAGGGTTCCAGGGAAGTGGCATAGGAAGCAGTGTTACAACTTTAACCATTCAGTACCATCAATCTCTTTTCAAATAAAACCATGAGAACACAATTTTGGTAGCAAGTAAGAGCCTGTGCCAAAGTCCATAGAAGTCAATGGAAAGACTCTCATTGACTTCCATGGACTTTGGATCAGGCCCTAAGTGGAGAGATCATACAAGGTCAGTTCTGAGACCAGTGAACATACCAGTCCCCCATCAAAATGACATGTGGCTGATAATGCAAGGGAACTATTTCATAATGCAAAATTTAAATAGCTTTGGAAATTGTACTGATGCTGCTGCTTATTTTCAGCAGAAAGAAGGGACAGCATTTCTATTGAGGATTACTATTTCTGTTACATTTATTCTGTTACATGACATCGGACATTTCATTGTTGTTATGAAAGTACTTAGAAGATCAGCTGTTTGCCTTTGTGTATTTAATAATATGCTTAGTATTCCCCTCATAGTTGCAACCTTACCAAACTGTAAGCCAATGTTTTCTCCTATGGCAAAAGGTAAACCTCACAATTAAAAAGCAGAGTGTAGTTTTCCAAATCCTAATCAAGTGCACTGGGGCAAAGTTAATACACCATAAATAATATTAACACATTATTATAAATATTAACATAGTTAATGTTAATACTCTTTAAAATGTTGGTGGGTGGCTGTGCAGACATGTTTGTTTTCTCAAATATAGAAAAAATTGTTTGTGCTATTGTTTCAAATTTCAAAATCCTATTCCTGAACAAACATACCTAAATTGTAGAGAACAAAATACAGATGTATATATTACATTACTACCCTTAGATTCCTTTTCACATGTAAGAGGCTTTTAAATACTTTATCTTACTCTTAGGTGTTTTGTGGTTTGACTCCCAGTTATTGGTAGTAGTATTGGAGTTACTAATGTAACTTTCTATAAGTAAGAAAAAAAATTAATAGAGTTCACATTTTCATTTCTAATAGCAACTGAATTAAAAATATCCCAAGATCCTCTCACAAAAGATTATTCAAAGTTGAAATTAAGTTATTTAGATAAGGAAATCCAAGATAAATTTCAAAAGTACTTATGTATTCAGTATTTCATTGTTCATAGAGCTATCTAAATCAATTAAATGAATCAAGACTGTTCCTTCCCTCCCAACCCAGAATCCAGCATTAAAAATATGCCATACAGACAACTGTGTAAGTAAAATGTAGAAGAGCCTCTTAAATTCCAATCTATTGCCAGCAGGAACTGGTGACATTTGTAGGCATTACAATCTGCTCACATTTTTTCTTACTGCAGGGATGTAATCCGTAGTGATAAAGAAAAAAATCAAAATGTTACTGATCCCTTTAGGGAAAAAAGAATGCTATCCAGAACAATCCAAGCAGGTTTTTCAGTAGTTCCGAATTAGTGAAACTTACAGCAGGTAGTGCAGGCCAAAAGCTGTCAGAAAATTCTCAAGAATTAAGATGAAACCTGTAAATGCCATCTTGAGTCTGCTTAAAACTAATATACCTGTTAATGAGCTACAGGCTATTCAACAGCAAAAATGAGTACTGAACTTCTAAAGTTGCTGACTTTCCTTATACTTTCCCTTCCTTCCTCAATAAAAGCACACAATTGATTTTCTTAAGCCTTGTTGAGTTTGTGAAAACAAATCTGCCTCTTTTAAAGAGACAGTACACTATTGGCACAAAGACTCGTAATAAACAAAACAATCTCTCTCTGGCAGAGGTGACCTGTACTTGCTGATGCCCCCCCCCACCCCGCCCACGTATCCCCTCTGCTCTCAAGGACAGATGTTAAAAGAAGCTGTGCTGATTTACATCAGCTGAGGAGCTGGCTCTCAGTGTTTTGTAATCCACATGCATGTTCACTTTTTGGAGAAGGTGAATCTAACAGCAAAATCTCCATATGGCCTGGTGTGCATTTCCTTTTGAAAACCATGTCACAGCAAAAGAAACGGAAAGAGTCAACGGGTCATTTAAGTGTTCCGTACAGTTGGATCCAGTAGTGAGAGATTAGTGATGCACACGGAGTTGGAAGGAAAGTTGCTTAAGCTTTTTCTCCTCTTCACAGATTTTGAGCTTTTATACTAAGATTATCAGGTGGCATACTTTCTTGGTTCACTGATCTTTTCGCTCTATGTGATTCTAGTATCAGATCTCTACCTCAGCAGCCCCAAACTGGGCTGTCTCTCTCTCCTCCTTCTCCTGGCATTCTGATGACTTCCTCTAATCACTTCCCAGCCTGCTGTGAGAGCCTGCATGAAACAACAGTACATTTACCCTTTCCCTTTTTAAATACATTAAATTGTGCTGTCAGTACTAACCTGGAAATTTTTCAGTCCTTTGTTAGTCACAGGACCTAATTCCCCCCCATATGCAAAGGTTTGGAGCACAGAATTGGGCTTATACAATGGAAAGACACACAAAACAACAATGACATTTTAGGTAGAACAGGGAGGGTAGGGTTTTTTTTTTTTTTTAAAGTGTTCCTGGTCATTTTTGAGAGGGTCCCTACAGTAGTTCAATGGCCTCCAGAACACTGGGCTATCCTGCTCTCTGTACCTTACAGGGCCCGCCCAAGCTACTTACCATAGCCTTGACACGGTGGAGGCCCAAGGCTATACCAAGGTCAAGGCAGCCATCTCACATGTTTTAAATATCACCACCGAAATCCACTGGCAATGTTTCTACCGGGAAAGATTTTCCCAGGGTACCTGGCTGCAGGCTCTGGCCCAGCACCTTAAGGAACACTGCTGGAGGTGCCTTCAACTCGAAGAGCAAACCAGGAAGCAGATTGCCGAACAAGTAGAGTTGGAGCAATTTACACAGATTTTCCCTGCCAGCAGCTGGGAATGGGTGTTAAGACACCAGTGGGGCGTTGGCCAATGCAATTAGGTTGGTGGAAAACTTTCTGGGGGCAGGTGGCACCACAAAGAGCTGGGTGGTGATCAGAAGGCCCTAGACACATGGTCTTCCTGCCCCGGGGATCCAGAGACTACTGAGGGCAGCATGCCCCAGTGATCGTGGGATTCTACCCTGACCCGCAACCCAGCCACAACTTGGATGGGACCCTGGGAGTCCAGGCCCAAGGGGCCAAGCACCCCAAGGAGAAACCCATCCCTGATGGGGGAACCCACAGAGACACCCTACGACCAATGCTGAGAAGGGATAGAGTGAGCCCTCTGACCAAACCCTGCTTCTCATGCGAACGGCCAGGCCATTTCTGTCAAGAGTTCCCCTACATGGACTGCTCCTATGGGCAGGTCTGGATGGCGGATACCCAGGCCAAAAAGAAAGGACCAGACAAAATGCAGTTAATGGGGTGGCCATGCTGGCATTGATAGGTTCTAGGTATAGCCAGACAATGGTCCAAGTACACCTAGCCAGGCTGGGAGACAACCTACATACCATCTATCTACATTATGTCCATGAAGATGAAAGTCTTTCATTACCGCCATACCCCACTAGGGAAGTGCAGCTCACAACAAGTGAACACTCGAGGAAAGTGTGGGTCAGGGTAGCCCCTGCACTGGCTTACCCAGTGATTCTGGGTCAAGACCTGGAAGATTTTAAGGAGATTATAAAATCCTGGGATAATGACCTGCTGAGGGAAGAATACATCCAGGGAGGGACCCCAAGTCCCTGGGGTCAGGAAACGTAGCTTGAGTCAGGGATGAAGAGGACTCCAAAGAGAGCCTGTCCCAACAGGAACCACCACCAGGGAGGCAGAAGGCTCCCCAATCTCAAGACGGGATTTGCTGATGGCCAAAATAGATTTTATAAGTGCGCAGAAGGAGGACCTGACTCTGAGCTGGGCATATGAGCACCTCAGAGGCGTGAACCGGAAAGTGGCAGACCCATGGCTGCTGCAACTATGTCCTCACTTTGAGCTATGGGAGGAGAGAATGTACTGGATGGCCAAGGATGCCCAAACAGGAGAAATACGGGTACTAGAGCTGTCACATACAATACCCTGTGGGGGTACGATTGGGCAAGAGAAAACCTTCAACTAGGTAACCCTTAGGTTTTACTGGCTGGGGATACATGGAGATGTCAAAGATTATTTTGTGTCATGCCCCGAGTGCCACCTGCCAGGTCCACAATACCCCTGAAAGCCCCGCTCGTCACCCTCCTGGTGGTTGGGACCAACTTCAAAAGAATCGGCATGGGTCTGGTGAGACTGCTGGAGAAGATGACAACCGGGTACCAGTACATTCAAGTGATAGTGGCCTATGCCGAGGCCATCCCCCTTTGAGCTAGCACAGCCACTCACATCATCCCTGAGCTACTGAAGCTATTCACCTGGGTCGGGGTACCAAAGGAGGTCTTAACCAATCGGGGAGCAACATGACATCAAAATTGATGAAAGAGCTATGTGATCTCTTAAAGATTAAGGCCCTAAAGATGTCAGTCTATCACCCTCAGACGGACAGGCTAGTGGAGTGCTTCAATAAAGCCCTAAAAGGAATGCTGAGCAAGTTCATCGCCCAGGACCCACGGCATTGGGATCAGTTATTCCCACCCCTCCTTTTTACTATCCGTGAGGTGCCTCAAGCTTCCATGGGGTTCTCATCATTTGAGCTTCTGTATGGGAGACTGCCCCATGGGTTGCTAGACCTCCTCTAGGGGATGTGGGATGAGCCACCACTTAAACCCAGTGTGGTCCAACACATCATCTGCCTGCAAGAGGATTTGGAGAGGTTAGGGGCATTTTCCCTGGGAAAACTTGCTGCAGGCCCATGAGGACCAAGAATGAGCCTAAAATAGAGGGGCCTGGATGAGAGAGTTCAGGCCCATGGATAGGGTCCTGCTGCTCCTTCTGACCTCAGAGTCAAAACTGATGGCTCAATGGCAAGGCCCATTTGAGGTGCTGAGGAAGGTGGGGCAGTTAATTATGAGCTACATCAGCCCAGAAAATGACAGGTGATACAAATTTACCATGTCAACCTGCTAAAAGCCTGGTGTGAGTGGGAGAGCCTCCTCATTGCATCATCTTTGCCCGAGCTGGAACTCGGTTCACACATGCCCCCAGGACACGACACTGGACTGATTCCACCAGGAGAAGACTTTCAGCCAGAGCAAGAGTGCCAGCTACAGCAGTTGGTGGAAGCCTTTCCCTCGGTGTTCACTGCGCTGCCAGGGCGTATGCACCTGGCACATCTCATAGACACCAGCCAGGGGAAAAGGTCCGGGAGAACCCCTGACTCCTGCCAAGAAAGATATGGGAGGTAGTCCACTAGGAACTGCAGACAATGTTGAAGTTGAGGTAGTCGAGGAGTCCCATATGAGTAGAGGAACCCCATTGTGCTGGTACTGAAGACCAACTGGTCAATCTGCTTCTGCATAGATTTCTGGAGTGTGAATGCTATATCAAAGTATGATGTGTACTCTATGGCCTGGGTCAATGAGCTACTAGACAGACTGCGGACCCCCAAGTATATATGACAGGTTTCAGAGTAGCAGCCGTGTTAGTCTGTATCCGCAAAAAGAACAGGAGTACTTGTGGCACTTAGAGACTAACAAATTTATTAGAGCATAAGCTTTCGTGGGCTACAGCCCACTTCATCGGATGCATAGAATGGAACATATAGTAAGAAATATATATATATATATATATATATACATACAGAGAAGGTGGAAGTTGCCATGCAAACTGTAAGAGGCTAATTAATTAAGATGAGCTATTATCAGCAGGAGAAAAAAAAATCTTTTTTAGTGATAATCAAGATGGCCCATTAAGACAGTTGACAAGAAGGTGTGAGAATACTTAACTTAAGGAAATAGATTCAATATGTGTAATGACCCAGCCACTCCCAGTCTCTATTCAAACCCAAGTTAATGGTATCTAATTGTGTATTAATTCAAGCTCAGCGGTTTCTCATTGGAGTCTGTTTTCGAAGCTTTTCTGTTGCAAAATTGCACCCTTAAATCTTTTACTGAGTGGCCAGAGAGGTTGAAGTGTTCTCCTACCAGTTTTTGAATGGTATGATTCCTGATGTCAGATTTGTGTCCATTTATTCTTTTGCGTAGAGACTGTCCGGTTTGGCCAAGGTACATGGCAGAGGGGCATTGCTGGCACATGATGGCATATATCACATTGGTAGATGTGCAGGTGAATGAGTCCCTGATGGCGTGGCTAATGTGATTAGGTCCTATGATGATGTCACTTGAATAAATATGTGGACAGAGTTGGCATTGGGCATATTTTACCCTTGATCTAACAAAGGGTTACTGGCAGATTCCCCTAACTGCCAAGTCACAAAAGAAGGCCACCTTCTCCATGCTGTTTGGATTATACCAATTTGAGATCATGCCCTTCAGCCTACATGGGCTGCGGCCACTTTTCAGTGCCTAATGGATCACGGGCAGTACGCTACTGCACACATTGACGAAATCAACATTTATAGTCGGGACTGGAATGACCATCTAAGGCATGTGATGGTGATATTGCAGACCCTCCAGGAGGCAGGGTTAATGTCTAACCAAGCCAAGTGCAAGCTGGCCAGCTTGGAGATGACATATCAGAGCTACCTAGTTGGGGGCAGGCATCTAACGCAGATAGTCAGCAAAATGCAGGCCCTAGAGCCGGTGCATCGCTTCCTAGGCTGAGTACTTGCTGAGTACTACAGATTCTTTGTGCCCAATTTTGCCACCATTGCAGCACCCCAACCGATCTAATAAAGGACACCAGCCTGAAGATGAGATGGCCTGAAATAAGGCATTCTGTGAGCTAAAAGAGCAGCTGAGCCAAGAGCCAGTGCTTGCACACCCTGACTTCATCAAGAGGTTTATGCTACAAATGGATGCCTCCAAGGTAGGGTTAGGAGCAGATCTTTCCCAGGACATTGATGGGGAGGAGCACCCCATACTCAGCCAGAAACTGTTCCTACAAAAAACATCCTACTCGGTCATTGAGGAGGAGGTCCTGGCAGTCAAATGGACTGTGGACACCTTAAGATATTATTTATGGGGGAACCCCTGTCTCCTAGTGATGGACCATGCACTGCTATGGCGGCTACACTCTGCGAGGGTCGCCAACCCCAGGTTCATGCTTTGGTACCTCTCCTTTCAACCTTACAGCTTCCAGATATGTTGCAGGGCTAGGAAGGGCCATAAAAACAGACTTTTTTTTCAAGAGGTGCGGGGGGAGGGGTAGAGGTAGATGTGCAAAGGTCTGCAAGACAATACCCCAGCACTGGATCTGAGGGGAGGAGGCTGTGTGATAGTGTGTATAAACCCCTCTCTGGACAGAAAAGGGTTAAAGAGCAGCTCTGAGCTCAGGAGGCGCTGCCCCTCTACCTTTGCTGAGAATGCTCCCCTGGAGGTGGGGTTTAAAAGGGAGCCGGACAGCTCAGTTGGGCGTAGACAGGGCAGGGAAAAGGACCCACTGTGAGTTGTGGAGGAGGACGACGTAGCCAGATCCAGACTGGGAGAAGGCATGCTGATGAGCGGCAGCTTTTATGGGTCGGAGGCGGGTAGGCAAGCCTCGAGGTAGCGCTTGCAGGGACAAACTGCTACATGTCCTGGGAAAGAGGGAGGTAGGAGGAGGCCCAGGAAGGCTAACTTAAGGCACCTCAAGGTGAAAGATACTGAACAGGCCTCACAGGGTCCTGAGTTGACACTTGGTGGAGCAGGAAGGAGTGGGTTCCCTGACCCATCCTATTGCAACCACTAGGTGGGGTGGCTGCCAGCGGTGGCAACCCCTAGGTGGCGGACAGTGTTCCCATTCACAACCCTCTTCTCCCAAATTCTGTTCATGTAATATTTTTGCTGGATCACCTCACAGTATGAAGGCAATATAATGTATACAGGATTTGTCCCTTTCTTTTTCATAAGAGTTACACTGGCATCTATGGCTGTGGGTGGAATTTTCAATCTCCTCACATATTGTTACCACAAATCAAGTTTAAACATGTTTTTGCCTTTTCTGTAACCCCTCTAGGGTTATGTAGTCACATATGCTTGTTCCCACAGTATTTCTTAGTCTGGCTTTCAAATACAGAAATAGGGTTTTTCTAGGTATCTCTTAATTTTGTGAACAGTGTTCTCTGAAATACATGTCATGAAAATCCATGCCCCCAACGTCAGGGTTCTAAACCACTTATTTGGATAAAGAAAGCTGAGTATCAAAAAATTTAATGTCGCATTTTGGAAACAGGACATATCTCATGTAGAAATTGTCCACATGGAGATGTAAGATACAGTAGTTTAAAGATCTACATAGTCTGTACTTCTTTAACAATTGTTTGATGCAAACATGTTGCATCCTGTATGTACTGTGAACTGCAGAATAGAGAATATTTGTTCTGATGTCTGCTATCCTAATGCCATTTTTTTTAGTGAAATCCCATCCATATATTTAAACACTGGGAACTGAATGCCAAGGGCTTGAGAAACAAATGTAGGGTCTGATCCAATGCCCAGTAAAGTTAATGGGACTCTTTCTTTCCATTGACTTCCATGGGAACCAGACTGGGCTCATGGCTAGAGAGCTCTTTTCTTCCCTCTTAGCTATTCACTAGAGGAAGTCTAAGGCCCCAGTTCTGCAAAGCATTTAAGCACATACACAAATTCATCCCTATTCAGCAAAATACTTAAGCATGGGTTTATCTTTAAGCCTATGCTTAAATGCTTTGCTGAATAGGGATGGTTTGCTGAATCAGGGCCTAAATCAGAGGTCCCCAAATTGTGGGGCACACCCCCCTAGAGGGACACAGAGCAATATTTGGGGGCACGGCAGGACCTGGGCCAGCCCCCATGAGGGGAGGGAGCACCACCCAGCCCCACTCTGCCCCCAGCCCTGCTCCAGCCCTACATACAGTCGCAGCCATGCTCCCAGCCCCAGACCCGCCCCCCATCTGTGGCCCCAGCCTCAGCCCCTTTACCCCTGTCCCCCCCAATCAGGAGCTACGGCCCTGCTCCCTGCCCGGCTCCCTGTGGTAGGCGCAGACAGGGATAAGGGGAGCATGACTGTGAAGAGTTTGGGGACCATTGGCCTAAATGCATATTATTTCTTCAGTGGTAACTTGCAACTTTCATATCTGAGAATGGGTCAAAATCCACGTAGAAAAGCGAAGACTTTCTATTATGCTAAATCATCCCATTTTTGAGAGCCACCATCACAAATACTTAGTTCTTTGCTCATTACAGAATGCTGGAATTGTGGTGGGTCACAAGGATTTCATGGAGGTTGTGGTCATCTGACCCTTATATATGAAATGACCTACTTCATCAATCAACCACCCTCTCTTGTTCCAGATCTCTTCTGAAAACCCATTTCTTCTGTGTAGCCTCCAAGAAGTAAGTCTGTAATAGAAAACCAAAAGAATCTTAATGGAACCTCAAGATGTGTACACATCAAAAGGGAATAATCATGGGATCTTATACCTGGGTTGGAAAATTATTTTGGGGGTTGAAGAGGCAAAAGAAGCAGTCCTTAGTTTTGATAGCTCCAACCCTTTTTGTCTTAGTCCACTCACAAAGACATCTGTTTTTTCAAGAACAGTTCAGGCAGAAATAATCACTGCTTTAACAAATCAGGCTTGGCCTTCTACCCCAATAACAGAGAGCAAATGGAGTCAATGAAAAGTAGACAAAAACACCCAAGAAACATCAGCTGACCATGCAATCCTCCTGAACAATAAGTTTCCATTAATTTTCATTAATTAACACAATCCAGATTCTCCTAAACTCAAAGAAAGCAAGTGAATGCCATTTTATTTGGGGCTTTTAATAAAGTGGTAAGAATTTCGATGGCCACAGTGATGCAGCATTTGTTTTGTCGACTTACCACATTAGCAGGAGATATAATCCTGTATAAATCCATTGAGTAAATTCTATTGACGTGTTGTGGTAAGTGATGCTTGGAACTCAACCAAAATATTAAGAGAGATGATAAGAGATGTAATTTCTTGATATTGTTTGAAAAGGTTAGGTGCAAATGTTGGTTGCTATATTTAAAGGAAAACATTTGTTCCATGTCAATAAGAAAGGGACGCAAACTTCAGAGTTCTGGTCTGAGCTGGTCTGAGGTTAAGGATCTGGGATTTGGTTCTGTGAAATAGAGGTATACACCCAATGTGAGGGTTTAGTTAGATGTGGGTGTTTTGTGTCAGGCCCATCTCTATATTTTTTGAGTCTGCCTTTTAGGCTGTTAACTCCTTGAGGCAGGAACTTGCTTTATTTTTGTGTCTTCTAATGCATTGAGCATATTGTTGGCACATAACAAATTGTATATTCTGTATGTCAAAGGAAAAACAAATTTAATAAAATAAATTTGTTGATTAGCTCCTCATGCCTTTATACTACAATTCAAGCTGATAAACTTCTCAGTGGGATAGGACTTTCAGGTGACCTCAGCTTTATTAAGGAAAGTGGGTACTAATTCCAAAGAAATACTAATCTCATTTTTTATGCAATATGTTTCACATTTTTCAGTAACGTTCTCTAGGTTTATAATCAACCACTTTAATCAGTCACCAACTATCAGACTTTTTTAATCTTCCAGCCAATCAACAATTATAATTAAAATATTTTTCTTTGTCACTAAACATAGAAAAAATATTCTATTATCTTAGAGAGAACTAGAGAGGCACAACTAGGCATGGTGGTGCCTTATTTGTTCAGCATTGTGAGTCACTTCATCTGAATTTCTGTGCATTTTAAGAGAGTTGTTTAAAAGATCCATTGTGCAGTTTTTGGCAACAAAAAGAATACCAGCACTGTTTGGACACTAATTTAGAATTAATTTCAAAACATAAGTTGTAACATAAGGCCTGGTGCAAAATCCATTGAAGTCAGTGGAACAATTCCCAAGGATTTCAGTGGGCTTTGGATCAGGGTCCTAAAGAACTGTAGAATTTTTTTTTTTATTTATCTCTGTATTTTTTGTTCACATGCTGGAAGACACGAATTAAATTTTCAGAATCACTTTGCGTTTTTGGACCACAGCAGAATTTTTGTCTTTCAGTTTATCCAACCTAAAGTTGAATTGAGTAAAAAAATGTGAAGCCAATTGCTGCGCTAATTAAAGTAATCCAGCCATGAAGATAGCTTTTTGGCCTTGATCTAGTGTACTGTTAACTGACATCTCCTCTGCTGGGGGGATTGTAGGCCACTCTTGAAAGGGAATGGATTAAGTGATCCCATTCCTCACCTCTAACTCATGTGATCCTATGTCATGTGAATAAACTAGGACTGTTTAAACCCTGCAGGGTTTCGGTCACAATGGTGTTTGCAAACTGAACCTTGCATTGTGTTTCTTGAGGGATTGACCCCCGCAAGATTGCATGGAGATTCAAGTTCACAAACCCACATTTTAAAGGAATATTTTTCTCTAGACTCCAGGATCCACCTACTTAAAATCTTTGGGTGTAGTGGTTTCCTGCTATCTCCTGGGCATGGTTGCCCCCTTTCTCAATCTTCAGAAGATGATGTCACCAGCTATGTATTTCTTTCATCTTTTATTTACCAGGGTTCTAGCCAGAGCTACTGCCCTCATATACTTGAGGGTAAGATTGAGGTCTTGAGGCAAGTTCATTCCTGATGTAATTCCATTGGATCCTCTATTTTGGCTTCAGTGGAGTCACACCCATGATGCATTTGGCCATTGAAGTTTGATATGTAATCAGAGTTATGATATGTCAGATAATTATGGTCCACAAGACATGTTCATGAAATAAAGGAAAATAAGTGTTTTCCTTTAGGAAAATGCATGTTGATAAAATATTTTACGTAGCTAGTGACTATAATCTTCATCAGTAGAGTCTACTTGGATTGCTGCCCCTATGGTATTAATTCTAAATTAGTGTCCAAACAGTGCTGGTATTAAAAACACTTATTTTTAATATTTGCTTGTGAAGGGCCTGCTGCTCCAGCTCTCATTGAGGTCAATGGCAAAACACTCAGGATCTGGTCCTAACAAAGCAACACAGTCAGAACTTAAGATCTGGAACTAGCATTTGTTGGTTGCAACTTTGCTGAGTTCTGGACTAGACATCTGAGAACAGAGAATTCTAAGGTCGCCAGTTTACCATTGTGCTTTCAAAGCAAACATCTGCCCATTACAAAGGGTTAAGATAACACCAACTGCTGGCACAATGTCTAAAATTAAAAATAAGATGATTATACAAGCATTCTTTCCCTTGCGTGACAGCACAGCCTCTCATGCTGCCACTGTGGGAATGGGAATCTCCAACACACGCTGCTCTGGGGGACTCCATAGGGATTCCAGAAATGTTTACAATCCACAGTGAAAACAAAATGATAGAGTTATAGCTCCATGTTGTAAGTTGTGGAGAGATGGGAGAGAGGGGAGAGAAGGAGGGAAGAATCATATCTAAAAAACTAAGGAAATGGGAAAACGTAAGTGAAGCTAATGAGTATATGCCAAAATAAAATCTAGCAAAGTAGACACTTTGGCATTATGCTCAGTGCTGTACAGAATGTGGAGTTGGTTCAAGGTCCCTTTCCAAAGAAGATTACCATTGAATAAGACTATTAGACTAAGACTTTTTAGGGTGACTTGAACTATGCATACTGGAAAACGGCTTTGGGGAACATGGGGGAAGAAAGAAGCAAATTATGGAACAGATGAATTGGATTGCTCTGAATTCCTTGAAGTAATGTTTTTTCACGGAGGACTTCCCCCTCTGTCCTAAGCATTAATATTAAGGAGAACCCTCTATACCTATAGTAAGAGCTTAAAGAACACCTGGGTGATGGACTTATAAGAGTTACACTGACTCTTTGCTAGGTGAGAGGCCCCTTTGTAAAGAATATTACCTAACTTATAGACAATGGGAAGGACGATCCCTCGCTGCATACATCACAATCAAAAGAGTTAATGTACACGTATAGATCCTGATTCTCCTCTCACTTTTCCATGTGTACCAGTGTAAAACTGATCTACTCTGGCATAAGTGAGAGATGAATCAGGCCCTTTATGTTTGCCACTACTAATTTTTTTTCCTGGAAACAGAGCTGATGAGAGGAGCATTCCCATTTTACCTGCCAAACCTGTACTAGACAAAGCTTTCTTTTATCACTGTACACACTGCTGCCATCTCCAGCACTCTCTTCTTGCATAAAGCCTACTTCTATAACTGGTTCTTTTTTATTCTGGGGGGAGGTTTTAGACTGCATACTCAGTTCCTCTATGTGTCTGACTGTTATCATTCATTATTGTTATTAATATATATTATTTGTATTGCAACAGTGCCTACAACATGCTAGGCTCTATCTAGACCAATATGAAGACATCACTGTCATTATTCAGAATCTTAACTTTGCTTTGATGGGCAGAAATCTTGAAGCTGTCTCTAACCCCAAACTTTCTTTCCCTCTTGATTTTCAGACCAAGATTGCATGCCAGTTTCAGCCTGCTCAATTGCCACCTACTTTGCATATGTACAACAAGCATGTGCATGCACAAAAGCAGGGATTTTCATGCCCACAGAGTTAGATGGCAACTATCCATATAGCTATCCAGTGCACATGCTCAAATCTTTGATTTACACATGTGTATGTGGTAGTTCCTGCAGTAAACTGTCACGTACTTGAACATATAATCTCAGTCTGAAAATCAGTCCTCTAATGTCTTGAGTATGATAGTTCCTTCTTTTACATTCTTCCTAAATTTCTCTTCTTCAAACTTCAGGTGTCCAGAACTATCCAGCCAAATGACTTTTTCGCTCTAGGAAGCAGGAACACTGTGTAACAACCTAACCCTCTGTCATTTCTGATGGCTTCGTAGTTTTTTCTAAATCCAATTCATATTGCCTCTCCATGGACATGTTTCATGCTACCTCTCTATGTTTGCTTGCCTATTTCCTGTCTATTTCACTCATCTCCTCCACTATCGTCTTCCCCTCTCTTACCTCCACAGGTAGGGAATCACTTATTCATTTGTGCTGCCCCTTTTATGGCCCTTTCCCCCTCATTCATCCCCTTGAATGACTTCCCCACTTCAAATTTCACCTTAAATCCTTTGTTTTATGGTAATGAAGATTAACTTTCTCAGAAAACTGTTTTGTGACATCATGAGTGGAGATCACTGTATGCTACAATAGTACTGTATTGTAGCACAGTGAAACCGAGCCTAGTAAACCTTAGGCACTTTCATTTCATCACTGCAGTACATCATCTGTGGTGTTAGCTGGATAGAGCCATTAGAAATGGTCAAGCCGCCTGTACAGAAATTATAATTCTTGGAGCAATATTAATCGATTATCTAACACTGCTAAATAGCCCTGCACAGTGTCCTTGTGGGGCAGCAGTTATCATTGAAGACCAGCTGAGAATCAGTCACTTTCTGGTAACTTAGTGGGAGAAATCCTGGCCCCTTTGAAATCAATGTGAGTTTTGCCATTGACCTCAATGGGGCCAGGATTTCACCCTGTCTCTCTACATATCAATAAAGGAAGTGTTGCTGGGTAGCTATTGCTAAAAATTCACCCATGGAACAGCAAGTGTCCAGAGATATTTCTTCAAGAACTAATATCTCAGTTGTGGTAGAGTTTATCAGTGGCTTAGTCATCACTGGGAGAGTTTTCCTCTTCTGAGTCTGTCAATCCTGCCCATACAATTTTTACTGGCTGTTGGCACAATTCTTGGAAAAACTGCAGGGGTTGATGGAGATTTATAAAATGGATTATCTTTTTGGGACTCCAGTAATAACATGTGTGGTATTTCAGTCTATTTTCATCTGAAATGAATTAGCACCTCTTAAAAAACTGAGAACAAATTACTACGCTAATCAAGCTAAATTGAACTATGAACTATAACCAATATAATAAACTTATATAAAGGCCTGATTCATAGAGCTGCTAAGTTCTGTGGGCCCTTCGTATTCAGGCTCTAAAAATAAATGTTTGCAGAATGCATTCTTCAAAAAAAGGCATTCTATTAGTAAACAGTTAGATTGCTTTTAATATGTGCCAGATATTATCCTCAGAACTCATGATTATGTTCTGACAGTGCCATTCTTCACTAGGGTGAAATGCACCCCAGTGCAGTGGGCCTGCTCAAAGCTTATGCATCACTTTAACCTTATTTCGAGAGAGATAAGTGGTGCACAGGTCTTATGCTGGCCACCTACACAGAAGTGAATTAATTCCAAATGAAATGATATTGTTCTGGATAAGAAAAACTAATGAATTCCAATGTATTGCCAATTACAGTATTTGTGCTATTTTATGATGCACTGGAGTCGTAACTGAGTATTTCCAGACTTTCTGATGTTTACATTTGTAAACTACAACATTCCAATTTCCAGACTTTCAAACTTAAAAATAAAATTCTCCCTGAATTTCCAGACTTTCAAAGTTTTTTTTAATTAACTGCTACAGCATTCTAAGAATGTTATTTTAAATTGAGAGATCTATTTACAGTCTTAACTCTATTTAAGCAAGGTTGGGGTTTTGGGGCTGGGATTGTCTTTATGGTTGATCAGTGCCATGTCCTCTTTGCATTAAGAAGTGACAGTGAGGGGCCAACTTGCCAAATCTCTAATGATCTCTTCCTAGCTAAAGCTCAGACCTAGTACCCCACCTTCATTCTCCTTGACATGCCAGCCGCCTTTGACATCATCAACCATGTTCTTCTTGAGGTCTTGTTCTCTTGGCTTGTATAACTCTGTCCTTTCCTGGTTCTCCTTTCACCTCTCTAGTCACTCATTCAGCATGTCCTTTGGAGGATCCTCCTCATCTACCCTCCAGTTGTCTGTGGGGATTCCACAGGCACTGATCTTGGTCCTCTTTTCTTCTTCCTCCAAACCTTATCTCTGGTCATTTTATTTGTAAACACAAATTTAACTACCATCTCTATACTAACTTGTAGATCTACCTCTCTACTCCAGAATTGTCTCCTTCTGTCCGAACTAAAATCTTGATATGTTCACAGCATACACACACTTTTGTAAGCAGTATTTTTTTTTTGTTTGACTTTTCTGTAACACCGCTTCATTTCTTAGAATGCAGGTAACATATGAGAACCCAAAAACAGAGTGACAAAGCAGGCTGCTCCCTAAACCAACTCAGCCACCTTCCTGTAGGCTGTCTGGCTGCAGACTGATTGCTGCTCCCAGATCATACACTTCACTACAGAGTTCCCTAGCCTGCAAGCAGGACCAGGAACCCTTCACTCATTCTTGACACTCTTACAGTGATAGCTTGCAATTTCAACACAGTCCTCAATACACCAGAGGCCTCTCTCTCAGACATCCCCTTGTGGATGTCTAGCTGTCAGCTCAAGCTCAACATGGCTCAGGTCAGGTGGGGCTCTGAGACTGCTGGGTATGGATGCAAGAGTGTGACTGGGGGGGGGCGGGAAGCTATAGCAGTTGTTGCAGCACCTGGGCTCGGCCTAGGGAGCAGGTAGGAACTGGGGTAATCAGGCCAGGGCTGGGAGCAACTACCCCAGGCCCAAATCCCTAAGACCCTTCTTCCCAACTTGGTGCCAGCTATCTCCCTCCTCGAAATCTTCAGTAGCTCCCTTCACATGCCGTGCAGAGCATCACCCTACTCCCCCTCCTTTCCCTGGCACCCCGACTGTCCCCATCTCCCCACATGGAGCACCCATCCTAACTTTCCCTGACATCCCAACTTCCTCCCACTCCCTCTAAATCTCCCCGCTCCCCATGTTAGTACATTTAGGTTTCCATGTGCGCCTCCACCCCTCCCATTCAAAGCGCCTTCTGCCACTTTTGGATGGTTTTCCTAGTCCATTGCTTTGACCATGTCTCACACCTCTTTGAATCCCTCCATTGGCCCCCCCCTTCTCAATCGCATCAAACATAAGCTGCTTGTTGTCTTTTTCAAGGCCCTTCACAGTCAATTCCCCCAGCCATCATCTCATCCATCATCAGGGGGTGGAGATGCTTGCCTCCACTCGCCCCATAATAGCAGCCTTCACTGCTGACTTGTTACGTTGTCAAACAAGCACCTTTGTACTTTCTCCCATGCTGCCCTTCTTGCTTGGGAGGTGCTCCCCATAAATATCCACAAAGCTACCTTGTTGTCCCCCTTCAAATCCCTCCTTAAAACTCTCCTTTGCCATAATGCCTACAAAAAACTGGACAATGGTTAGGTTGCTGGTGTGCTGAGACCACAGCGTATCATGCTGGCCAATACTGTGTCATTATTAATTTGTGGTCCCTTATCTGTCTGCATCCAGCTGTTGTCTCTAATCATAAACTTATACTGTAAACTCTATGGGGCACGGATATCTTTTTGTTCTGTTTCTACAGAGCCTAGCACAATGGGGTCGTGGTTCATGATTAGAGCTCCTAAGCGCTATGTTAATAATAATTAATAATAATACTATAATAATAATTAATAACATAAATACTGTAGCTCAATCTGCATGTATTTCATGCTTTAACTGTGTAGTGAATTTTAGTCAGAGTTCTTTGTTAGCACGGTGGACATTGTAACTAAGCCGGTCAATTCTGGAAGAAAGGATTCAGCTTGGATTTCATGTGTCTTTTGAGTCCTAGTAAAAAGTTGCATTGAGTTCCTGACTTGTGTTACGCAGTAGGTCACACTAGGTGATCACAATGATTCCTTTTGATCTTAAAAATCTTTGAACCTACAAATCAATTTATGATGCTGTGATTCAGGCTTAACTTCTGAGTAGGGTTGTACAGGTTTTTAGGTTACTTTGTACACAGTGTAGCCCATATAATGCTTATAACTATATGCTTTGAGACAATGGGAAAAGTCATTTTCCTTAAAGCCCCAGCTGCTGGAGTCATGTTATTACAAAGGAATCTCTACTTTCATTTGTGGGGGGCGGGAAGACAGGGAAAGGAAGTTTCTAGCTCCCATGTTTCAGAAAAAACCTTGAAAATGTGAACCCTTGAAGGCTGAAAAACCAGAAGACAAATTAAAAGAGCCCAACATTTATTATTTTTTAAAATCTTGATTTTTAAGCATATCTCATGATTTTGGGGGGCCTGACTTGTGAGTTTTGTATGTTCAGGTTCTGCAATACTATCCCTGTCAGATTAGCTATGGCTCCCAGTTTAGATGTGTTTTTAAAATATACTTTTATAGAACATATGACCAATAAAAATACTTCCATCATATTAAACAAAAAAGAGACATCTTGTAACACAAATAAACATTCCCCTGTAATGTTTGTAATAATACAGACAATGCTGCAGAGCCTGTATCAGAACCCAAAGTGAAACAACTTGACTGTAAAGCAACATGAAACTGACCAGTTGCCTAGGTTCATTGTCCCAGCCCAGAGAACTGCAGAAAAGTAAACAGACATCATAAATATTGGCAAGTCCGTTCAATTGCTAAAATGTTCTCTCTCTGAATAATCCCAGCTGTTATTAGTTAGAGAGATAAGGACATTTTTTCTAACCTGACATTGCCCTTTGGTTGGAATAGATGCCTTTAGGAAAATTAGTCTCTGCATGGGATTATGTAAACAATATAGAAGCACATTGTGTCACTGAGGCACAGGCCTGCATTAGAGGTGTTATGAAGTCACACTCCCTGGGGAAGTTGAAGGAAGCAATTAGAAACTGCTTCTGTCTGCATGGCCCACCTGGGAGACAGCAGCTTTCCTGGAAATGTTATTCCCCTCCATGAGCGAGTGTGCAGAGCCATGCCCCCCAGGCACAAATCAGTGGAACTGAGTCAGCATGAGGGGGAGGTACGCTGCATTTTGTAAAGGACTGCAGTGACTTATTTCCTCTTAGAGCTAAAGAGAAGCAGGCAGATAATTGCGGCTTTCTGAGGCACCATCCCTTCCCAGGGCTTCTGTTTGCACCACCGTTCCACAAGGTGAGACATTCAGTCTCAATATAGCCCTCTAAGAGGTGCAAGGCTGTGTGTGTAGCACTCTGTGTAATAATAAAAATGCACGTCTACATAGTACCATGTGCGTGAAACAATCCAGATACCCATACGTCACCACTTTTCTTATCAAAGGTTAGCAGCCAATTTCCATGACTATTTTTATCCTGTATTGTGTGCAAATATACAAGCATTTTAAATGCCACTTTGAAGGTTGGAGAGCATGATTTATATTTGTGTCAGCCCCTTTACCATTATTTTCTGAGAGAAATGCAACTGCTTATATAAAATCAGAGCAGATTTTTTAAAAAGCATTTTTAGAACTGAATAGTTGTGGTTGTTGCAGAAAGGTGCTTAGATCCTGGGTTAGGAATTTGCAGGATCAAAGTTGCAGTTAAGATGCCAGGGAACTCATCCAAATCACACCATCACTGATATTCTTTAGGGAATACTGGGCTGTTTTGTACACAGCACATTTGGTTCCAAGTAACTTAAAGTAACTAAAGTAGTGGTTCCAAGTAACTAAAGGATTGAAATGATTACAGCTATGGGACCAAGTCTTTCATGGTGTTGAGCATCCACGATGCATGTTGGGCCAGATGCTCATTTACACTATGGCTCCTTTACACCACTCTTGTAGTGTAAAAAGTCATTAAAGTAGCAGTAAATTACATTTAAGGCCCCTTTACAATGTCAGAGTGGTGCAAAGAAGCGACAGTGTAAATGACAGGTTTCAGAGTAGCAGCCGTGTTAGTCTGTATTCGCAAAAAAAAAAAGGAGTACTTGTGGCACCTTAGAGACTAACAAATTTATTTGAGCATAAGCTTTTGTGTGCTAAAGCTCTGCATGCATCGATGAAGTGAGCTGTAGCTCACGAAAGCTTATGCTCAAATAAATTTGTTAGTCTGTAAGGTGCCGCAAGCACTCCTTTTCTTTTTACAGTGTAAATGGGAACTTGGCCTATCCTCAGTACAAGCCCAGCACCTCTCGGGGGCCTCAGCACCTTTTGGCATTGGGTCCACAGAGAAATGTCTCTGGCAGGGAAGGTACTTTATTTTTGTACAGTTTGAGTAGAGAAAAGTTCTTGTTTAATGAGAACATTTTCAAAAGGAATGTAGAGCCTGATCCTGAAAACACTTTTTCGTGTCAGCGGCCTCGCTGACCTCAAAAGGAAAGCTCACATGAGTGAGGGACTGCAAGGTTGGGGTGAAATCCTAGGCTTCCTGAAGTAAATGCCTGAGCTCCCATTGACTTCAACAAGGTCAGGATTTCACCCCATGTCTTTGGTGCAATGGGAGATGCCAGACTGACAGCCTGGCAGCCTTATGCCCTCTGTTTACCTTACAGTAAAGACAGTACAAACTTTCCCTCATGAAGTTTCCCTCCTCCCCCATGCCTCAGACTTTTTCTGGACTTACCAACTCTAGGCATGAGAAGGTAGTTGAGTCTTCATGTCCATACAGCCCTTGGCCGGTATGCTGAGATTGCCAACAAAAGTGTCAGTTCAGATGTCTGTCCTTAGGAATTAGATGAAGAATGCCAAATCATTTCACATAAGCCACCACACAGCTAGCAGATAACAGTGGCTTTTACTGGCTATTAACCTATATTAGATTTGATGCAGTGACCTAGGTGTGAAGGGTCCCATATTTCCATCTATAAGCCATCTATTCCTTTACGAAATCTATCCCTAGGGCAATTAAATATAGAGGTTTGATTTGTTTCTACCCAGGGGTTTTCTACCACAGGCTCTGATTCTATTCTCACTGAAGTCAGTGGAGCTTTCAATGGAAGCAAAATTGGGCCCTTAGTGAGTTTTAAGGGTGAAAAAAAAAAAGTCAAAATTAACAAGACTAGGGGAATAAAACTTCAGAAAATACCAAAGCAAGACTGTTGGCTATTTTTAGTGGGTAAAGAGAAGACAAATCAAGGAAACTTGATGACTTAGAAGTTTTCAGCATATGAGAATATCCTTTTGTGTGTGTAACACTCTTTAATATTATAATTCCTGTCTTTCTAGTGGTACAATTGTTATAGTCAGTAATTTTTCTCATGTGTCTCAGGAGTGGCTGCATTTCAGTAGTAAGGTGAATCCCTACATGAATACAGGTTAATATTTTCAGAAGCGCTTTTGTGCCTTTGAAACTTAACTCTCATTTACAAAAGTGATCAAAGCACTGAAGAGCCTAAATCTCACTGAAAGTCCGTGGGACTCTCATGGGCATAGTCCCTCCATCACACCTCCCTGGGATTCGATGGTGTCCTGTACTCAGCCTCTTGTCATCCAGGTCTGGGAATGGAAACTCAGCCCTCTGGTTGGGGTCCGCTGAAGCTTGCTCCTTCCAGGGTTTAGGAGAAAAGGAACAAAGGAAAGGAAAAACAAATGAACAGGCTCAAACATCATGCAGGCCTCCCTTCCTTAGATGAGCCTCTGGTGAATTGGAGTCAGCTTTTTTGAAAATCAGGCAAACAGGGATGATTAAAAATGTTTTAAAATAATTCATGCAAATTTTGGAAAAAATGGTCATGGAAATTAAAAATGTTGATGAAATTTGACACTAAAAAGAATTTGACTAGCTCAGAGTTGGTCAAAAAATACACCAAAAATAATAAAAATTGTCATCCCCCCAATTTTTTTTCATTTCAAATTTTGATGAAAAATGACAGAATTAAATTTTGGTAAATGTTGTCTACCTCTATCTCATATGAAAGTAGAGCCTAGATGCTCAAAGGTATTTAGGCACCTAATTCCCATTGAAATCCTTGGGAGTTAGGCACCTAAATACCTTTGACGATCTGGGACGTAGGAGCCTAATTATAGGTACCTATTTTTAAAAATCTTAGAATTATTATGTTTACAATATCATTGACTCCACGTGACCGATAATCACAATGGAAGTTTCTCCTTAGAGCTCTGACCCACAACATGTCACTGGACCAGTTGTTAACACTCATGTTGTCATGTTGCAACCACTATTATATATTTGCAACAAATCTTGTACAAAATGTGGCATGTAAGATATCTATAAAAAGATTATGATTTGCTGGTTATGATTATGCTATCTGTATGCATGTATCATTTTTGTATTTGAAGTTATGAATATTGGCTCTATACCTGGATTTCAAATGTTTCCTGTTGGGGTAATGCCCAGGAAGTAGTTAGCTAGCACATCTTGGAGGGACTATTCAAATTGCCCATCAAAAGGACATTTAACTCACAATGGGCCATGGGAGACACCCATCTACACTGAGTGGACTGTCCTATAAACGTGCTGTCTGGAATATAGGTAATGGCTTCCTGCAATGACTGAGCGAAATTGGGCATGAACATGTGACTTGCCCACGTGACTCCAAACACTATCTGGTCACCTGTGATTCTCCACTAGCTGGGTTGAGGTTTTTGTTTGAAACAATGGGTTTTCCTCCACATGGCAGAGGATATAAATGGCCCTGGAAACCCCTCTATTTTGCCTCTTTCTTGCTCAAACCTCTGGACTATACTAACAAGAGCATTCTAACCAATGGACTTACAATGATTTGGAAGCAACCAGAGATTTATTAATCCAGCAGTTTATTCCATCACTGCTACAAGCGTGAGCCAAGAACTTTGCAATTACTATATGCATTTGATTCTTTTAAGCAATTTTAACTCTCGCCTTCCTTTCTTTCTTTCTTTTTATGAATAAACCTTTAGATTTTAGATACTAAGGGATTGATATAAGTGTGATTTTTGGGTAAGATCTAAGTTATATATTGACCTGGGTTTGTGGCTGGTCCTTTGGGATCAGAAGAACCTTTCATTTGATGAGACTGGTTGTAAAGAACCACTCATCTCTGAATCCAGTGTTTTTGGTGGTGATATAAGAACTGGAATGCCCAAGAAAGCTGCTTTTATGACTTCTTGTTAGCCAGTGTGGTGAAACAGAAGTTTACTTTTGTGGCAGGTTTGGTATATCCTATGGGGGATTAGCCACCAGTCTTGGGGTGTATCTGCTCTATTTCTCAGCAATTCTTCCTGAATTTGGCATTCTCAGTTGTGACCCACTGAGGCATGGTTACAGATATACTCATATAGAGTATATATAACGGGGCGGGCAAACTTTTTGGTCTGAGAGCCACATCGGGTTTCGGAAATTGTACGGAGGGCTGGTCAGGGGAAGCTGTGCCAGGCTGTGCCACTGCCCCCATCCACCCCCCTTGTTTCTTGCCCCCTGACGGCCCTCCCCGGGACTCCTGCCCCATTTAACCCACCCTGTTCCCTGTTCCTTGTCCCCTGACTGCCCCCAGAACCCCTGTCCCTGACTGCCCCCCACCACCCCATCCAAACTCCTCTCCTTCCTGACTGCCCGCCCAGGACCCCTGCCCCCATTCAACTCCCCCCCGTTCCCTGCACTCTGACCGCGCCGACCCCATCCACGCCCCCGCCCCCTGCCCATCACCCCGAACGCCTCTGCCCTGCTACAGCCGCGCCACCCAGGGCATTGCCTGGCCACCCAGAGCATTGAGCTGGTGTAGTGTAGTAAATTGCTCTCCGTAACTGCTACCAGTAGCACATTTCTATGCGGAGCAGTTTAACACACTATACCAGCAGCATGGCGCACTGAGGCTGCAGGGGAGGGAGAACAGCGGGGGAGGGGCTGGGGACTAGCCTCCTGGGCCAGGAGCTCAGGGGCCGGGCAGGAGGGTCCTGTGGGCTATAGTTTGCCCACCTCTGGTATAGAAAATGCAACATGACTTCAGAGTTCTCACCTTTTCAGAATGTTTTTCAAAAGAAGCAGATTGGTGAGAATGGGTAGTCTAGGTAACAACATCTTCTGTATGTCTCACAGATAATCTACCAGATAAGGACTCATTAGCTGTCCTTGGTCTCCTAGAACTATTTGTGTGTTTCTAGTGAATGGACACATGATAGATAGATAATAGCTGTGGCTGGGATTTTCAAAGGCCCTAAGGGAGTTCAGCACTGAACTCCTATTGAAAACTTAGGGGAGTTATGAATATTTTATGGCTCTTTGAAAACCCCAGCTCAGGTGCATATAGTATCATATCGCTATGTCTGTTTACTGTAATATTTTGACATTAAACTGTTAAATAATAATAAAATCCCATACTAAGTCTCTTTTGTTTCTTATTCCTTAGTCACTTTTTGCCTCTTCTTTACTGTATATCATGGTGTATTATTTTCCCTCTGATTGTTGTTCTTTCCTTCTTTTCCCCTTCCTCTCATTCCTTGCACTGTGTTCTTTCCCTATGTTCATTCTCTCTCTCCTCTCTCAATAATCTCTGACACCTCACTGCACGAGCACATAAATCCTCTCTCTACACATACCCTCTCTTCCCCAAATCTACTCATTGTATTAACAAACAGATACACATCCAGATCCATCCCTCTGCTTAATCTCCTTAAAGAAGTGTGAGTAAGTTGACTTAGTGCTGGCTTTAGCTAGTGTATCTGGCTTATAAGGATATGTCTACCCTAAAAGTGCTACAATGGTACAGCGCGGTAGTGTATGTAGACATTTACTACATCGATGGAAAAATTATTCTCTTGACCTTGCTGCTTCTAAAGCAGGGGTTAAATTGTCCTAACTACATCACACAGGGCATGCAGTTTTTCACAGACCTGCGTGATGTAGCTGGGTCAATCTAAGTTTTAGGCCTAGACCAGGCCTGAGAGACTGTTCCCCAGTTCCTTCTGTGGAATGGCGGGGACCCAGAAGCAGAAGATGTTTTTCTGTCAGTTCCCCCAGAGAGGGCAGGGAATCTTCTTTCCATCTTCTCTGGTGCTTCAGCTCTTCTTTCACTTCCTTGAAGGGCAGGTCTAGTACGGCTCTTTCTTTGCTCTTCTCTGCACAGACTAAGATGAGGAGGCCTCCAGAAGCGATGGACACTTGAACAGATTTTTCAGTTGGGCTTCAATGTTGGAAATTTAAAATTCCTCATGCTCTTTTTAGTTCACTTTGGAACACAAAGCGCTGGACAACATGATCTTTGAACTGAGGGTTTGTCTATGTGGGAAATCGCCTGGAATTTTGAGGAATAACTATTCTGCAATAACAACAAGGAGTCCTTGTGGCACCTTAGAGACTAGCAAATTTATTTGGGCATAAGCTTTCGTGGGCTAGAACCCACTTCATCAGATGCATGGAGTGGAAAATACAGGAGCAGGTATAAATACATGAAAAGATGTGAATTGCCTTACCAAGTGTGAGGTTAGTCTAATGAGACAATTCAATTGACAGCAGGATACCAAGGGAGAAAAAATAACTTTTGAAGTGGTAATGAGAGTGGCCCATTTCAGACAGTTGACAAGAAGGTTTGAGTAACAGTAGAGGGAAATTAGTATTGGGGAAATTAGGTTTAGGTTTTGTAATGACCCAACCACTCCCAGTCTTTATTCAGGCCTAATCTGATGGTGTCCAGTTTGCAAATCATTCCAGTTCTGCAGTTTTGCATTGGAGTCTGTTTCTGAAGTGTTTTTGTTGAAGAATTGCCACTTTTAGGTCTGTTATTGAGTGACCAGGGAGATTGAAGTGTTTTCCTACTGGTTTTAGAATATCATGATTCCTGATGTCAGATTTGTGTCCATTTATTCTTTTTCATAGAGGCTGTCTGGTTTGGCCAATGTACATGGCAGAGGGGCATGCTGGCACATGATGGCATATATCACAATGGTAGATGTGCAGGTGAATGAACCCCTGATGGTGTGGCTGATGTGGTTAGGGCCTCTGATGGTGTCCCTTAAATAGATATGTGGACAGAATTGGCGCCGGGTTTGGTTCCTGGGTTGGTGTTTTTGTTGTGTGATGTGTAGTCACTGGTAAGTATTTGCTTCAGGTTGGAGGCCGTCTGTCAGCGAGGACTGGCCTGTCCCCCAATGTCTGTGAGAGTGAGGAATCGTCCTTCAGGATAGGTTGTAGATCCTTGATGATGCGCTGGAGAGGTTTTACTTGGGGGCTGCAATAGCTGCTTATACAGCCACTCTTATTTACAATAAAAGTTTCTTTTTATAGTTTAGCTTAATCCACTTCCAAGTCTGTTTTGGAAGTAGATTAAGCTAAACTGCAAAATCGCACTCTTAGTGCAAAATAAATGTGTCCACATGGGCAGTTAGTACAGAGTAGCTGTTGAGCTTTACATTCACATCCTTGTTTATTGCACAATAGCTTCCCCATGTAGACAAGCCCTTGCATGCAGATCAACAGAATTAAGGACAGGGAGAGGTATGAATAAAGACAGAGGGAAGGCATCAGTGCAGGTAGGCCTCAGAAAGATTATACTCATTGTTTCAGTGCGTGTTGCTCCAGATACCTACTCACAACATGTGTGCAAATCAAAAGCAGGGGATCTCTACCTGGGTTCGTCACCACCCTGCCCTTCTCATGTTGCTAAACAGGAGAGCGGTCTCAGCATGCAGAGGTTGAGAACCACTTATCTACACAGTTTCACACCTCAGTGCATGCCTAAAAAAAACAGTGGCAAAATAATATATTGTGTATGTTCAACACATTCTGTTGAGACTTACAATTTGGTTATTCCTAAACCAGACTTCTTTAATCATGTCTTAGGCGTGTGTGCTTATCGACATCTAGAGCCATGACAAATGGGAACTTTTAAAATAAAGCTGTTTTTGAGATATAAGAGCACAGAAAGCTTCTGAGTAACTTTCTTAATGTGTAAAATCCACCATTTGTTGTGCTCTGGTAACTCAAAAATGGCCAAACTGAATTTTCCCAAACTTGCAGAAAGACAGAAAGAAGACAGAAAGAAATGCTTTTGAGTTAGTAACAAGAATGAATATTTTCATCCCAAAGGGTAATTATTTTCAGATTTATAAGCATGTGAAAAAATGGACTGATAATTAAACTTCCTTCTTCTCACTCCAAATTTAGTGCTGCAAGTGGAGCTCTGTAAGGGTTTAATCCTAAATTCAGTGACATCAATGACAAAGCTCCCACTAACTTTAATGGTGCAGATTCAGAATTGTAGTAGTTTTTTTTGTAACAGTTACTTTCTGGCGTTCTCAAATTTCCCAAGTAGGTCAGAACATAAAAAGTGGAGTTAGCTGCTAGATGTGGCCTAAACTCACCAAATCTGTATATCATCTATGAACAACCAACCTTAATTTTAACAACAAAAAATCTAAATGTGGAAAGAAATATCAAACTGTACTAACATACAGTATTCATCTGTTATTATGGTAAGGGATTTCCTGGTTTTCCCCTGAAATTTCTTAAAAGTTGTTTGTAGAGAATTGAATTGTGTACTGACGAATTAAAATGACTCTGTTGTGCTATTTAGGTTGATTTTAAAAATTCTGTTTCTCCCAGTTTAAAACAAATAACTCACTGGAAGAGGTCACTCATTATTAAAAATATTGTGGATGTTTTTGTCAAGAATATGTACTATTTTGTTACTATAGGATTGTAGGTTTTGATTTTTTTAGGGAGCAAATATATTTATATTTATATATATATTTAGGGAGCATTTCATGGCCATCTCAAGATAAAAGTTCAAATGTTAGGCTTACAACCTTCCAAGTGCTCCTTTAAATACCATTGTTGTATACACATCAACATAAGGGTGTGTTAAGACTGGATAATTAAAACAGAAGATAATCAGAGATAAATTTTAAATGTAGCAAATGGGGCATTAGTCAAACAACTCTTCTTAAAAAAACAACTGTGGTTCTGATTTCTTGGCCATTTCATTGAATTATTCCCCTAATTTTATTTTATAACATTTTCTTTTTTAAATTTAAATGTGAGAAGAAAAATACGTAGGGATGCTGAGTACTGAACATGCATTAATTTTCAAATGTGTGATGTTGAAGGTTTAAAAATGCAGGAGTTCGCTGCATTTTAAGACAGTAGGGAACATGGTCATGCATATTACCTGAAATCACATGATAAATGCAGCTGTTATGACTAGGGTTGCCAGGTGTCCAGTTTTCGACCGGAACGCTCACTCAAAAAGGGACCCTGGCAGCTCCGGTCAGCACCACCGACTGGGCTGTTAAAAGTCTGGAGAGTGGCACAGCAGGGCTAAGGCAGGCTCCCTGTCTGCTGTGAATCTGTGTGGCTCCTGGAAGCAATGGCATGTCCCTCCTCTGGCTCCTATGCACAGTGGCAGTCAGGGGGCTCCACACGCTGCCCCCACCCCAAGTGCTGCTCCGCAGCTCCCATTGGCTGGGAACCATGGCCAATGGGAGCTGCAGGGGTGGTGCCTGCGGACGGGGCAGCACACAGAGCCTCCCTGGCTGCCCCTATGTGTAGGAGTCAGATGGGGGACAAGCCAGATGGGGGACATGCCTCTGCTTCTGGGAGCAGCCTGAGGTCAGTGCTACCTCTGACCCCCTCCCGCATCTCAAACCCCTCATCCCCAGCCCCACACCAGAGATCGTACTCCCAGCCGGAGCCCTCACCCACCACCATGCCCCAACCGTCTGCCCCAGCCCTGATCACCCTCCTGCCCTCCGAAGCCCTCTCTCCCAGCCCGGAGCACCCTCCTATATCCAACCCCCTAATCCCCAGCCCCACCCCAGAGCCTGCACCCCTAGCTGGAGCCGTCACCCCGCCATCCCAGCCTGATCTTCCTCCCACTCTCCAAACCCCTCGGTTCCAGCCTGGAGTACCCTCCTACATCCAAATCCCTAATCCCCAGCTCCACCCCAGTGTCTGCACCCCCAGCCGGAGCCTTCACCCCCTTCTGCATCCCAACCTACTGCCTCATCCCAGAGCCCCACTCCAATACTCTGAACCACCCTCAGCTTGGAGCCCCCTCCTGCATCCTAAACCCCTCATCTCTGGCCCCATCCTAGAGCCCCCACCCCCATCTGGAGCCCTCACCCCGTCCTGCATCCCAACTGCCTCAGCCCGGAACCCCCTCCGTCACCCTGAACTCCTCATTTCTGTCCCCACCCCAGAGCCCACACCCCCAGCCAGAGCCCTAACCCCCTCCCTCACCCCAACCCCCTGAGCCAGCCTGGTGAAAATGAGCAAGTGAGGGTGGGGAGAGCAAGCAATGGAGGTGGGGGGGAAATGGAGTGAGGGGGCGGGGCCTCAGAGAAGGGACGGGGCAAGGGTGTTTGGTTTTGTGTGAATAGAAAGTTGGCAACTGTAGTTATGACAGCAGCATATGAATTTCCACCTCTTCATATGTGGTAGTTATATGCTAGCAAACACAAAACTACATGCACATCAGACTAGTATATCCAATTTTTATTAATAATGTCTGAGAGAAGTTAGGGGAGATAATATCTTTTACTGGACCAAGTTCTAATGGTGAAAAGACCTGAAGAAGAGTTCTATGTAGCTTGAAAATGTGTACCTTTCACCAGCAGGAGTTGGTCCAATAAGAGATCTTGCCTCACCCACCCTTGTTTCACATATATATATTAGGACCAACACAGCTACTGCACTGCAAACAATTAATAATGTCTAACAGTTACACAGTATCTCTCATCAGGAAGGATCTTGAACTACTTTAGACTCTGATATGCAAATTATACAGAGAGAATCACTTTATCCATCAGTTGGATGAAACACAGCAACCATTTAACAGTACAGTAAGATTACACCTCAGTTTAGGACAGGAAATAAAGAATACCTTATCCAACTGAGACTGGGAAATAGACCAGAAAACTGAGGAATAACCCCTTAGACTTTTGAGAAAGTGCCTTGGGATCTTTAATGACCACAAGTTGCCATAACCTAGCTTCAGGCCTCATCTGAAAAATGGCATCTCCGGCAGCACAGTGCCCCCTACTGGAGCACTGGTTTAGTACTTACTCAGTGGGAAGGATGCCACCTACTGGATCACCAACAAGATTGCCTGTAGCATCTGGATATTTTTGAGACCTGATCCTGACCAGGTTGTAAGGCAGATAAGCTAATAGTATCATGTGGTATGGCCATGTTTACAATCCTGATTTTTATGCCCTTTCCAGAAGATGACCCCGGTTTTCATATTACCTAAAGAGTTTATCATTGCCTGTACTAATTGTAACATAGCTAAATATTTTATAGGTTACCTAACCAAACTTCTGCAAAATCACTCTGTGTATGCCTGTGATGGCGATCGTTTGAGCCTGCAGTGTCCTCGACATTCAACAATAAGTGTCCAATCAGCATTTTACGGGCAAGATTACCAAATGTGTAGTACACAGCAGCCTGAAACAGCGATGAAAGACCCCTTAAACTGTGTGGCGTCTACCACTTTGCAGGTAACACATATTGTAGATGATTTTTAAAAAGCAGAATGTTTTAGATCGGATTTCAGTTTTGTGACCCATATTCTATGAAAATGCCAAGTATTCACAATGTTAAGTGAATTCCACAGTGTTTCAACTGGTATATAACACAAAATGGCACACTTGGAAGCACTAATTAGACCAGCAGAAATATCAGGTGAATAGGTTTTATTATTCCTGTAGGCTTATAAAAGATTTTCAGGATTCCTTCTACACTAACCTCCACATTTAACCCCCATTTTCAAGGCCCTACAACACCCATCCTTTTACCAAGCAGATCTGATCAGAATAGTCTTAATTAGTCTCAAGGACCCCTGACATGAGGCACTTCTTACCCCAGCAGTTGAACACTCTGAGCCAAATTAATCACCCAGAGTGTCAGCAACCTACTTTATCATAAATTTGACAGGAATATTGAAGTTTACCAGTAATATCCTAAGAGTTGCTTCACATACAGACTAGAGTATGGCTTACACTTGCTGTCATGGGAATTTCTTTACATCAGTTGAGGAAGCCCACCCTTCAAGTATAGTCAGGAGCTTGTTTCATCACAGGAAAGAGGTCTAGAGTTCCGCTCTTAGGCTATGCTTCAGCAAAGCATTATCAATGGGATTTAAACATATGCTTAAAGTAAAGATGCATTTAAGAGCTCTACAGAACAGGGGTGCTTTGCAGAATCAAGACCTTAGTGCTTACAGCTGTTCCATTGCTTCATGTCAGCAGGGAATTTCCATTCCATCCATTAATAGTAGTATTAATAAGTGATTTAGTATAACATCCTTTTATAAAAACAGCATTGTGACAGAGAGTTTTTAAAAACGTGGCTTGTCCATGCCGTACTGCAATTAACATCTAAAGGCATTCCATGAATGACCTTGGGGCCATGTGAAAGTCCAGCTGTCCACTAAAAAAATGTGGGGGCTAAATGCATCCTTGATGTCATTTCATTGACTTCAGTGGAGTGACACCCATGATTACTTTGAGTCCTGAGGGTCTCTGTGAGGTTTCCATAGACAATTTTTCTTGAGTACACTACACATCTCAGCTGACAACTGCATTGTAAAATAATTAAAACTTTGACAGATATTTTCCTTTTTTCAAAACTACAGATATGAAAGATAAGTGTCTGGCTTTTGCATCCCAGAAAGCTCTGTCAAATAGAAAAGACACATACTGTAAACTGAATTCTTGGAAAAGAACTCTGATGATCTCATTCTGTCCCTCTCTTTGGAACAGAGTCTGAGATCTGCATAATCAAGCACAGTATTATCTTACAGAAAGGAGAAAGAATAGCTGGCATTTTATACAGTAGCCTCCTAGTGAAAGGATAAAGGCAAAGTTAGATCTGTCCCAATATGTTAATAACCTGACTAATAATGCAATCTAATTATGATAATATAAGTAGCTGGATGTTTTTGCACAGCTGAGTCAGTGCAAAATGTGTGTGTGCACTTTGTATAAAGAGATACCACTATAAAGAGATTTACAGATGATGGTTCAGCTCAGGTGTAAACAGATGCAATGTTCATTGAACTCAATGGGAGTCAGTTATGCCCACTTGTTCAAGAGCTAAATTTGTCCTGATTTTGTTTAACTGACTCTTTCCTGAGCAATTCCAATGAAGATGTGCCAGGTTGGTAGTGATTATTGATTTGACTTGAAACATTTTAAAAGAAGAACTGAATGTCCAAACTAAGTTCTCAGTCCTTTTTCTTCCCTTTTAAACAATTTAATAGGAATTGTAATGCTCATAAAAAGTGTTGGATTTAAGTCCTTTTTCTCCACAAAAAAGAAAAAAGGGTCCAGAACTTTATAGGATTGTTGTTATGTGTGCCAATGTGCATCATTTCTGTTCTGGAGAGACTGCATCCAAGGACTATGATAGTTCAGCTATTGGCATCTTTTCTGAAAGTGGAAACGGGAGTGTCAATTAGTGCAATTGTTGTGATTTGAACACCTGGTTTAAATTCATCCCTGGTGTAAATAGTTGGTAGAGCTATGCCAGGGATGAATTTAGCTCCTTCTGACTGGAAACTAGACCAGGGATGGGCAAACTATGGCCCGCAAGCCATTTTAAGCCAGCCCCTGAGCCACATGAAGTGGTTCAGCCCCACTCCAGCCGGGGTGCTGGGTCGGGGGCTGAGCCGCGTGGAGTGCCCCGCTCCAGGAGGTACTGCATCGGGGGCCACACCCCTGAGCCTCTCCCCACATCCCAACCCTCTGCCCCAGCCCTGATCCCCCTCCCGCTCTCTAAGCCCCTCGATTCCAGCCCGGAGCACCCTCCTGCACCCCAAACTTCTCATCCCCAGCCCCTCCCCAGGGCCTGCACCCCTAGGCCAGCACATCCCTCAGCCTGCGCCACTTCCCACAGCTCCCATTGGCCTGGAGCTGCAAACCGCAGCCAGTGAGAGCCGCAATCGGCTGAACTTGCAGATGCGGCAGGAAAACAAACCGGCCCGGCCCACCAGCGGTTTTCCCTGGTTTGCCGCATGCCAAAGGTTGCCGATCCCTGGTTTACACTATCCTTTTTTCCTTAAGATTTCCCACCATCGCTACCACTGGTACAGCTCCAGCTCCAGCAGCAGAAGCAAAGTGTAAGTGCTGCTGTAAACAGCTTCTTGCCTGCTAGCCACCATGTTCTTTCACTCTGCTCAGAGCAGCTCCAGTTGACAACATGGGTATAACGTTGTAAGCCTTTCTGCTCTCCTCTTCTCACCCTTACAATGACTGATTACTTGCTGGAGCAGCACAATAGGAATAGCAGGATATTATCAGAAAAACAAATTGATGTTGATAAAGGTCTGAGTTTTTTAAAAAATAGATTTTAAGTAATTTGGTCACATCTACATCGGCTAACCAAATCATGTCTGAAATGCGTTCAGGTCCCAGTTGAGGAAGGTATTTCAGCATGTGCCTAACTCTAAGGACACGAGTAGTCCCTGTTGAGTCTACTCATGTGCTTAAAGTTCATCATGTGCTTAAGTACCTTGCTGCATCAAGTCCTTAGTTTGAACTGTGTTTCAAATGAACTCACCCAGGATTTTCAGCCACCAATCAAAGCTCAGCACAGACATGGTCTTATTCCTGTCATATATCTTTTTTTTAAATGCATCTATGACAAAAAAAACAGTGCCACTGAATAATTTCTTTCATGTACAGAGCAAAATGCAGCTAAGGGTTTTGGTTGCTGTATAGCTTCATATCTTGTTTTCAAGACTATCCTTTTTGCCCGTTGTTCTAGAAAGTACTGGATGAATGCCAGAACCAGAGAGCCTGCCAACTCCTTGTCAATAGTCGGGTTTTTGGACCCGATCTATGTCCAGGAACCACTAAATACCTCCTTGTCTCCTTTAAATGCAAACCTAGTAAGTAATTTCTACAACAGGCAAGTTCATTTTTGTGTATGTGTTTTATTTGTTTTGGTTATAATGGCAGTACAGAAAGCTTTGCAGAAATCTACATGAAGTTTTCAGATTTTAAGATTAATAGCAAATTGTATTTCTACTTTATCTTAGCTTTCCATCTTGTCTGCAATATTCACATGCTTGCTACCAATGTAACTGCTTGTACAGTTTGTCAGAATCTAAGACAAAGTTAAAAAAAAAAAAGATGGAAAAGCTCATACTTTAGAGAGGAATATTATGCCATTTTTCACAAAAAGTGGTTTGTATTAAAAGCATACAAATGTCAAAAGGCATAAGTGTGGGAAAAAATGCCTAGATAGCTGGAACAAAACCTCAGAATCTTTTGAAGTTCAGCCATAAACAGTTTTTGTGCATAACAGAGATTTGTTTTCAGTGGACATGTAAGAATAAATATACACAAAAAACTATTTATATTTCAGTAGAACCTCAAATATCATGAAAGAATAAATATACATGATAAACTATTTATAGTTCAGTAGAACTTCGAATGAGGGTAGGTTCTGACAACAAATGTAAAGAGACAGTCATTGCCTCAATGGGCAGTCATTGTACAAACACGAGAGAAAAATAGGAAGGGTAGAGAACAGGGAAACAACAATCAAGAGGTTGGATTTATTTTTTTTTTAAGTTTTGTCTTATTAAATATAAGAGTGAATTCCAACTCCCCAGCACCTAGCCATTATTTGCTGACTAATTTTTTCTATAGTGGAAATGGGTCTTCAAGAAGGCATTTGGATTTTCAGAGTAGTGACTTTGCAGCACAGAGAAGATATTCCATGTATAGGGGGAGCATCATCGAAGCACAAGGGGGATTGTGAAAGGAGCAAGGAAACAGGGCATCAACACTGGCAATAAGGAACAGGAGAAGGGAAGGATGGGATGACACAAGATACAAATAGGTGAAGGGAAACTGAATTGTGTAGGACCTCAAAGTCAAGGACAGGAAGCTCAGATAAGGAATCACTAACTTTGAAATAGCACCAACACATTTACTCCCATCACCAATATTAATAGGTGAACCTGTCTTTAGAAAAATAAATATGTGCCTGCATACTTACTTCCTAGGATTTCTATCTGTTATATTTGTATGTATCCTGGATATTATATTTAGGTCTATGCCATTAAAAAGCTCTTTCATTTTATGGATCTCAGTGGATTGGGATTTTCTTTGTTTTTTTAAAGTCACTAGATATTTTTAATCTACTGTAGCGCAGATATTTCATATGTATGATTGACTTTGTGATTTGACTTTTACAAAAGCTACCTAAAAGTATATTTAATGGAGTTTCCTGTCTGCAGAATTACTTTAAGTAATAGGTTTCAAGGTGAGTGCAAACAATCTAATCTATCTCAACATAAGATTTATATTTCTCAGTATGATATTAACATTCTTGTGGTTAGGCCTGATTTTGGAAAACATCCCTATATTCAGGAAAACTCTTGTGCATATGCATAATGTCAAGCCCCTTTGTCTACACAGGGATAAATAACCTCCATCTAGCCCAGGTCAACTGACTCGGGCACCAGGGCTGAAAAATTGCTGTGTAGCTGTTCGGGCTCAGACTGGAACCCGAACTCTGGGAAACTGCAAGGGTGGAAGGTCCTAGACTTCAAACTCCAGCTTGAGCCCAAATGTCTACACAGCACTTTTTAGCCTCACAGCCCAAGTCAGCTGATCTGGGCCAACCATAGCCATGCCAGGAGTCTTTTATCCCTGTGTAGATGTACCCATTGTCTTCAAGCATGTGCTTAAGTACTTTTCCAGATTCTTAGAGGTCAGCTTTATGTAGTTTTTAGTCTCATTAGGAATGCTATTTTTTCTTTATTAGTATGATATAGCTACAAAAAAATCTTCATTATATTCTTATCCTAGGCAACTGGCTTGGCTTGTCCTGTAGTATAACAGCTTCTGGTTTCTTTATTATTTGTATTGCAGTAGCCTCTAGGAACCTCAGTCATGGACCAGGATCCCATTGTGCTAGATGCTGTACGAACACAGAACATAGTTTTAGGCTGTTAGCCCCCCCCATTTCAGAACTTTTTTTGTTTGCTTCACACAACTTACCTATTGTGCAGCACCATTTGCACTTCTACACAACTAATAATTAGTGAGCCAATACAAAGAATGTTTAAAAGTGACTACTTTCTGTCTGCTCTTGTGTGAGGAACTGGATTATTCCCAAGGAAATCAAAGCTATTTTATGTCCCTTGTATTTCAGATGAAACAATTAAGTTTGTTTTATGAATAGATATGAAGTTTTCCTCTCTCAAGTCTGATCTTAGTACTTCATGTCAACATCCCTGATAACAATAAGGATTCCCTTTGCCCCTTTTCAGCTGTGTAACCCCCTTTTCCTGTTTTCATGACTCATTTTAAAAGATGTTCAACAGAATGGGCTAACCTTCACTCTGTCATATCTGTGCAAACCCATTGCCTTCACTGGAGTTACATGGCTATGGCTGAGACCAACATTTGAAATCGAGCCATTCTTATATGGCAGTGCCTCAAATTCTTTGGCGCTCACTTCAGCTGTATGCTGTGGCACCAAGTGATGCAGACCATCTATATTATTAATGTGTGGGCTGAGCCACTTAGCAGTGAAGCAGTGAAGAATGTGGCCGGGTCCTTTGGAGAAGCAAAGAGAGATTAGATTTATTGTAATGAGTATGTTTATAAAGCAGGCCATAGAAGATGAGCCAGTGGGAGAGAATTCTGGGAAAATTATTTTTAATTAATTTAATATGAGGGAACCATCTAGGAGGAATTAACTTTCCCCTCTGCTGTTGGTTGAGTTCCTCCTTGTAGGTATGCCATATTTCATTAATTAACCATTAACAGTCCAATGGTCCACCTCGTAATATAACATTGTTATTGGTTTCTATTTTAGCTGAACATAAAACCAAATCAGTGTGTGAAAACGAAGAACTGAAACTCCACTGTAAAGAGTCAAAGTTTCTTAACATCTATTCTGCCACATATGGCAGATTAGCACGTGAGAAGGACATCTGCTCTACAGAAGTGGGCCATGCCCCTCAGTTTGGTAAGTTTTAGTGTGTTTATGCAGCGTTCTTAAAAGAAATGTGGAAATTTAGAAAACAGATAGAAAAGTTGATATGCAAGATCCACTGTTCTTTGGAATAGCATCTGATTCAGCTGTTAATGAGAACTAGTATTTTTAAAACACAGTGTACAGGCTGAAGAACAAAAATTAGATCAGAAGTGTAGCTGAGACATAACACTTGCAGTCTAGAAAATGGTCCAGCAATAGTTTTAAAAGTTCTACTCCTGATGTCTGTTATGAATCTAATTAACTTGTAGTAAATATCCCTGTTTGCTTTCCCTTTTCCCCTAACCTCTGTCTGCTTCTGACAATGGTTAGGCAGCCAATGTGCTGTGGCAGCTGCTTATAATGCTTGTCTTATCCTTGCCCTGTGCTCCCTGTCTGTCTGTATTCACTGTTGGCTCTTGTCTTATACTTTGATTGTAAAGTCTTTTGGGCACGGTCCATCTCTCTGTTCGGTGTTTGTATAGCTCCTAGCAAAACTGAGTCCTGGTCCATAATAGGGGCCTTTAGATGCTACTGTAATACAAATAAATAATAATATTTGTCCTTAGACTGTGAACTACTTCAGGCAGGGACTATACCCCTTTCAAATGTATAGAAAGAAGGCCAGCTGTGGGTGCTACTGTAAATAATAAATAATAACCGGTCAATAACAAATGCATAAACTCAGCTGATGCATGGCAGGAAACAGACCATTTAAAATATATTACTGCAGCTGCCTTTAAGTTAAATAACCTTAAACTGTAGCTATGTGAGTGCTTAAGGCTAGTACAAGCCACCGAATAAATGAAAAATATTCAGTGGATGACATTCAAGACGTTTGGAGAGAATTTCACTCTGAGGACCAGCACAAGATCTGTGCACCACTCAAGTCCCACTGAAGCCCTGTATTGAGTATTCAGTGTGATTTAACCGATACATAGAATTCGTGCTGGCCCTCTGCACAGAGGTGTATTTCATCCAAGAGTGAGAAATATGATACTTACAACATTAAGAGGGGATCAATAATTAGTCTACAAAACCATTTGTCTGCAAGCCAAAATTTCTATTTAGCTTTATATGTACTATTAAAAAGTGTATTAGCTGAAAATTATATTTAGTGCTTATACAAAAATTCAGTAAAAAGATCAATACCAATAAGCAGATAAAAGCTTATGATTATTTTTATGCAAATGGATCAGATCCTCTGGTGGTACTACAAATCAGCAGTGCAAGCGAGGTCATGTTGTGTGCTCTTCAAAATGGCATCTTCCATGCTGTCTGGGATTCTGGGAGGAAATAATTCATTAAAATAGTGTCATACCAGCAAAAGTCTGGGAACCCCTGGTCTACATGCAAACTTGCACCGAGGTAATGAAATTGATTTCCTAAAACTGATTTTGCTGTGTCAGTGCACATCTGTGTGTGGCTACACTAATGGCAGAACAAAAAAGGCTACAGTAAATTTAGCTAAAGTCAATAACAAAATGATTTTGGCTCAATTAATTTTTGCTGTTTTTATTAGAAAATAAGAGTGCCTGCACACTGACTTGCATCACAATAATTAAATTAGCTTTAATTGACACCTGTTGTTATCTCTGTGTGAGTTTGTGTGCAGATCAGCCCTAAGACCTTTAGTCCTACCATTACTTTCTTTGCCTCATAGTGCAGACATGAGAACTTTTTAGTTTACATCAGGGAAGAAATTACCTGAGGTGAAATGCTGCCCCCACTGAAGTCAATGGCAAAACTCCAGTTGATTCCAATGGAGCCAGGATTTCACCCCTGTTCAGTACTGGGTCAAACTGCCAGTGGTGTTGGGTACTGAATTAATTAGAATATTTTCTAGGTTTTGGTGACCTTGTATCCCATTGAATAGAGTTGATAAGTAACTCATTACAAGAAGCAGCTTAGAGCTGACACTATTAAAAAACTATTCTAAATTCTCCCTAAACTTGAAAAGCCGATTGACTGATTTTCAGAGGCTTGATTCAAATGGGGCCCAGATAAAGTACATAAAACTTTAAGAATTAAAAACAGATGCAAGAAGTGTACTCTCTCATACATAAATACAAGATAAGAATCCTCTAGGCCATGCTGAATGTTCTGTTATTGTTTAATTTCCCCAGCCCTGAAGGATGAAAATGAGATCTAAAGTTGTTCTTGTTCCAAAGTTTGAGATGTTATTGCCCTGATTCTTTGAGTTGCTGAGCCCCTTTATTGATTCTGCATTGCCACTTCTGCTTCTTGGAATGAGCCCCCCTCAGGGCCAACTCCAAAGGCACTACTTGAGCAGGAGTGGCAGGTGGTCAGGACCTCTGAGGATTTGGGCACAGCTGAGTTGATGGGAATGCTTCAAGTCATGCTTACCAGTGCAGCTTAGTTTCCTTTGCTTTTAACAAGGGAATGTATGAATTGCCATATTGGGTCAGACCACTGGTCCTTCTAGTCCAGTATTCTGTCTCCAACATTGGCCAGCACCAACTGCTTCAAAGGAAGGTGCAAGAAACCCTGCAGAAGGCCGTTATGGAATAACCTGTCCACAGGAAAAGTTTCTTCCTAGCTTCCATTAATCAGATGTTGGCTTATGCCTTGAAGCCTGAGTGTTTATACCCCATACATCTTCAGTGGGACATCAGAAGCATTGGCCAAACTCTACCTCTTGAAGGTCATGGCCCACTGACTTCAACAGGAGCAGAATTAAGCTAGCGCTGAGTGCTTTTGAAAATCTTACCCTTCATATGTTCCAAGAGTAAAGTCAGTTCAAAAATGAGGGAGGAAAGCAGTGCTTAATTTGTAATGAAAAAGGTGCCAGGGCTCAAGCAATTTTTTTTTTACATTCATAACTGATGCAGCAAGCCCAGAAATGCCGGGGCCCTGAACTGCCAAGCTGAGGTGCCTTCATGGTGCCCAATATTTTTAAGATACTGTAACTGGGATCAGCCAGTACGGGAGTTTGTAGCAGTTTGTTTCCATGTACAGCTTTGTCTTTTCTAACATGTTCTGTTCTTTTCTTTTTTTTTTAAATTCTTAGTAACATGTGAATGGGAACAAGATGTAATAGAGAAAATTTATTAGCCAAAGGAAAATAAAGCATTGTGCCAAAGCATAGGTTACCATAGAGAGTGCAAGGTCACTCTTCAGGTCAACAAATACTCCTAAATTCATAAATTACTCTTATTAACACATGAAAGTACTTGAAAGAAGGGTTGGTGCATAATAGATAGCCCCTAGCTGAAATGTTCAAGGTAAGATACTAAAATGTACTTTTACACAGATTACATCTATTCTCCCTTATTGATCATACACATACATTTCCTGAAGCACTAACGGCTTAATTATGACCTTGGATATGTGTGCTCAATTCCCACTGAGGTAAGTGGGCGTTGTGTGCATGTTGCTAAGGGAAGAACTTGGCCCTGAATCATTTATTCATTAATAATCGTCAAAAAGCTTGCGGCTTACATAGTAAGGGGTATGTTGTCCTCTTGGTGTGAGGGATTTCCACGTGTAACCCTCTGTGCACTGAGATGAGAACATCCCCTAAAAAAGTAAAAGTACAAATCACTGCAGGCAGCTCAAGGAATATACATACACCACTGTAATTATACCCATTATTAACTACACACTTTTAATTTCCAGAAATCATTAACAGTTTAATGCAACCAAAATCTAGGAAATTTAAATACCAGCAATTCAGGGATCATTCAATGTATTAAAGGAAACCTTCAATCGTTTTGCTGCAAATTCAAAAGCACTTCTTGTCAAGAGCTGATGTACAGAGCTATGTAAAGGGAAGCAAATTACAATACACAAGTCTTATTGCTCCTACAAAACCCAGGGACCATGCAACCTATTTTTGAGAGCCATCTACTACTAATTTATGTATTAAGTAATTATTTACATACACATAGACATGGAGCACTCTTGTAGCATTTCTCACCATGAACGAAGTGGGGAAAATACTTAAAGCGCAGGGCCTAGTATAGAGACTTCCAGGAACTGCTGCATACCCACAATCATGGGAAGCTGTAAAAAGGGAAAGAGATTAAGAAAGTTGTGAGGAGAGAGAGCTCCACAATACCGGAGGGAGATTAGTGGTGTTATTCAAAGGCAGGAAGAGAGCAGCAGCCATTTTGGAATCCCCTCCCGCCCCTCTCAGTGCTGGGAGTTGGAGAGGGAAAGAGATGAGGAGTTATTAACCAAACTTTTTGAACCTCAAAAACAGTTTGAGAGATGGGCAAAAATTGGGGGCCAGTTTTTCTTTTATGTGAATCAGTTTGCATAGCCCTAGTTCTAAAAGAGATATTGTTTCTTGTTTTCAGATGGTTATACATGTATTTCACTATGTTTCCCTTCAAAAATACTGTCATTGCAATCCAAGCAGAACTACTGAGAGGAGGAAATCCAATCCACACTCCTACGTATTTATTTTCCAGACAGTTCCTCTTTGATCTGTTCTCCCCCTGAATTTAATTATGAAGTTAGGATTCACACTTTCTGAGGTGAGAGCACCTGGTTAACTGCTCTTGCTGTAAACCCAGGTTACAAACTCAACTCTATGGATGCTAGCTGTGCAGTAATATGTTTCATTAATATATAAAGGCTTTCACTAGGAGGACAACAGCTTGAGATTTTGTGAGGTTACACCTACTTCCTCCAGTGACTAAAAACTGAAAGGAGTGGTTTCCTTCAATGGCCTCTTGTACTAGCCTAGGTGCCTTGGTTTATGCCGCCTCCTAGCTGCAGAAAGAGATAGGAAAAGAACTTTCTTGCTGCATCAGCACCGTTGTTTGCTGTCTCCAGCAGGTGGAATCAATCTTGATGCTGATTTTGCTGTAGGCAGCTGATGAAGGTTAGGCCTTGGGACTAGCACAAATCTGCACCATATCTCAGAGTGCTGTATTTTGCATTTGAATTGCAGCACTCTCCGAGATGTATGAGATCAGAAATATAAAAACAGCTTCCTATTGCCTATGCTGTTTTGTGTGGCTCATGCAGCACATTAAATGTAAATTTGCCACCAAAAGGCAGGAGAAGCTTTTGATATGGGGACAGGATACATCTTCTCTTTCCCTTCCTCTTTTGGCTACTGGAGTTGACTTGACATTTGGAAGTTGCAGAGAAGGGGAATGTACTGAACTTTTCACTTCCCACTCCAGCAGTCATAGCCTGACCCACTGCACCTTGCCCAAAGTGGTTGCCTACATCCAACCACTGTGGAGAAGTTTCTGTTGAAATGATTAGCAGTAAAATAATTAACAATGATAATATTTAAAACTTCTCATTAGGCTTCAGAGTTGACATCCAGAGTTGGATGGGCAGATCGCATCCCTCAGAGTGATTGTTTCAAGCTGTCTGCAGACTCAGGCAGACATAGTTGTATCAGGTAATGTCCACATCCTTGCAACCATAAAGGTTAACAACTTAGGTTGGTTTGGGTTTTTTTAAATGGAAGCTCAGATTTCTGAACTTTATTTGAAAATGTATTCTGGGTACTGTAGTTTAAAATAAAATAAGAAGTCCCTTTAACCAATCTATATACATATGGAGCTGAATTCTGCAAAGTGCAGTGATAAACATTTAAGAAGTTTGCAGCAAATAAATTCTAGTTTACCAGTACTCTGTTATCACCCCACAAAGAATAAAGAACTCCACGTGTCTGTCCTGCACACTTGTGCTGGCAAGTTTCTGTATGTCGGATAGATAAAAATTTTGCTAAATCCATAAGGGCTGGATTCTGAACTCGGGTCCACTTCAGCGTAGGACCAAAACATGAGATAATCCTGTTGGAGACTGATGCTGTCTGCACAAGCACATAAACTGTTTCTCTGCAAAGAGAGAGATCAGTCTTTCATTATTGTACTTACATCCAAGGAATGGTTTCAGTCATAAGTGGTATTTTTAACCCGATTTAGTGCTTTGTTTGCTCACATACTTGGATCTGAAACTGAAAGGTATCAGGAATATGTTTCATGAACACAATGTATTCCATGTATTTGCTACAGTTAACAATATTACTGAGTGTCTTCTGATGCCCAAACTGGGACCCCTGTAATATGCTCCTGCATAAATTGCCATGTTATTGTCCTTTTTGAATTTCCAGCATTAATGTGCTCCAGAATTGCATTGTTTCCCCCAGTCAATTTCTATCCCCAGAGTGACCTTGGGCTCTGAAAAGCATAAGCCAGCCTAGTTTGATAAACTGAAAGCAGAGATTTCACACTATTTAAAATGCAAGTCCTGACTAGCTCTTTTTTTATTGAGGAGACAGCCTTGAAAACATAAAATCATGAAAACCAATGATCAGGGATGAAAGGAACAAGCAGCTGGGCTCTGCTTCTGCGGTCGGAAGTTGGCAAGGACCTCCTCTTCCCATTCACACATGTATTTATTATTATTATTTGTATTATCGTAGCACTTAGCACCCCCAGTCATGTACCAGGAACCTATTGTGCTAGGGGCTATACAAACACAGACCAAAAAAAGGGAGTCCCTGCCTGCAAAAACCTTACAATCTAAGTAAAATTGGTCTAATTTTGAGGTGCATCCCAAAAAACCATCTCATTAACCCTCCCCACAATTGCTAGCCGGCTCTGTGCATGGCAGTGGGATAGTCCTGGACAGCAATTTGTAAGGAGTGACAGAACATTGTTTCACAGGCTTGGCTAAAATTGCTGCTACAGCCAGCTCTGGCCATTCCATTGAATTGCAGGTTTTGTGTGCAAGGGAAAAGAGAGTGCAGGCTGAAATGTGAGAAGCTTTAAGAAATCAGAAGAATTGCTACTAATTAAATCCTGACGATTTATGCCTACAGCGGCTAGGTGTAATTTGCATGCCAAAACATTTCTGACTAAAGCTAATTACGAGCTGAAAGAGCCCTTCCTCCGGAAACAAGACTTTCTAATTCGTTAAATAACTGAGGTCAGAGCCGATATTTTCCTGCTGTATTAAACCCCCTTTTTGAGGCCCCATATTCCTCAGTTCTACTCAGCTAAATGTCCGCTTCACAAAACCCACCACCCAACACTATGGCACCTAGTTGGCAATCTCAGCAGAGAGGCCTGGAGAATTAACTGTCTTCTCTCTCTTGAGAGGGTCCCTTCAGAGAAGGGTGAGGTAAACTGGCAGTCTGGAGACGATTATACTGCTACTTTCTGTATCATACGTGTTCTGTGGATGGAAGACTTCAGCCTCCAGCTCCATCGATCAGCCATCTTTCACAAGCTATTCATTTCAAACATTTAAGTAACGGTTCAGCAAGCTATGCAAGCACATATCTAAGTTAAGCATTAAGGCATTCCAGAAAAAAAAATTAGTATGTGCTTACCTTCAAACCTTAGTCCATGCTTAAATTCAACTCTGTTCAGGAAAACTCTTACACATGTGCTTAGCTTTATGTACAGACTTTAGTCCCATTGAGTTCATGGGACTATTCACTCATATGCTTAAAGTTAAGCACTTGTTTAAATTCCATCCTGAACTGGGTCCTCAAAGAAAAACTCTTTTTGAAGTAATGCTCTTTAGCTGGAAAACAGATCCTGTTTGCAGAATACAGTCTACCCACTGTGTTTAAACCATTGTTGCCAGAAATATCATAAGGTTGCACAATCTTGAATTAATCTCTCTCATTTGAAGTGTGTCATTCTCTGCTTTCCATTATTAAAGGAAAGTTGATTTATTTTTCTTATTAAATAACATGGACATAAAAATGAATTTTTCAAATATAATATAATATACAGGTCAGATGAGGCAGATATATTTTAGATTGTTTTTGACTTTATTAAATTTTCCCTTCGAACGACAAGTGAACATATTTATTTATACATGCATCTACCCATCACAGATGTGGTAATATGATACATTGCATTTATTATGTATCTTTGACTGACTCACCTGCACGTTGCCCACTAACCCATCTCCCCTAGGAATATTTCTCATATTCCAGACCTCCTTTAAGCTATGCTTATTCTTCCCCTCCCTTGAGTGGTGCTAGATGAGGGTGATCCCTGTAGTGTTTGTGACAAGAGACACTGCAAAGAGCCCTGTAGCACTAGTGATTCAGGGAAAAAGAGGCCTTGTTTTCACTCCTTACAAAGGTGTGCTTTTTACCTCGGGATAGCTAACACTGTGACATTTGGGAGTTCACACAGGCCAGTGAGGGTTTTGGTCACTGTTTGCCTTGTAACCCTGGGTGCCTTGTGGCTGTGCAGCTTTGGTCCAGCACTCTGACCCCATCGGTCTGCCAGCAGCCCACAAGCCTCACCTGGACTTTTTCCAACTTGGTTACTCCTTGCGGGCCGACCTTAGTACCCTTCCAGCCCCAAATTTGCCCCAGAATTGTCCTTCTGCAGGAACCAGTACCTCTCAGTGGACCCTCACAGAGAAAGCCTTGGGTTCGCTGCCTTTACAGAGACAGTAAAACAGTCCAGCCTGTTAGCTTTCTGGAAGCACACTTTACTGAACTTACCCAGCACTGATGATTGATAATGAAAGCAAAACAAGTTTATTAACAAAAGAGCTTGTATTAAGTGACACCAAGTACAAGTGGGAAAGGTAGAAATGGTTACAAGCAAATAAAAGTGAAAACACACATCTAGAAGACTAAAACTTAATCTAGCAAGATAATCTTTGTTCACAACAGTTTCTCTCACCTATAATCTCCTTTCCAGAATTTTACTGGCCAGGATCCATCATAGAGATCAAATCGTTGATTTCATTGTCTCCTAAGGTGAAGGATCAAGATGGAGTCTCTCTCTGTTCCTTATATCCCAAAAAAGATGCCTTTGGCAGACTGGGGATTCAGTCTCCTGTGTCTCTCTGGGGTGCACAAGCTGTGTTCATTCTCTCTCTCTTGAGTTTAGCTCAATGGCTTTGTTTATTGCTAATATGTAAATTGAGGTAAACCCACATTCCTTTGTCTAGGACAGACCAGTCTATCACCTTTTACCTAGGCTATGCTGTCTGGTCTTAAACATGTTCTAGTAACATCATGCAGATGGAATTCTTAGCTTTACATATAATGTTAACATATGCTTTGTAAAATTATATTAATAACCAGCATGTTCTTAGCTTTCATATTGCACCTCACAAGGCATATTTGGCACAAATATTATTGCAGTAGTGCATAGGGTGTGAAAACAAGGGGGATCTAGGGTCACAAATGCATATGAGCCAGGGGTTCCCACAACAAATTTTGTGGTGGCCTCAGAGTGTGGCCATCACTTCATGCTGGTGGCTGCTCTGACAAACCCGTCTCTCTGTCCCTGCCTCCTGTGGCCCTTCAGTAAGAGCCCACCCTGGGGAAGATGAGTCGGGAACTCACCGGCTGCCTCTGGAATCCCAGGCTCCCCATGCCCTGGCCAGGTGGGAGTGGGTGAGCTACCTAGGGAGTGTCCCAGCAACCAAACACCATAGCCGCTTCCAGCGCTGTGCACACCAGCCCCACGTATATCCAGATGTGCTGCCTAGAGCCCCCGAGGAGGCTGCGCAGTGCAGGGCTCCAATCCCTGCTGGTGATGCCAGCACAAACACCAAGGCAGTACATCTCGCTGCCATTGCTAACAGCTATTCCGGAGCAACAGCTGGGTGCTGCAGGGAGAGGCTGTTCTTTGCCCCCAATCTCTGCCCCGGCTTTGGATGCTGTTGTAGGCTGCAAAAAAATCTGCTGGTTGCCACATGCAGCCACAGTGGCCTCGTTTGAGAAATGCTGATACGAGCAACCCTGCAGTAAATGTACAGTGAAGACAAGGTACTTTAGTTTTACCACGAGGTAAACTAGTTGAGGTCCTACCCCACTGGGGATATAGAATTGACTTCATCTAGTTTACCTCACAGTAAAGCTAAAGTGCCTAGTTTCTGTGCTTTTACTTTAGGATAGCTCATATATGTTAGCTACCCTGAGGTAAAAAGTATACCTTTTTTAGCAGTAAAACAAGGCCTGAGAGAGAACATACAGCCATGGCAGCAGAGAGAGAGAGAGAGAGAGGAAAAATGGCAAACCGAAGTGGGGGAACTTGGAGGCAAGAGGAGGACAGAGTGGAATGAAAGGGCTAGAATGAAAAAACGAGGTAAAGAACAAAAACGAGAATGAAGATAGAAGGCAAAACTACTAGAAATCTACAGAAGGGAAAAAGAACACAGAGAGAAAAAGGCTCAGAAAGGATAGTGGAGAGAGAGAGGAAATAGGTGAGACAACCAAAATACAGTGTGACATGGCGGAAGAAGAATAACTAGGCACCAACTACTACAAGTTGGCTCTTCAATCAAGAAAAGGATGGACTCACTCACTTGGGCCAAATTTTCAAAGATATTTCAATCCAGTCCCATAATTTGCACCTGCTATTCTGTGTATTCAAAAACCTGAATTTGAATGTGAGAATAGCATATGCTGCTCATCTGGTTAGGCATCTCTTTGATTTATCTGTGTAATTTCTGCTTGGGGAGGTTTGCATGAGCAAAATTGCAGGGGCACATTTTGAGCCTGTTCTTGAAAATGTACTCTTTAATATTAAGTATACAGACTTCCTGCCAACTGAACCACATGTTTGCCAGCATTCTAGCTGTGGGGAATTATTGGAAAGATAACAAGCACACACAAAAAGTATGCATGAAGTTGTAAAACATTTTGAACTGAATTGTTTAGCTGTTAAACATTGGATAGCCTACGGGGAGCAATTAAATAGTTTTCTTTAGTCATAAAACTTTGCATGTAAGGCCTAGAAAAACTACACCTTCCCGTAAAAGAAAAAAAGGACAAATAATTAGCATGAAAGGTTCAAATGGATCCACCCAACATGAAACCAGACAGATTCTGGAATTTCCTCCAAAACATTTAGATGCCAAGAGCCTATCAATCTATGTAATGTGCCAAGAATGGCTCAGGTAGAGGAGCCTAACCCAAAGTCAACATGAAAATGGACTAAAAGGAGTTATTAACTTCAACAGCAACATGAACCAACACCTAAAAAAACTGAAATAAAATATGTTCTCATTATATCATTGTACTTGAATGAAATAAGCAGGCCAACAGCTTGAGCCTCATATAAGACACCATTCATATAAATAAAATTAACAGCATAGCAAGAAAGGTTGTAGAAAATATAATTAAACTTGCAAGAACAATATTATTATCATGAGCAGTTCCTGTACGGATCATCTGATAGTTCCTCTACAGAACGTTCTTTAGTTTCTTTCTTACTTGCCAAGATAAACTATTTTGCTGCCTAAAGAGTCCTAAAAATGTCCACCTAATCTACTAATCCACCTAATCTACTAATCCACCTAATCCACCTAATCAAGTTGCAATGGGGGAGGTTTAGATTGGATATTAGGAAAAACTTTTTCACTAAGAGGGTGGTGAAACACTGGAATGCGTTACCTAGGGAGGTGGTAGAATCTCCTTCCTTAGAGGTTTTTAAGGTCAGGCTTGACAAAGCCCTGGCTAGGATGATTTAACTGGGACTTGGTCCTGCTTTGAGCAGGGGGTTGGACTAGATGACCTTCTGGGGTCCCTTCCAACCCTGATATTCTATGATTCTATGATTCTATACTCTGTCTTCCAGCATTCAAGCTCACCAAAGGGAGACTAAAACAGCTGAGTCATTGAATCGAAACTCTTCCTTCTCTTTGTCAGCTTTGAGTTTATAAAATTCCACTATGACAGACTTCATATGTAATGTGGTCAGAAGATTTTGCAAACTAAAGTATTTTGTTTCTTATAGTTTTCTGACTCGCATCAAAAGTGCTGGAGTTAAGAGTCACCAGCTTTTTCTTATAGCTAAGAATTGCTTTCAAGGGAATATTTATCTCAAGATTACCAGTGACTAAGCCATTTACCAAAAACAAACAAACTAATGCAGTATCCGCAGACTAGCTACTCAGGTTTACAAGTTACTCATAGTTGCTTAAGTCTGGTCTGCATTTAAAAGAATTAAATCAATACGTTAAAGATTTGTTCTATCTTTGGACTTCAAATTTTGAATTTTTATTTTTGTCAAAAACCTCAATATGAAATCTCTGTTTTCTTTTCAAAGGTGACTGATTTTTGCCTTGTGTTAAATCTATTGTGAATCCTATTTTAACTCCTTGTGATCATTAGCATGTTTCTTCTAAAGTAGTACTAGCCAACCCAGATGGAAATGAAGAGGAAGAAGATAATGAGCTGCCTTCTTTGTCTGACATTTGTGGTCAAAAGGAGTGAAATAGATTTCTTACCTCTTAAAAGTCCCCAGCTGGAGACTCCAAAAAGAAAGCATCCATCATTCATGGAAAGCCACAAAGGAAACTAAATAATATTGGTTGGGAGCAGAGAGCTCCAATAAACAATGACCTTCTCCTCACTTGCAATTTCAGAAGGTTTCGTATTTAAAAAACAAGACAAAAAATGCATTTTTCCTGTTAGATTTGTGTTTAGTGCATGTGAGAAATTAATAGCATTTAAAGATATTCTGCTTTTTCTGAAGTAGATTAAAGCAGGTAGGTACAATACATAAACTTTCCTATTCAGTTCATTTCACCTTCAATGTAAAATCTGGGTGGATGAGTTTATTTTTATAAAATTAATGCACATGGCATGTTATTGAAACTGGGAGCACATTTTTGACCTGCAACAGAAATATACAAATCCCATCTTCTAACAAATGCAAGGCAAATGTAGAAGTTAGCAAGGTAGGTTTATATTCAATGAATAAACCTAAGATCTAATTTTGCAGTCCTACTCAGGGAAATCAATGGGAGTTTTGACTGAATATGGATGACATGTTCAGGTTCATAAGTACACATGTAGTAGATATTGTCTTTGATAACATAAGTATATGTATATAACCAACATTTCAAATTTTTTTCTTTCAGACTGTTTGTCCTATACAGCTTTAGAAATATTATCAAAGAGGTGTTATGGGAAACAAAGGTGTAAAATTATTGTTAACAACAACCATTTTGGAAGTCCGTGCCTGCCTGGAGTGAAAAAATATCTTAATGTCAGCTATGCATGTGGTAAGAGCAAATATGTGATAATTTTGAAGACCTCATTCTACTTGCAGAGCATAATAATGCAAAGTTGTGTGTATATATATATATATATATATATATATATATATATATATATGAGCGCACATGCCCAGAGCTGGATTCTTAAACCTGGCCTTCCTGTTAGTATCTGTAACCTATTATAGCTACATGTCAAAATACCTGAGATGTAGGTACAATCACACAGCTAGAGATCTACAGAACATAAATTGCAATAATTAAAATATGTGCTTGACAAATGCACTAGATATTAAATTGTGCTCCACATAATTCATCTACAGCAGAGCTAGGTAAAGAAAATCCACTATTGTATTGTGTTAGCCTTTATAAAGCACTTCAGCATAATCAAAGCACTGTATAAAGGCCCTGATCCTGAAATATGATCCACATGGGTACACCTAAGTTCCTCCCCCTACAGAGGATTTCCTTACTCTGGGTAAAGTCTCAGGCCAGGTCTACACTACAGACTTACATTGGTATAACTATGTTGCTCAAGTGTGTGAAAAATCCACCCCTGAACGACAGAGTTATACCAACCTAACCCCTAGTGTAGACAGCGCTTTGTTGACCAGAGAGCTTCTCCTGCCAACATAGCTACTGCCTCTCTCAGGGCTTGGCTACGCTTACATTATATAGCACTCTAACTTGTTGGCTCAGGGGTGTGAAAAATCACCCCCCAGAGCGCAGCAAAGCAGAGCACTTTAAAGCGCTAGCGTAGACAGGCTCAGCACGCTGGGAGCCACGCTCCCAGTGCTTGGAGCTAATCCCCTCATGGAGGTGGATTACCAGGAGCACTAGGAGAACTCTCTCCCAGTGCTCGCACACGACCACACTCGCACTTCAAAGCACTGACGTGACAGCGCTTTGAAGTTTCCAGTGTAGCCATGCCCTCAGAGGTGGATTAACTAAGGTCTCCTGTCGGAGGAATAGCATCTCCACTAAAGCACTACAGCGAAGCACCAGTGCAGCTGCACCCCTGCAGCCAGAGGCAGATTAAGAGTTATTGAGGCCCAGAGCACAAAGAACTTTTGGGCCCCCCACACCTTCCACCTGCCATGGGACCCCTCTGCTCCTCCTCTCCCCCTGCCCCGAGGGCAGAAGCCAGAGCTGGGCTATGGTAAGAGTCACCCAGGGGGGCTGGGCTGCTGTGGGGAGCCTTGGACCCTCCACTTGCCCAAGGAGGCGGGGACACAGGCTGGGGCTGCTCATGGGCATTGTCTTTCTTACCTCTCCGCTTCACCCTCACAGGGCATGGCTACACTTGCAGATGTAGAGCACTGTGAGTTAAACCTGCCTTCGGAGAGTGCAGCAGGGAAAACGCTGCAGTCTGTCCACGCTGACAGCTGACAGCGCACTGGCATGGCCACATTTGCGGCACTTGCAGGGGCATTGGGAGCAGTGCATTATGGGCAGCTATCCCACAGAGCACCTCTTCCCATTCTGGTGCTGTGGCTTGTGGGAAGGGGGCGGTGGGGCCAATGCCCCATTATGCATCAGTTCGCATCCCAGCAATCCCTGTGCTTCCATCCACATTTGGCACCATCTTTCAATGTTTTTTGCACTGCGCGCTCTGTCTTCCCTTTTGGTCTGCGGGAATGGAGCCCGAACTGCTGAGGAGTATGCTGACGAGTCTCGCCAGTGCGTCACGTTTGGCAGTCAAGTTACTCCTTAAGCTACAAACTGACAGGACTCCAACGATGATATCGACGTGAGTAACACATACGACACGAGTTTGCAGGGAGCCTTGACAGCAGCAAGGAGTGGTTCAACAACAGGCTGAGCCGGTGCAAAATGACTGTGGAATGTGCTTTTGGCCATTTAAAGGGCCGCAGGTCCTCTCTGTATGGGAAGCTAGACCTGGCCGATGACAGCATCCCTGCGGTTATATCCACATGCTGTACCCTCCATAACATTTGCGAAGGGAAGGGTGAACGATTCACTCAGGCATGGACCTCGGAGGTTCAACACCTGGAGGCTGAATTTGAACAGCCAGAGAGCAGGGCTATTAGAGGGGCCCAGCGCTGGGCTGCAAGGATTAGGGATGCCTTGAGGCAGCAATTTGAGGCTGAAGCCACCAGTAATGTCTGGTGCCCTGCACAGGAGTGAAGTGCAGTGGTTCCAATGTTAGTAGGAATCTGTGTTTGCTAAGCTGACTTGCAGTGCCTGTTTCTTTCCTGGGCTAAGGTATCTTTTACTTTATGCAATAATAAAGAATGTTTTCAAAGCCAAAAAATCCATTTTTTGAAAAGAAAATTCATTTATTGAAAAGAAACACAACTGTTTGGGAAAGGGTAAGGGGGTGGGGTGGTGAACGGTAAAATCACAGATTTGCATATGTCCTGTCTGGAGTGCTGTGCAATGAGTGCTGCACTTCAGGATGGCTATACTGCATTGTGATGGGGGTTGAGTGCACTGGGTAAGGGTCGTAGTTTGCAGGGCTGGGTGGTGAAGCTACAAGTGTTGGAGGCAGCTGGTGGCAGTAAGAACCTGGATGTTGGGGAAAGTGGGTTGGAGGTGACATGGGGGCATAAGGGAAAGAGTATTGGGACAAGGGCTGCGGGGGCGGGGGGGAAGGCTGGCGTGGTAGTGCTCCATCTGCATGGCTACGAGCACCTGGATAGAGTCAGCTTGGCACTCCATTATGCTTATCAGCCGCTCCATGCTTTGGTGCCGGCGATCCGCGCTTTTGTGCTGGCGCTCCTCATTCTGCTGGCAGATCCTCCTTTCACTGTCCCGCCCCTCCTGCACTTTTCAATTTTCATTACTTGAATGCTGCATTACTTCATGCAACATGTCTTCCTTGCTTTTACGTGGCCTCTTCCTGATTCTTTGGAGTCTTTTGGCCGCTGATAACACGGACGGCTGAGATCTCAAGGTTGCATCTGTAAAGGCAAAATGCAACACTTAACAGAGGCAGCATTGTTCACACCAGACAGAGCAATGATTTCCCCGTACTTAAGGGCAAGCACAGTCTACAGAATAGCATAATTTGGCTGTCCCAAAGCAAGTGAACATAACTCACGGGAGCCCCAAAATGGTGAGTAAGCACGGGGTCAAGCGTGACTAATTGTTTCACGGCTGTACTGTCCTCTGAGTTTCTGTGCCTTGGGGAGAGCCAACAGTGGCAGGGGGCCCCTATACTAAACACTGTCCCCACATTTACCACAGGAGTTCGTCCTGGAAGATATCTTGCTGCTGAGGGTGACCTGGGAAGCAGGGGAGGGTCTTCTACTGCAATGTAGATTCTGCCCTGGCCCATATGCAGCTTGCCTGTGTGCAGCAATGGTCCCCCCGCCCCTCACGGCACAGTGGCGTGGACACGTAGGCCTTACTGGGATAAGGACCACAGTGGCTCTCCCAAGAAACCTGCGCAAGCGCATTGCCCAAGTTCTGGCTGAGACCTTTGAAGAGATCACTGAGACCGATTATCATGATGTGAGAGAGCATATCAATGCCCTATTCTGCATCTAGGCATGCATGCAGCCCTAACCCTCCTCGCCCCAAGAGCCCACACCAAATAACTTCCTTCCTAAAATAAAAGCTGCTTACCGGGAACCTCTTCTGGTGTTTGTCCTTCTCCAAGCACCATCTGCCGCGACTGGCTACCCTCCTCCTGGCTTGAGAACAGCTCCTGGCTGCATGCATCTAGGGATTCCGGGGTGTCTTCCTCCACCTCAGCATCCTGGCTCCTGCTTTGCTCCTCCTCCTCCTCCTCCTGCCTTCTTGCACTGGCCTCTGAGGTGTCCATGGTGGTACTCGGAGTGGAGGTGGGGTTGCCACAAAGTGTTGCGTCCAGCTCTTTGTAAAAACGGCAGGTCACAGGGGCAGCACCGGAGCAGTGGTTTGCCTTGCAGGCTTTGCGGTAGGCATTCCGCAGCTTCTTCACTTTAATCCTGCACTGCAGTGCAGCCCACTCATGGCCCCTTTCCATCATGTACCTTGATATCTGCCCAAAGGTATCGTAATTCCTACAGTACATTCCCATTTGTACCCTCATTCTCCCTCACAGGGAAGAGAGCCAGAGGATTGGGGGGGAGAGGTGAATCCTAGGGGAGAGGCTGAAGAGGTCCAACCCTGAACATTAGATATTTGGCATAGAGGTCAGTTAACACCACATTGAACCAAATATGTTTTTGGTATTGGGGCTGGGGAGAGTTAACCCGCTCAATTAAAGTTAAAAATTAATAATGTAACATCCTTCCACTTTAAATTCCATCCCTGTATCTGTGTTTTCATTCTCCTGTATGTCCTGATCAATAACAGCTCTTGCCCAGTAGTGGGTTTGTTTTAATGGTTCTGTTTTAATGGTTCTGCCCATTCTGCTTTAATGTTTCATCCAACAGTTGGTCGGTGTGCAGGGCAGAAAAGCCCCCAGACCAGAGAGGGAGCATGCTCTATGCCCCCTAGAAGCCTGCACATGTCATTGCACCTGAGCACCAAATAACTGGGGCTCTGCATTTTTGGCAGCCGGGTAAGGGTGGCATCTAGCCAAAAGGGAAGTAGCTAGCTCCTGTAGGCAGCTTACATATAGCCTGATCCAAGTCTTTCCAATAACTTCTTCAGAGGGCTTTGGATCAGGCCCCTACTGCTACACTACAGAAACTGCAATAGTATCATTAAGTCCCCCCATGTCTGTTTTTTCTTACCCCCTGGCCTGAGCACTGAGGTAAGATACTCGTATAACTGGTGAAGCCAACAGCAGCAATCTGTGCTGCCAGTCGAAAGGAGGTGTTAACTCTTGGCAATATCACCAGAGATCTTTGGACTTCATAGGTTTGAAAGCTGTGCACCCTGCCCCTTCCCCTCTGCAGCTGCAATCTCCTCCACTCCCAATGGGGAATATGCCGAATTAACTCTATGGGGAAATACTGTGGAGTTTTCCGAGTCTACCTCTGGCAGGTCTTCCCATGGGAGAGGCCCAAATAAGCAGTACTCAGAGTTTACTTGCATGGTTGGCAATAAGTAGCCATTTTGGGATTGATTCTTATTTTAGTTGTACAATGCCATATATCTGAAGATCAGAGAAAACAATGATCATCTATGGATTATCTAGAAGGCAGGTTCCTTGCAGGCACAATAGGGGATTTTTAAAGGTATGTTTTAGAGCTTCTAAGAATCTACCCTCATATGTTAGCCTTCAGGTGAGAGGAATTACAAAGATTGATGTTTATTTTTATGAAGAAGGAGCTGGAGGCTTGCCATGGAGCTAATACATAATATGCTTAGACAGTAAATTCTGTATTTGGTCCTTTTATAAAAGGAGTTACTGGAATTCCCTTTAGTTACTCTAACAATAATTATGACACCTTGTTCTTTATTTGTGGGCTGAGGGGTATGTATGTGGTAAAATAACTCATACTATTAATCATTGTAGTGGTTTTGCAAAGACTCATAAACCAGGTAGTAGATAACATTCTTCTGTGTTGCTGGCACATTTTGCAGGTTTTTTCTGTCAAACACTACTAAACTGTGCAATCTGAAGCATTAGCAAGTGATTTGCAGCTCTAACTATTTTACAGATCATCTAGTAGCCATGAGAAAAGAAGAGTTTTGGAATTCTTGAAATTCCACACACAGGGTGGGAGCTCTTGTTGATAAAAGACTCCCAATGGATAGGTACAGTAGTATGTTTTTAAAGCAAACCTCTCCATTGAAATTTCTGATTATGGCAGTATATCAAGTTTTACTTTGCTAAAGCAATTTGCTTGTTGCAGCCAAACTGAACTGAATTGATAGCACATCACAGTGGTAAGGAATGCCTATGTTCAGAAATAGACGGCTTTCTCAATTGTAAGTCCGCTAACTATGTACTTTGAGAGATGTTCCTGATTTTGCCTCAGAATTTCTTCTCACCTCGTCCTCTCTGAGCTGGTGGTTTCCACTCACTTGAGATTTGGATTTTAACATAGACAATATCTGTCCCGGTTTCAGGGCTAGTTGCACCTCTGTCCTCTTTCAGATCTTTCAGATTTTTCAGAGTAAAACTTTACTTCAACCTCTTGGACTGGACCTCACTCTGTTCCTGTCAATCTTTTTTTACACAGTTTATTGGCGAACATTTGTTTCATACCTGAAATGTCTTCCATTTTCCAAATGCGTGTGAAACTCCATCAGTCTGTCTTTGTATAGTACAGTGAATAGATGCCAAGATCAGGATAACTGAAGGACCCATTCATCTGACACAGGATTTGTGAGCTCTTAACATGTACACAATGTGCCTTCCTTTGAGATCATTTTAATCCCTGTAAGAAGAGTGTGAAAGCTTCCAAATTAAATCCACTAAAATGCAGAAGAACAATAAGTTAATTAAAAGGAAACAGTTCTCTGACCACTCAGACCAATGCTTAGTCTACACTTAAAATTTCGATCAACCTAGCTGCGTCACTCCAGTGAAAAGTTCACACCCCAGAGGGCTGTAGTTAAGCTGAAATAGCTCCCAGTGTAGCTCTGGCTAAGTCAATGGAGGAATTCTTCCTTCAATGTAGCTACCAGCACTCAGAGAGGTGGATTAACTGCAGTGATGGAAAAACTCCTTCTATCGCTGTATGAAGCATCTACACTACAGCAGCACGGTTGCAGCATCATAGTGTAGACATGGCCTAAGAGCTCATTCCATCTGGAACACTCTCCTGTTACTTACCTTACCATAACTGGAGTTCTTCAAGTTGTGTGGTCTCTGTATTCCACTGCAGGCTTTCTGGCACATGGAGTGCATGAACACCCACAATGGAGTACCAGTAAGGTCCACCACTTGAAGTAGAAAAAAAACTTCTAGTCAGGAAAGTTACAGAGCACATCACACAGAGTTTCAAACATTTCTTTACTGACTGTTACAGACTTGATCTGTTCTCCTCATCAAAAGCAATGGTTGGCACAATTTAAGGTCTATCAAAAGTATGCCTCATTATTTTCTGTTCCTTGGCATTTCCTTTTGGTCCAGAAAGCTGGATCTAGCTATTAGATAGTTATGTCTCATGGAAACCATGCCCTGTGAGACAGATCTTTGGCAGCAGTCCAGACCCTTGCTCTCACCTGGAGCTAAGGGATTTAACAAGAACTTGTTTCTTTTACCATCTATTACTTTTGACTACAAGTAGAAACATAAGAAGAGCAGCAGAAAAAGAAAGATCTTGCCCCTGAAAGAAAGAAGAAAACTGCTCTCCATTTGATTCATCTTTTGTTATTAACAGGAGAAATGTAGCTCTTTTGATAACTGTGGCTCTGGGAGCACAAACCCTGGCCCTATTCGTTCAATCCAACCCAGAAGAGCAGACCCTACCACCCTCATGCAGCCACATTGGCTGCACTTGAGCTGCATGCAGACACAAGGGTCTGCCTGTGCGAATCCAGTTGCAGGACTAGAGCCTTTGTATGAATAAAGAAAAGGAGTACTTGTGGCACCTTAGAGACTAACAAATTTATTAGAGCATAAGCTTTCGTGAGCTACAGCTCACTTCATCGGAGTGAGCTGTAGCTCACGAAAGCTTATGCTCTAATAAATTTGTTAGTCTCTAAGGTGCCACAAGTACTCCTTTTCTTTTTGCGAATACAGACTAACACGGCTGCTACTCTGAAACCTGTCATTTGTATGAATGTTTTTTAGTGGACGAGGCCAGCAGAAAATTACAGCCCTGGTCTTTTGTGTTACAATGATCATAAAGGTGTTGATTGTGCACATTTAAAATGGATTAATAATGGGTTTGATTATTATTCTGGGCCATAGTTTATAGTGAATTTTCCTTATTTGCAGTGTGATTAAGATAACAGCTCAGACAGCATAATGTTCTTAAAATTGACAGTGCACAATTTTTCTTTTTTCTTTTTAGTTCCCAAAATCATACTTACAGCAGTTGATCCAATGATTTCTAATCTAAATCCTTCTCTGAAGCAGAACGATGGTGAATATGGTAATTTTTATGGTTTTATTACCATAATTTGTCTTTAAGGTAAAATAGGAAATATGTTTGATCACAGATGGACATAGCTGTATTAGAATAAAGAGGGGGGAATAGTAAAATCGTGTTAAAACTGGCTCTGACTGCTGAAAGTTGCAAAAAAAAATGATGTTTTATCATCAACAGAATGAGTTCTACACAATTAGATTCTGATGATACTGTAAAGTGGGAATTTCACAATGAGAAATCCATTCAGGAACAAAGGCAAAATTCTAGGGCCTGATATTAAATAAGTTATTGTGGGCCAAATCCAGCAATCCAAATGCCTGTAAAAATATATAAGATGTTGGCTCGAGCAAGGGTTGCAAGATTTGGTCCTAAATTTGGGAGGTGAAGCTGGTAAGCTTGCAGCTGAGGGGTGAGGACATGCTTCCCACACCTGTTCCTGTGGAAGAACCTGTTGACTCAATAGATGCTCAGTGGCTCTGGTAAGTGAGGAGCTACCCATTTTCTCCAGGACCCGTGTATGCCAATCGCTGCCTCGTTATGTCTACCTTTTACAGAGGCACAGCCTGGAATTCTGTCTCTGCTCCAGAATGCATATGCCCAATGTGCGCTGTAGTTCACTGCCAGCGTTTCTGAATATTTAAAGGGGTGCCTTAAAGTGTGGAGAAGTCATTTGCCTGAAACTGCATGTTCAAACCAAACAAGCTACCTGATGTGGTTGTTTGTCCACAGAGCTAAAGATTTTCTGAAAAAAGCAACCTTGATCAATGATGTGTTTATATACACAAGCTTTCCTCAAGAATCAGAGTGGCAACACTTGTACTGTTCATTTTCATCGCTGTTCTCCTCAGCTGCTTCTCAGTTTGGTCACTTTCATTCCCTGGGAAGTAGCCATCCACAGTATAATCTTATTAATGTCTTAGCATATTTCATTCTTGTCTATTAATTTATTAAATTTAGATTGGAATAAGGTAGAGGGAAAACTGCACGTAAAAAACCAGTTATCTTCTAACCATCCCCTTATACTACATACTATGAGCTGTGATCTTTAATTAAGCCACTGAAGTCACTTTAAACAGAACTTTAAACATATTGCATTTTGACATTTCCATCACTGGAACATGGGCACATTGTGGTTATCCATAACTATTGTACATCTTTCTTAACTGTGGTCAAGAGATGTGAATAGTCACCGTGAGTATATGATTGTTTCAGACTGGATAACCATATATGAGTAAGGCTGAAATGTAATTTTGTGAACAGCAGAGAAAATGAACGGTGTGGCTAGCACACATCCTCTATGGTAAGAGCGGGCAAACTTTTTGGCCTGAGGGCCGCATTGGGTTTTGGAAATTGTATGGAGGGCCAGTTAGGGGAGGGGGTCATCGCCTGGCCCCCACCTCCTATCTGCTCCACCCCAGGGACTCCTGCCTCATCCAACCCCTCCATTCCCTGACGACCCCCCTGGGACCTCTGCCTCATCCACAAACCCCTGCTCCCTGTCCCCTGGCCTCCCCCAGACCCTCGCCCCTAACTGCCCCCCGCCGCCCCATCCAACCCCTCCTCTCATTCCTGACTTCCCCCCCGGGACCCCTGTCCTATCCAACCACCCCTTCTCCCTGTCCCCTGACTGCCCCCGTAACCCCTGCCCAAACTGCCCCCCGCCGCCCCATCCAACCCCCGCTCTCCTTCCTGACTGCCCCCCCGACCCCTGCCCCCATTCAACCCCCGTTCCTGCCCTGACCCCTATCCACACCTCCGCCTTCTGACCACCACCCTGAACTCCCCGGCCCTTGATCCAACTCCCCCTCCCCCTGCTCCCATACTGTGCTGCCTGGAGCACCAGTGGCTGGCAGCGCTACAGCTATGCCACCTGGCTGGAGCCGGGCCACGCCGCCACCACCACCACCACGCAGCACAGAGCACCAGGTCAGGCCGGGCTCTGCAGCTGCACTGCCCCAGGAGCTCGCTGCCCCGCCGCCTAGAGCATTGTGCCGGTGGAGCAGATAGCTGAGGCTGTGGGTGAGGGGCTGGGGCCTAGCCTCCTGGAGCAGGAGCTCAGGGGCCGGACAGGAGGGTCCCACAAGCCAGATATAGCCTGCGGGCTGTAGTTTGCCCACTTCTGCTCTATTGCCACCATTTCTAGGATACTGCAGAGATTGTTTTGGGAAGTGATTCATTTAGGGTCTGATCGAAAGCTCAGTGAAGTAATTGGGAATCTTTCCTTTGGCCTCATTGGTCTTTGATTCAGGCACTAAATGGGATTGGTCATAGCTGCTGTTTAATAACAACTTTGTAGTTTTCTAACTATCAGTTATGTTTTGTTTGTAGATCACGGGTTTGGTCTAATGTTTTGCAAAGTCCCTGAAACCATAACACTGTCAGTCCTAAATTTTTCCATGAGTTCAGTTAGATGACCTGTTGGATTTAAAATTACTTGAAAGAAAAATTAGAATTTAGTAGCATCATCAAGCGTAACATACTCTAATTGAATTTGTCTTGTATTTTCACATTACAGATATAAGCATTGACTCCAGGGAATCAAGGCTTCCAAAGAAAGATGGAATTATTATTAGCAACTCTTTGGCTACATTTGCTTACGTTAGAGGTAGGAAAATGTTGGGTTTTTTCCCCCTCCTTATACTGTGTTTGGTAATCCTGTTACTTCTAGTAATTGTGCTGGTAGAGCATTACCACGTTGCCGGGAGGATGAGATGATCATAACATAGCAACTGACATTTATGTAATATGTTCCATCCCAAAGGATCCCAAACTCTTTTAGAGGCTGCAGCCAAGATTTTTTAAATGACTGATTTCAATGGGAGCCGCTGTGTGCTCAGCACTTTTGAAAATTAGGCACTTATGTAGGAGCCTATCTTTAGGAATCCATTTCTGGAAATTTTGGTCCGTGTATATAAGGATCATTGAAGCACAATTAAAATTCAGCCACCTCTGGGATGGCACATGACAGGAATTCTGACCCATTGCCACTACCACCACCACCACCAATCATCAAGGCAAATCCCAAAGGGATGTGGCCTTGTTGCAGATTAAGTGCCACCCAGATCAACCTCTAGCTAGATCTTTAAGATGGTCTGGTTGGATGTTCAGTCTGTGTCCACCATTGGCGATGTGGGAATTCTGACCCAGCAACCCTACAAAGCAGGATTTAGGAAACTAAATATAAGATAATGTTGCCCCTTTTAGACCTGAGTGGCTAGTCAAAGTTTGGGGCCCTATAGATATTCCAGTTAGAAGTAGAAATTAGTAATAGGAGTTTTTTTGATCCAGTTTTGTTTATTTACAAAGAATGTACAAAATCCTGTGTCTCTGAATGCAAAGGGGATCAAATAGCAAGAAACAGCTTCTTTTGCTCCCAGCACCAAGAGCACACTTTTAGCCTGCACCCATAACCCAAAAATCTCTTCCCAGGTTTCTTCCAGAGTCAGCCATCTTCAGCTTTCAGCTGCTCCTTTAGGTTGTCTCTCATTCTCAGGGCTGGTCTACACTGAAAAGTTAGGTTGACCTAGCTACATCACTTAGAGGTGTGAAAAATCCACAACTTTGAGAGACGTAGTTAAACCTAGCACTGACCTAAACCCCAGTGTAGACAGTGCTAGGACAAAAGAATTCTTCCATTGATTTAGCTACTGCCTCTCAGGGAGGTGGATTAACTACAGCGATCTCTTCTCACATACACATCCCTACCCAAAACAGTATTCAGCCAAAAACTCCTGAATGGGTTCACACACACTTTTTGCCTTCGGTGGGGCTTATGCTTACAGTTATGTTAAATGAAGGATGAGTTCACACCTACCACTCTCAATGGGCTTTTAACTCAATCCATAACAAGGTATCACCCAGCTCATATCAATAATATCACCAGCTAACTGAAAACTGAGAAAAAAAATGTAGGTAGACAGACTATAACACCACAAGTTGAAATTTGGGAGCAGCCCTGGAGCCAACATTTCTACTCTTTCAGAAGAGGTCATGGGATCTGTAAATGAGCACAAGCAATTACGGCTTTAGTTTTACATAACATTTGAAACATGACACTGCTGCAGTGTCCCCTAGCACTGTACTGGGAAAGACATTAACTACTGAATCAGACACAAGAGTATTCCCTACTGAGTCACCATCACACCTTCCTGTAGCATACCTTTGCTTTAGAGGTCTCTCATACAAGTACTGACCTGATGTGATGCTCCTCAAGGGTACCCGAGTGTGACTGGAGGCCTCAGGGTCCTGCCACACTCCATCTCAGAGAGGAGCAGAAGAGAAGTCCTCCAAGTGGTCAAGAGTGGTTGTGGAGAAAGAGCTAACAATGAGAGAGGCTGCAGGGAGCAGTCAGTCAATCAGGGCCCAGCAGGACCATATAAAAGGAGCTGCAGAACAGAGAAGCAGTCAGTTACTGCCTGGAGTTGAAGGAGAGAGGACTGTGTTCCTGACTGTCTGAAAGAGAAGTAGGACCACGGACAGCTCAGTCTGGAAAGGGACCGGGGGAGCAAGAGAGAGCTCCTGGCTCGCTGCTAGGACTGAGCCTAAGATAGTCTGCAGGCGGGGACCGGGGAAGCAAAGAAGGATCTCCTGGATGGCTGCTGGGACTGACTAAGGACTGAGCCCAGGGAGGCCACTAGAAGACAGTGTCTCCAGGGAAGAAGCCTTGAGGGTATGGCCTATACCATGCCTGGGGCAAGTTAAAGACTGTAAACTCTGGAAAGGGTTTGTTCTGTTTCACATACAGACAGTGTGTGTGACTCGGCCGGAGGGCTGAATCGCTAAAAAAACACCTGAGACACTACTGATGGGTCATCATAAATGGAAAGACTGCAGACACACCATACCAAAAGAGGGCATTTGAGAGAAGTAGATGTCAACTCTGTTACACCAGGGTTGTGAGGCACCTTGCCATCACTTGTCCTTCACCATGAAGCAGCGTCTCTGCCTGCTGTGGATCAGCTCCCTGAAACCAACAGCCTCTGGCAGCACAAGCACTGCCTTCCAGGCCTCACCAGGTCTTAGTCTGGTTGTACAGATAGGGACAGGCACACACCAGTTCCCTGAGTTCTCAGAGTGTTCCCAGCAGTGTCCAGCCCCTTATTCACTGAATACTCGCAGCATTACCAGGCCTGCTGTTACCGAAGGAACAGTACACACCAGCATGTAAGATTCAATTAAGAACAGCATTTTTCTTTACGCCCCAGCACTTAGATGTAGGTACAGTGAAAATAAGAATGTAACTTATAACTTGTATGTTATAAAAAAAAACAGAGATTTAAGTGATAATAGATAGCAGAAACAAACGGTTACATATAAAACAAAATCATAACACACTTTCTAGAGACTAAACTTAACCTTCTATCTAAAGAAGCTTATCTCACCCAAAACTCAGTCCAGTGTTTTCAACCTAGCCTGATTGAGACCCTTTTTTTTCATGAAGCAAAAGTGCTATTCTTTTCTTCCTCAGTGAAGGGTGCCCAGGTGTCTTCTTTCCCTCCCAAATATAGTGGAGTAAACATTTGATGTGTACCTGCAGATGGAATTCTCTGTGCTGCACTCCTTCCCCCACTGCTTTTCCTTTCTGCTTAGTTTCTTTTTAAAATTCTTGCAATCCTTCATTTGCATTCAGGCGAGACTGGTTATAGGAGACCCACTGTGAAACATACAACACTTAATTTACATGAGAACGGTCAAATAGATAAGCCTTTCTGGAGAGAACCTGTTTTTCCCCTATGCTGGTGACTAGTCTCTAGACACAAACTTAAGAACATATTTTTAGTATCTATGCATAACTCCTTACATATTATCTGTACATTCATTTCACAATGCTATTGCTGACCAGTGTGACACCAGCTTTTATTTGAGACCTCACATGACATTCTTTGGTGAACCAGAATGTACATACCAGAATCAGGAGGTTCGGGTAGCCCCTCTGCACCCCCTTGTACATTAGCATTCTCGACTCACACCTGGCCTTTACTTATGACATTTGACAAGAGCACAGCCTGAGATGGAGTGACTGCAGATTATGAATCAGATCCTCAGGACTTGCCATTTTGCATGTGACAGCTTGGGGGACGGGAAAGCTGCAATGGGTAAGATACTTTTGTGTTTCCCTGATACTCAGACTGCACATGTTGGTCTGGTCCTGAGTGGCAACTTAGAGCAGTCTCAGGACTGCTTTACGAATGCATCTATATTTGAGCTCACAGGTGCTATTCTCAGCTGACAGAGATGTACCCACATTAGTGCTGCTTATGCCAGAGCACTACATATAGCCGTGTATCTGGGGATAGCAGCTGTGTATCTGGGGGCTAACCCCCAAATGTATCCAGGGGGGCTGGGCAGGTATGTACTCAGGCGGCGAGCCAAAGCCACTGCCCTGGCTATGCTGCTATTTTTAGCATGCTAGCTGGAGCAGAGTACGCCTACGCTAGCTAGCAATCACACCTCCCAGCTCAAATGTAGATGTACCCTTTGTCATGAAGGCTGCAACAGCCTGAGGGCCTTTCGCCAGAACACAGAAGCTCTCTGACCATACCCCCTTTTCCCCAGGCCATGCCCACTATGGCAAAAGGGCTAGAAAAGGTGGCATGGCTACCAGCCAGTGGTTAAGAGTGCTAGTAAACTATTCATAACACACAGCCTAATACTTTTAGGGGCAAGTCTTTTTGCACAGTAATTAAAGAAATTGACTAGACAGGATTTAGATTACAAGTATACAGACTTTTTGTTGCATGGCAGATAAGGCTAAAGAAGTCCCAAACTTACCCAACCTCACATAGGACTCTTTGGAAATGACCGCTGACTTTTGTATCCGTTCTCGGCTTTTGTTTACAGATGTTTTAAGAATGGCTTTTTGTTTTGAATTTTAGATCACCCTGAAAGAGCTGCTCTCCTGTTTGTGTCTAGTGTGTGTATTGGCTTAGTCTTCACACTGTGCGCTTTGGTGATACATGTGACGTGCACTAACGACTTCCCAAAACTGCACAGAATGAAAGACCATTCAGTGCTGGAAAGTGACAAAGCAAATGATCACAGTGATGATGAAGAAGAGGAAGATTCTTTGGATTCAGACTTGCCAAATGAGCTAACAGGGTTTTTTAGGACTTCTTACTCGGGTTATAATTCAACAGAAGCAGCTGAACTGGCTGAAAGGATAGAGCGCCGAGAACAGATAATGCAAGAAATTTGGATGAACAGTGGTTTGGACATGTCTCTTACTAGAAATATCAGTCCATTTTATATTAATGAACAGCAAAGTGTTTATTTTGGATGATCCAAGCTTTTTGTTTTTAATGTACCTTCTGTGAAGGGACACGTGTAACTATATATAATTATTTGTAAAGTAAAAAAATATATAAATAATAAAAGGACTGTTTCAAACCATTGACTACATAACCCAGTGTGGAACAAATTCTGCAAGTATTTATAGTTCGTTGTTGTTTTTTATTGACTAGTTGAAGATGAATTCCTGTACATAAGTGAAAAACATAAACGTCTGCAGAAAGAAAAGTAACAAAGCAGCATAATACAGGATTAGGTATTTGTGTTCCATAAGGACATGGCATTTATTAGTTAACAGGTTAATTAGGGCAGGCTTCTATAGTATTTTGGAACTGCCATGTGCTAAAGCAATGTAAAATATTTGTATTATTAATAAGGCAGGTGGGGCTAGACAAAACCATCCAGGGCTCCCTGAGGCCCTTCTGCTATTGCTCCAACCCATCCCAACTCAACCTTCCCCCCCCAGTAAACCACTATATAATTGAGCTCAGTATAGCTGGAGCTAAAATCCTGCTAGCGTTAGGCAGATTAACAGGTTTGGTTCTTTAGGGTTGTATGCAAAAGAGGTAAAAAGTGTGGGAAGCCCTTGAAGTTAAGCCACAGTGAAGTCATATTTTTTCTCAAAAGTGCTCAGAACCATGGTTAGCCAAACCCCACCTTAATGCTCATGCAAAATGCACACAGGCCTAGATGATGGGTCCCTAATGTATGCTGAAGCTTTACTCCACAAGTAGTCCCATTGATTTCAATAGCAAGAGTAAGGTGCTATTCAGTATGAGTAGGAGCTTCACAATTGGGCTCTTTTTTCTGCATGCAGGTAGCAGGAACATATGCCCTCACCACTGAAAAAAAAAAATTCGCTTGCAGGGAAGGTATGCATGGGTAAGTGTAAACTGGCATCAGGACCTTCAGTGGCATGTACTGCTGAAAAAAGGATTAAAAATAAAATTGCGATAAAGCACTTACCTGAGGCATATTCAGTTGTTACGTATGTCTGTCCTTGAGTTTAGCAACCTTTTAATTCTGTAAGAGCCAAAATAAATCCCACCCCCCCTTAGGATTGGTAGCATGTTAGACAAGTACTTTTGTGAGTATTGTGGCCATTTTTGCTAATGTTTATATCAAAGTATATTTTTAGAGCCTGCTTATCTGATTTCAAGTTATTCTCCGTGAGGCTCTTTGGTAAGGGTCATAATCTTCACTTCAAGAGTGTTCATGGACTAATCATGTTTGATTTAGTTCAATCACACAGAAAATTAAATCAGAAATTTATCTACATTGAAAATGCAGCCTTCCTGCCTTTAAGTAGAATGTCTCCAATAATTGAATGGCAGTCTGTAGGGACCTAGCAGAACAAAAGGAGGAAAAATGTCACTTCCTAGTGGTAATACTTATGAGATCACTGTGCTGTCCCTGTTCAGCCCCCATGTACAATGTAGTTGTATGAATCCTTTGAAAGAAAAAAATAGGGCTTGTTTTAAACTCAAAATTGAGTTTGGGAAAAAAATTAGAAAAGAGAAGCGAGACTTGCTCAACTGGCTTAGCAGCAATCAGATGCTGAACTGGAAAATCTGAACACTGATTAGTGTCCTGTTAAGGGAATGAACACAGATTAAGGAGATGGGAAAGGATGACATTAGCCTACTTCATTTAGCTAGGCCACTTTTCCAAATTATGCACATTGTGTTAAACATGCAATACAGTGTAAATTTGAGATAGGACTAGTTTTTCATTCGCTGGGACTTGAGAGCCCTCTTTCCACAGCAGAGTTCTTATGGTTAATGCATTCCTTTAACAGGTTTTGGGTTGGAAAAGATTTAGTGAATTACTTGATCTTTTCAATGTGCACTGCAAAGTGAAAGACTTTTTTTTTTTTTAGCCTAATAAGGCCAGGTTTTTCTGTTGACCGACCCTGCGAGTAGGTGTTATCCCACAGGGAAATGCTGACTGATTCCAGCTGACCTCCCCCCCCCTGCTCAACATCATAGAATAGGGCAACTTGGGATGCCAGGCAGTATGCTCGTGACAGACCATCAGCGTTGCCATGGTGACATCCAGTCCTATGCTGTATGCAGAACTGGAATGGAATAAGAACCACCTGGTGACCCTTGCATTCTTTTCCTTATTCTGCTGCATCCACTGGAGGGGTGCATGGTCCATCACAAGAGTAAATCGCCGGCCTAAGAGTGTCTCCATAGCCCATTTGACAGCAAGGCATTCTCTCTCGACTACTGCGTATTTTTGTTCTCTTGGGAGAAGCTTTCTGCTTAGGTAGAGGATTGGGTGTTCCTCTTTTCCCACCATTTGCAAAAGAACTACTCCCAACTCCACCTCGGAAGCATCTGTTTGTAAAATAAATTCCCTGTTAAAGTCTGGGGCTATGAGTACGGGGTCATTATAGAGGGCCGTCTGAAGGTCTGTAAATGCCCCCTCTGCTGCGTTGGTCCACTTTACCATGTCTGGACCTCGGGCCTTCACCAGGTCTGTTAGGGGACTTGCCCTAGTGGCGAAGTGGGGAATAAACCGTCGGTAGTAGCCTACCATGTCTAGGAACGCACGGACCTGCTTCTTTTGGGTCTGCCGGGGCCAGTTTTGAATTGTCTGTAGCTTATTCATTTGGGGCTTCACTATGCCCCTTCCCACAATATATCCCAGGTACCTAGCCTCTGCTAGCCCTATGGCGCATTTAGTGGGATTAGCAATGAGGCCAGCCCGCCTTAAAGTGCGCAGTACTGCCTCAACTTTCTCCAAGTGGGTTCCCCAGTCTAGCATATGGATGATGACATCTAGGTATGCAGATGCATAACTAGTATGGGGGCGCAGCAGCTTATCCATGAGGCACTGAAATGTGGCCAGGGAGGGAGAACAGTGTACTGGAATAGCCCATCCGGGGTGGAGAATGCTGTCTTTTCTTTAGCTTCTTTGGTCAGAGGAATCTGCCAGTACCCTTTTGTCAAATCCAGTGTAGTCAAGAATCGGGCACTACCCAGTCGGTCAACCAGTTCATCGATGTGTGGTATGGGGAATGCATAAACTGGGATATTTCATTCAGTCGGCGAAAGTCATTACAGAATGGTACCGTCAGGTTTAGGCACTAGATCAATTGGACTGGACCACCTGACTGTAAGATTCTTCAATAACCCCTAATCCTAACATTCTCTTTACTTCGGCCTTGATTTCTTCTCTTTTGGCTGCTGTGATTCGGTAGGGTCTCAGTGTTACCTTGGCTTCATGGATCATGCAGATATGGTGATAGGTCTCAGTCGTCTGCCCTGGTTTTATAGAGAACACATCTCTGTTGCGATTAATCATGTCGGCTGCCTCGATCTTTTGGATCGGCGTCAAGTCGGATGATATCCTCACTTGCTCGTGTAAGTTATCCTCCTGGGAAAGAGTTTCCTGTATGACTAAGCATGCCTCTCGATTGCGCAAAGGTTTTAGAAGATTGATGTGGTAAATTTGCTCCCATTTCTGGAGGCCTGGCTGCCGCACCTTATAGTTCACCTCTCCCATGGCTTCGATTACTTCATAGGGCCCCTGCCACTGGGCCAACAGTTTACTTTCTGCTGTGGGCACCAGTACCATCACCTGATCTCCTGGTTGGAACCGTCGAAGCTTTGCTTGGTGGTTATAATGGGTTCGTTGGGTCTCCTGTGCTCTCTCCAAGTGTTCCGATACAATGGGCGTAACTCGGGCTATCCGATCTCTCATCTGCAGTACATGCTCAACTATGTTCCTTCCGGGATTTGGCTCCTCTTCCCAGGCCTCTCTGGCTATATCCAATATGCCCCAGGGGTGGTGCCCATATAGTAGTTTGAATGGAGAGAAACCTGTGGAGGCTTGCGGAACCTCCCGGATGGCGAACATGAGGTAAGGCAATAGGGTATCCCAATCTTTCCCATCCCGGCTCACCACTTTCCTGATCATGGCCTTGAGGGTCCTTTTGAACCTTTCCACAAGGCCATTTGTTTGTGGGTGGTATACAGAGGTCCGTAGGGCTTGTACATGGAGCAATGAACAGAGATCTTTCATCAACTTGGACATGAAAGGTATCCCTTGATCAGTCAATATCTCCTTGGGTAGCCCAACCCGGGAAAAGATCTGTACTAGCTCCTTAGCTATTGTCTTGGAAGCTGTGTTGCGCAGGGGAACAGCTTCCGGGTACCGGGTTGCATAGTCCAGTACAACAAGCACATGTTGGTGGCCCCGAGCTGTCTTCTCTAGGGGCCCTACCAGATCCATGGCTCTCCGTTCGAAAGGAACCTCTATTATTGGAAGAGGTATCAAAGGAGCCCACAAGTGCGGGCAAGGGCTATGTAATTGACACTCCGGACAAGAGGTGCAGTATCACCAAACATCTTCATGTACTCCTTGCCAGAAGAACCTCTGCAGGATCCGTGCCTGGGTTTTCTCTACCCCTAGGTGTCCTCCAAACAAGTGACTGTGGGCGAGACTCAATATGGCTTTTTGATGTTTTCGTGGCACCAGAAGTTGTTGTATCTCTTGCTCCTGCATTTGCACCACGCGGTACAGGAGATCTTTCTTCACTATAAAATAAGGTCCAGGACCCCGGACCTTCCCATCCACGGGTATCCCATCGATCTCGGCTACCTCTTTCCTGGCATTATCATATCTGGGGTCCTCCACCTGGTCCCGCCCAAAAGTCTCTCTCCCAGGACTAACTTGCCCAAGCTGCCAGGGGCCGGCTTCTGCTTCTTCCAATGGCTCACTGCTGTCATGACTGGGGGCAGCTTCTGGCTCACCTTCTGTGGTGGAAGTTTCTCTGTTGGCTGCTCGCGTCCATCTGCCTACTAGGGAGGTCTTCTGGCCCTGGGTCAGGATCCGGGTTCCCAAGGCCTTCGCGGCCTTCCTCTTTTTTTGTCTTCCAGGGCTTTTGGGGGACTGAGAACAGATCCTGAGAAATCTCAGTGAACATCGGGGGTTGACATTCCCCCGGTGACGAGTTGCTGTCCTCAGGGTCCCCACCTTTCTCCAGCCTCTCCGGGGGAGTAAATTATCAAACCCTGGATAGTCTCCACTGGGATAGTGGGGTAATGGCTCACAGCCCCATGCGCGCACGTCACTGCTAGGCATTTGGCTTGTAGCAGCTGACTATTTTTTACCAGCTTACCCTATATAAGGGTGATAGCTCTCCCAGAGGCCACAAACGCTGTAGTCTCTGCTCCATTTATCCTCACTGGCCTGGTGTAATTATGTGGGGCTAATGTGACCCCCGAGAGGTGGATAAGAGAGCATGGGACCTCCCAATCCCCCAAGTTACATTGCATAGGCTCCTCAGTGCTGGGACACTGTGCTGCTATGTGTCCCCACTCCCCACATACATAACATCTATAATTGCTTTTAATCACTCCCCTATTCCGGGGTTTAGGGGTTTAGTCCCGGGGTTCCCCCCACTCAGGCCAATCCCTTCCTTCTGGGGTCCCCCTGGTTTTTGGCCCCCCCTTCTTCCACCTAGGACTCCCCGGGGGTTTGGCTGCCCAACCTTCCAGGGTTGGGGTCTGGTGCTTGCTTCGAAAGGGGCCTTCCTTGGGTAGTTGGGTCAGTTCCCTGGCTGTCATCCATCTTTCTACCAGTGTGATCATCTCATCATACATGGGCGGATCATTCTGATCTACCCATTTGTGGATATCTGGTGGCAGTCCCCGCATGTAATGGTCTATGACCAGGGTCTCCAAAATCTCCTCCGGCCTGCACACCTCGGGCTGTAACCACTTCCGTGCGAGGTGTATGAGGTCGAATAGCTGGGACCTCGGGGGTTTGTTCTCCTGGTATTTCCACTCATAGAACCTCTGAGCCCTTACCGCTGCCGTTACCCCTGATTGTGCTAGGATCTCTGCCTTCAGACAGGTATAGTCAGTGGCATCCATGGCAGGCAAGTCAAAGTAGGCCTTCTGGGCCTCTCCACACAAAAAAGAGGCGAGAATGCTGGCCCACTGCTCCTGAGGCCACGCCTCATGCTGAGCAGTCCTTTCGAATGAGAGGAGATATGCCTCTACGTCATCTCCTGACATCATCTTTGGCAGACAACCAGTGGCCTTCAGGGTTCGCGTCCCGTTGGATCCCCGGGCCTGGGTGGTAAGGATCTTCAGCTGGTCTACCACCTCTCTCAAGAGAGCACGATCTTGGGTTGCCTGGCTCATCAATAATTGATTGGTTTCCTGCTGTAGCCGCATAGACTCCTGTTGTGCCATGCCTGAACCCGGGTGGCCTCCTGCTGGGCTGCCGTGGCTTGTACCAGAGCTCTTACCACCTCCTCCATTGTGGTAAAAACCAAACAAAAACCAAAACAAAAAAAAAATCCAAAATCCCAGTGCACTTTTTTTTTTTTAAACCTCTTTCTTCTGCCACACTGTGAATGAAATCCCACTTCTAAAACCAGTTGTGACAAAGCTCTGTCCTTGCTTCCTTGGGTCCCACGTTTTCTGGCAGATTTCACTAGCCTCAGAGGCTCACTGTGACCCTCAACATAACCCTTCTTTCTCTAGAAATAAGGGTCACAGTCTACTGAGCCATTTTCATCATAAATCAGCGAGGGAGGTGAGGAGAATGCTATCCTTCCTTGCACAGTCTCTGTTGTCTACAAGTCTCAGTGATTAATCAGGGGACAAAGGTGGGGGGGGAGCCCGGGCCCACCCTCTACTCCGGGCTCCAGCCCAGGGACCCTAATAGTATCAGCTATGGTAGCTGACCTTTTAGAAATATGACATGTACAATTCCCTGGGCTACTTCCCCCACAGCAGCCCTCACTTCCTCACGCTCCACTTCACCCTTCCTCAGGGCCTCCTTCCTTGTGCCTGATATGGTGTGTACTACTCAGCCTCTCCAACAGCACAACTTCCTCCCACAGCTCCTGACATGCACACCCACCTGACTGACTGGGAGGCTTTTAAGTAGTTTCAGCCAGCCCCTGATTGGCTTCAGGTGTCCCAATCAACATAGCATTCTCCCTGCCTTCTGGAAAGTTCTTAATTGGCCCCAGGTGTCTTAATTGACCTGGAGCAGCTTCCATTTCACTTATCGTGGTACCAGGGATTGGTGTAGCCTGGAGAGAATCTCTCTCTCTTTCCCTCCCACTGCTCTCCCATAGGGAGGGCAGGGCCTCAAATGTCTGCTTACTCAGGTCCATGTCTTCCGCCTCCAGACCCTGCAGAGGCTCCTTTATGGTGCAGGTAGTCCGGCGTGGAGCATACTGGCGCACGCCTTCCTGCGCCGCTTCCGAGGGCTCCGATACGACCGACAGCTCCTTTATCTCCATCCGAGAGGTCTTCCGCGAGACCTCTCCGGGCTGCCGGTCTTCTACCAGGACCTCCTCCGGACCTGGAAACTCTTTACAACGAGCAGGTCCGTGGCGGCCACCGAGGGGGCAGATCTCCTCGCGGAGCCCCTGCTACACAACCCCCAGCTCCGTTTGCAGGTGGCGGAGTCCCGCTCGGTGCGCCAGAGGTTGGTCCTGGCAGAGGTCACAAGAGTCGGAGACCTCCTGGACTATGACCGCGGAGACTGGCTGGATCCCCTAACCTTCGCTCAGCGCATGGGGCTTTCCAGACCTTGTACTCCCCGATGCATACTTCAGGAGGTGAAGGCCGCTTTGCCGCCCGCTGCTCGGGTTTATCTCGACCGGGTCCTGCACGAGGGCACGCCCCGCCCACCCACTACCCCAGGCCCGCCGGACCTTTTAATTGGACCCCTCCCCCGTGGACCCAACCGATCCCTTCACCCCTTCACTAGAAGCCGGCTGCACGAGATGCAGCCGGTCTGTTTTCAAACCGCGCCAAGAAAACATCTCTACACGCTCGTGTTCCACACCCTTCACGCCCGCACCCTCGTGTCCCGCCCCGATACAAAATGGCGGGACCTCCTGCCACCTTTGGAGGGTGAGGAGCCCCGGTGGGCCAGCCTATATTCCATCTTAGTCCCAAAGCCCGCCGGGGATGTCAGTTGGCGGCTCCTTCACGGAGCCGTGAGCACGGGCGTGTACTTGGCGCGGTTCACCACAATCCCAGACACCTGCCCCTTTTGCGGCGTGAGGGATACCCTGGCACATGTCTACCTGGAGTGTGCCAGGCTGCAGCCCCTATTCCGGCTCCTCACCAATATCTTATTACGTTTTTGGTTGCACTTCTCCCCTCACCTTCTCATTTATGCACTCCCTATCCGTGGCCCCACAAAGTCCCGGGATCTCCTGGTCAACCTCCTCCTGGCCCTAGCTAAAATAGCCATCTACAAAACCAGAGTGAGGAGGTTGGCCGATGGAGTCTCCTGTGACTGTGGGGCCTATTTCCGATCCTCGGTCCGTTCACATATCCGGGCAGAGTTCCTCTGGGCGGCGTCCTCTGACTCCCTTGACGCCTTTGAGGAGCAGTGGGCTCTGTCCGGGGTTCTCTGCTCGGTGTCCCCGTCCGGTTCCCTTCTTTTGACCCTTTGACCGCACTCCTGTCCCTGTTATTTTATTAGTTGTCCCCCGGAATTTTTTGGGTATCTAGGTCCTGTGGATCCCCCTTTTAGGCTGAGGGGGACCCTTTAGCAGTGGACGGGCTTCGCCCGCCCACTTCCCGGATCCCAATAAGACTGCTCTCCCATAGCCTTCTAGCTTGGAGGGAGGTGGGAAGCTACTATTCCTGCTGCTACTAGGCCCGAAGCTCTCCCTCCTGCTCCAACTGCTCCCCTGGCTGCGCCAGACACCACCCCTTCTCTGCTACCTGGCTGCTAGACCCCCCACTCTCAGGTGCTGCTACTGCTCCAACTGCAGCCCCGGGGGGGGGGCTGCTAGCCCACTCCCCAGAGAGGAAGAGTGGGAACCCCAGCCACTGCTGTTGTGGATACCACCACCAGCACCACCACCTGAGAGGGGTCCATTCTGCCTGCCTGGACGACCACCTGGAGTTCCTGGAGCTGCTGCTGCTGCAGAGGCCGCTGCCTGGAGCTGCTGAAGCCCGAGGAGGAGAAGAAGAGGATCATCTGCCAGTGAGGCAGCACATAGAGACTTTGCAGACCACCGTGGAGGGGGCCCTAAAACTGAGTAATTTTCAAACTGTGCTCTTGTGGTGGGGGTTTTGACTGTGTTTGTAGGGTGTGGCGTGGAGCTGCCCCCCGATCCATCTGTGTGTCCCCCCCAACCCCCACCACTGTTACCACCACCGCTGCCCCCTCCACCACCCCCACTGGCTGTATACCAGCTGCCTCAGCTCCTGCCTCTGGACTCAGCTGCTTGCTTGGCTTGCCACGCCCTATTTCCACCATTTGGGCCAGAAGCAGCAGCAAGCTAAAAAAGACTTGTGCAAGTGCACATGGGCACATGTGCCCCCCCCGGACTGCCTACCCCCCAGCTTTACCCTTTACTACCTGCCCCATTTGCCACTTGCTTTGCCTCCTCTTTTGCCCCAGCCCCCCTTACTAGCTTCAGTTTGTTTGCCTGCCCCGCCCATTTCCTTCTGCAGCCTTTGTTTGTTTGCCCCGCCCCAGCCTCTGAAGCTAGCCCCTTGGTTTCCCTGTTCTACCCCTAGACCGCTTAGCCCCTCGCTCCATGGGCCCGTGCCCCCTCCCATGCGCTTGTGCAACTCCCCATTTCAGTTGCAACCCTCTTCACTGCACCTTCAATGTTGTTGAATCCTGCCCCCCATAGTGCACCAAGAGGAGCCGGAATTTCCACCTTGTGTCGGTGACTGACCCCTAACCCCTGATTGCCCCCCGTCCAGCCCACCCCTTTTGGCGCCCTCCTCCCCTGCCTGCAGCCTAGCGGGGAGGAGTGGTCGACCTGCTTCCTCTCTCCCCTCCTCCTTTTGATGTCCTCCCTTTCCTCCTTGCTCATGATGGCGGGGGATGAGACGGGTGAGACCTCTCCAGTAGCCCGAGCTCCCCCACCCCCGCCTGCCCCTCTGTCACCCCCCCAAGCTTCTACCTCTGCTGCCAAACCATCTGCCATCGCCCCCGTTGGGGCACCAGCAGCGACGGGCACCGGGGTGACCTCCACTGCTGCCACGTCTATCACCCCCTCAGATTTGCGGGGAGTCCTCCCAGCCGGCGGGAAGGGCCAGGGGAAGAAGAAGGGGAAGGGCCCCGCTAAAAAGACCAGGCCCTCCATGGCAGGGGCTGTCCCCGATGCCCCGGCCCCATCTCCAGCTGGGGCGCCCCTCCCCGCTGTTCCCTCCACCAGCTCTGCAGGTGTCCCTCCCCCGGCCCCGAGAGCATACGCCCAGGTGGCGTCAGCCCCCCCGCCTGCCGCTACATCATTTCTCCAGCCCACCGCCTCCGCTACCATCTATAGCGGCCGGGGCCCCTTTCCCACCATGACCAGGAAGCACGGCGTCCGTTGCCTCCTGGTGCCCGCCTCACCCCACGTGGAGACCTATGTGCGGGCGTTGGCGAGGGTGGTGGGGCCCACGGCCATTGTGGCGGCCTCCAAAATGTATGGCAAGGTCGTCTTCTTCTTAGCATCGGAGGCCGCCGCCCAGGAGGCGGTGGAGAAGGGCCTGGCGGTGGGGGGTGTGTTCGTCCCCTTAGAGCCGCTAGAGGACCTGGGCGTCCGCCTGGTCCTGACCTCCGTCCCTCCCTTTCTCCCCAATGCCCAACGTCCGGAGGGACTGCCCCCTGGCCCGGGAAGAAGGGGCATCCAGGACACCCGAGCCCCGGCAGGACACCGGCCCCGTCATCGCCGACGCCCCTGGCTGCCCGGCACCCGAAACCGCCCCTCCTCCTTCCCAGTCCACCATTGCTCCCACTCGGGCCCAAGGGGTACCTCCCCCACTATGCCCAAACGAGCAGGAGAACCCCGCCCCCGCTGTTTGCAATCTGGCGGGGCCTGTGGAGGAGGGTGCGGCAGGGACACTGCCAAGTATGGGAGAGGGCCCGCCCCAAGGGGAATCTTCCCTCCCTTGTGCTGCCCCACTGTTACCCCCTCGAGTCCCTGAGCCATCGCCTCTGCCCCCTGACACAACCCCTGCTAGCCAGCCCCCGGATGATGCCATGGAGGGCTGGGCCCTAGTCCAGGGGAAGCGGGGCAAGCGGAAGGCTCGAGCTCCGCTCCTCCCATGTGATGCAGAGGCCCCCCGGAAGACCAGGAAGGGGGGCACCGATGCCAAGCCTTCCGCTCTACCCACGGGTGTGTTCCACCCACCAGAGCCGGCTGGGGAAGACGTGGCAGCACTGGAAGGCGGTATCTCCCCTCCACGGGAGTCCCTCCCCTCCAAGACCCCCGAGGCACCATCTGAAACCCCAGTGTGCCCCAAAGTAACCATCGCGTCAGGTGCCGGCGGGCAGAATCCTGGGGTAGCGGAAAATAATTTCCCCTCTATATATGAGGAGATCGAGGCCCTGGGTCTGACCCCGGTCACCCAGGGGGAGGACGATCCTATGCCAGCGGGGCTCGATCTGGGCGACTTCTTTCCAGCCCCCCTTTCCCCATACTCCCTCCCCCTAACCGTCGCTTCTGCTCCCACCTCCGAGGAGCCCCTGGACTCCTCCATCAACCCGGCTGCAGAAGGCACCCTGCTGAGAGCCACCGAGCCAGTTGAGGCGACGGCCAGTGCCACGCGGCTGGAACCTGAGCCACCAGGGGCATCCCTCGCTGGTGAGGAGCATTCGACCTCCTTTCCGGGAGAGGACCCTACAGAAGAAAGTCCACCTCCTGATGCCGTGGCTGCCAAATCCACCAGACAGCTTGCGCCCGGCATCGGTGAGAGCCCTCTCCCGACCCAGAATCTCACCTCTACCCCTGCCCCTGCCCTTCTCCCGCCCACCTCCCGAGATATTATTGCCACCCCTGGGACAGTCTCCTTCCCCTTTCCAACAGATGACTCCCAGGGAATGGCCTTTGTGTTTGCCCGTCCCGACCCACCAGGGGCTGCTATCCTCCCTCCGCCGCCCCCTATCGCCCCAGCATTCAGGTCAACCCATCAAGAGCCCCGTCGGGGGTCCGCACCCTGTCTGCCCGTCCCGCTGGGCCAGGGGGCTGTACCAAGGGCCCCATCGGGAAGCAACCAGACCATAACCCCAGCCCCCCATGCGCTGCGAGAGGAGTTGCGGGAGTTCCTAGAAGACGTCCGTGGCTCCCGCAACAAAGTCCAGCTTGCCCTCCAGCGATGGGGGGACTTTAATCAAATCCTCCGGGCCGCAAGGGCCCTCATGGGGGAGGGGAAAAGGACCGGGAGACAGGGCGCCGCGGCCTACCAGCGGGTCCGCCACTTCCGTGACTCCTTACTCACCTACGGGGTGGGTCATGGACTCCTACGCGGCCCGCCGGGAGCCACGAGCATCCCTGCCGGCGAGGATCCCCCCCAGCCCTCCTCATGGCACCCTTTACCATCGCAACATTGAACACCCGTGGCTGTAAGATGGGTCTCCGCAGGTCCCAGGTGCTCTCCTTCCTTCGAGAGGGGAGGTACTCTGTGGTTTTCCTGCAGGAGACCCATACGGATCCGACCGCCGAAGACAGCTGGCGGCTGGATTGGGGGGACAGGGTCTACTTTAGCCACCTCACAGTTCATACGGGTGGAGTGGCGACCCTGTTCTCCCCCGACCTACGGCCCGAGGTGCTGGGGGTCGCCGAGGCTGTGCCGGGTCGCCTGCTGCACCTCCGGGTCCACATGGAGGGGCTCGTAATCAACCTCGTCAACATCTATGCCCCAGCAGCGAGCCCGGAGCGGCTGCAATTCTATCAGCAGGCATCCGCCTTCCTCGGCACCTTGGATCCTCAGGAGTGCCTGGTCCTGGGAGGGGACTTTAACATCACCCTTGAGGAACGGGACCGCTCGGGGACCGAGAAGAGCCCGGCCGCCGTCGCCGTCCTCCAGGAGATAGTCGAACACCACTCCCTGGTGGACGTCTGGCGCGACCACCACCCGGATGACACTTCCACGTTCACCTTTGTCCGGGTGGAGGCCCATCGGTCGCGCCACTCCCGGTTGGACCGCATTTATTTATCACGCTTTCATCTCACACGAGCCCACTCCTCCAGCATCCGGCCGGCCCCATTTTCGGACCATCACATAGCCACCGTGACAGCCTCCCTCTGCGCGGAGAGGCCGGGGCCGGCCTATTGGCATTTTAACAACAGCTTGCTGGAGGATGCGGGCTTCGTGGCGTCCTTCCGGGAGTTCTGGCTGGCCTGGCGAGGGCAGCGGCGTGCCTTTCCCTCGGCACGGCGGTGGTGGGACGTAGGGAAGGTGCGCGCCCGGCTCTTCTGCCGTGACTACACCCGGGGCACCAGCCGACGGAGGGATGCAGCGATAGAGCAGTTGGAACGGGAGGTCTTAGAGCTGGAGAGGCGTCTGGCCGCCAGCCCCGAGGATCCACCCCTCTGCGGAGCGTGCCGGGAGAAGCGGGAGGAGCTCCGGAGCCTCGAGGACCATCGGGCCCGGGGTGCCTTTGTTCGATCCCGCATCCGTCTCCTTCGGGAGATGGATTGCGGCTCCCGCTTCTTCTACGCCCTGGAAAAAAAGAGGGGGGCTAAGAAACATATCATCTGCCTACTGACTGAGGATGGCACCCCCCTCACGGATCCGGTGGAGATGTGCGAGAGGGCGAGAGCCTTCTACGCAAGCCTTTTCTCCCCGGAGCCGACCGATCCTAACGCTTGCAGAGTGCTGTGGGAGGAGCTCCCGACGGTCAGCGTGGGCGACCGAGACCGGCTAGAGCTGCCTCTCACTCTGGCCGAGTTCTCGGAAGCCCTCCGTCGCATGCCCACCAATAAATCTCCGGGCATGGACGGGCTGACCGTGGAGTTCTACCGCGTGTTCTGGGACATCCTGGGCCCAGACCTAGTCACCGTCTGGGCCGAGTCTTTGCAGAGCGGGGTCCTCCCTCTTTCGTGCAGGCGAGCCGTGCTGGCCTTATTGCCGAAGAAGGGGGACCTCCGCGATTTACGAAATTGGCGTCCCGTCTCGCTCCTCAGCACGGACTACAAAATCGTGGCAAAAGCCATCTCCCTGAGGCTAGGGTCCGTGCTGGCGGACGTGGTCCACCCAGACCAGACCTACACCGTCCCGGGCCGCAGTATCTTCGACAACCTCTATCTGGTCCGGGACCTATTGGAACTTGGGTGTAGGGATGGTCTGTCGTTCGCCCTCCTGTCCTTAGATCAAGAGAAGGCGTTCGACAGGATGGATCACGGGTATCTCCTGAGCACTCTGCAGGCATTTGGCTTCGGACCCAGATTTGTGAACTTTCTCCGGGTGCTGTACGCTTCCGCAGAGTGTCTGGTAAGACTCAACTGGACCCTGACCGAACCGGTCAACTTCGGGCGAGGAGTACGGCAGGGGTGCCCCCTCTCAGGCCAGCTCTACGCTCTGGCGATCGAGCCCTTTCTCTGTCTCCTCCGAAGGAGGTTGACAGGGTTGGTGCTGAGGGAGCCGGAGCTGCGGCTGGTCCTGTCGGCGTACGCTGATGACGTGCTCCTCATGGTCCAGGACCCGGGCGACTTGGTGCGAGTGGAGGCTTGCCAGGCCATCTATTCAGCAGCCTCCTCTGTGCGAGTCAACTGGGTCAAGAGCTCTGGCTTGGTGGTAGGGGACTGGCGGCAGGCGAGCCCCCGCCCACCCGCGCTTCAAGCCATCCGGTGGAGCACGGGTCCGCTGCTCTATCTGGGCGTTTACCTTTCTGCCACGCATCCCTCTCCGCCGGAGAACTGGCAGAATTTAGAGGGCGGGGTGATAGAGCGGCTCCGGAAATGGACAGGACTGCTCCGGTGTCTCTCCCTTCGAGGGAGAGCGTTAGTGCTTAATCAACTAGTCCTGTCCATGCTTTGGTACCGGCTCAACACCCTGGTCCCAGCCCCGGCTTTCCTGACCAACCTGCGGACATCGATTCTGGAGTTCTTTTGGTCAGGACTGCACTGGGTCCCTGCAGGGGTTCTCCATCTACCTGTGGAGGAGGGAGGGCAGGGCCTCAAATGTCTGCTTACTCAGGTCCATGTCTTCCGCCTCCAGACCCTGCAGAGGCTCCTTTATGATGCAGGTAGTCCGGCGTGGAGCATACTGGCGCACGCCTTCCTGCGCCGCTTCCGAGGGCTACGATACGACCGGCAGCTCCTTTATCTCCATCCGAGAGGTCTTCCGCCAGACCTCTCCGGGCTGCCGGTCTTCTACCAGGACCTCCTCCGGACCTGGAAACTCTTTACAACGAGCAGGTCCGTGGCGGCCACCGAGGGGGCAGATCTCCTCGCGGAGCCCCTGCTACACAACCCCCAGCTTCGTTTGCAGGTGGCGGAGTCCCGCTCGGTGCGCCAGAGGTTGGTCCTGGCAGAGGTCACAAGAATCGGAGACCTCCTGGACTATGACCGGGGAGACTGGCTGGATCCCCTAACCTTCGCTCAGCGCATGGGGCTTTCCAGACCTTGTACTCCCCGATGCATACTTCAGGAGGTGAAGGCCGCTTTGCCGCCCGCTGCTCGGGTTTATCTCGACCGGGTCCTGCACGAGGGCACGCCCCGCCCACCCACTACCCCAGGCCCGCCGGACCTTTTAATTGGACCCCTCCCCCGTGGACCCAACCGATCCCTTCACCCCTTCACTAGAAGCCGGCTGCACGAGATGCAGCCGGTCTGTTTTCAAACCGCGCCAAGAAAACATCTCTACACGCTCGTGTTCCACACCCTTCACGCCCGCACCCTCGTGTCCCGCCCCGATACAAAATGGCGGGACCTCCTGCCACCTTCGGAGGGTGAGGAGCCCCGGTGGGCCAGCCTATATTCCATCTTAGTCCCAAAGCCCGCCGGGGATGTCAGTGGGCGGCTCCTTCACGGAGCCGTGAGCACGGGCGTGTACTTGGCGCGGTTCACCACAATCCCAGACACCTGCCCCTTTTGCGGCGTGAGGGATACCCTGGCACATGTCTACTTGGAGTGTGCCAGGCTGCAGCCCCTATTCCGGCTCCTCACCAATATCTTATTACGTTTTTGGTTGCACTTCTCCCCTCACCTTCTCATTTATGCACTCCCTATCCGTAGCCCCACAAAGTCCCGGGATCTCCTGGTCAACCTCCTCCTGGCCCTAGCTAAAATGGCCATCTACAAAACCAGAGTGAGGAGGTTGGCCGATGGAGTGTCCTGTGACTGTGGGGCCTATTTCCGATCCTCGGTCCGTTCACGTATCCGGGCAGAGTTCCTCTGGGCGGCGTCCTCTGACTCCCTTGACGCCTTTGAGGAGCAGTGGACTCTGTCCGGGGTTCTCTGCTCGGTGTCCCCGTCCGGTTCCCTTCTTTTGACCCTTTGACCGCACTCCTGTCCCTGTTATTTTATTAGTTGTCCCCCGGAATTTTTTGGGTATCTAGGTCCTGTGGATCCCCCTTTTAGGCTGGGGGGGACCCTTTAGCAGTGGACGGGCTTCGCCCGCCCACTTCCCGGATCCCAATAAGACTGCTCTCCCATAGCCTTCTAGCTTGGAGGGAGGTGGGAAGCTGCTATCTGCTGCTGGGCCCTGAGCTCTCCCTGCTGCTCCAACTGCTTCCCTGGCTAGGCCAGATACCCCCCCCCCATTCTCTGCTACTTGGCTGCTGGACCCCCCTCTCTCGGGTGCTGCTACTGCTCCAACTGCAGCCCCGGAGGGGGGGCTGCTAGCCCACTCCCCAGAGAGGAGGAGTGAGGGACCCCAGCCACTGCTGTTGTGGATACCACCACCACCACCTGAGAGGGGTCCTTTCTGCCTGCCTGGACTACAACCTGGAGTTCCTGGAGCTGCTGCTGCTGTGGAGGCTGCTGCCTGGAGCTGCTGAAGCCCGAGGAGGAGAAGAAGAGGATCATCTGCCAGTGGGGCAGCACCTAGAGACTTTGCAGACCACCGTGGAGGGGGCCCTAAGACTGAGTAATTTCCAAACTGTGCTCTTGTGGTGGGGGGTTTTGACTGTGTTTGTAGGGACACCGGGGGTGTGGCGTGGAGCTGCCCCCCGATCCATCTGTGTGTCCCCCCAACCCCCACCACTATTACTACCACCGCTGCCCCCTCCACCACCCCCACTGGCTGTATACCATCTGCCTCAGCTCCTGCCTCTGGACTCAGCTGCTTGCTTGGCTTGCCACGCCCATTTCCACCCTTTGGGCCAGAAGCAGCAGCAAGCTAAAAAAGACTTGTGCAAGTGCACATGGGCACATGTGCCCCCCCTGGACTGCCTACCCCCCAGCTTTGCCCTTACTACCTGCCCATTTGCCACTTGCTTTGCCTCCTCTTTTGCTCCAGCCCCCCTTACTAGCTTCAGTTTGTTTGCCTGCCCCGCCCATTTCCTTCTGCAGCCTTTGTTTGTTTGCCCCACCCCAGCCTCTGAAGCTAGCCCCTTGGTTTCCCTGTTCTACCCCCAGACCGCTTAGCCCCTCGCTCCGTGTGCCCGTGCCCCCTCCCATGCGCTTGTGCAACTCCCCATTTCAGTTGCAAACCTCTTCACTGCACCTTCAATGTTGTTGAATCCTGCCCCCCATAGTGCACCAAGAGGAGCCGGAATTTCCACCTTGTGTCGGTGACTGACCCCTAACCCCTGATTGCCCCCCGTCCAGCCCACCCCTTTTGGCGCCCTCCTCCCCTGCCTGCAGCCTAGCGGGGAGGAGTGGTCGACCTGCTTCCCCTCTCCCCTCCTCCTTTTGGTGTCCCCCTTTCCTCCTTGCTCATGATGGCGGGGGATGAGACGGGTGAGACCTCTCCAGTAGCCCAAGCTCCCCCTCCCCCGCCTGCCCCTCTGTCACCCCCCCAAGCTTCTACCTCCGCTGCCGAACCATCTGCCATCGCCCCCGCTGGGCGCCTCAGTCGTGGCGACGG